>NW_016690226.1:1565930-1848411 GCF_001604755.1 Lepidothrix coronata
ATCTGAAAAGCAGCTCTGGCAGTAATTTATTGGAGAATGGTGGCCTCAGTGTAAGAAGCTGTCACTATTTTCCTGGGATGATTCTGCCTCTCTTCTTCCACTTTCCATTCTATGAGCCTTTCATTTGGTTTAAAATGCAGGTGAGTTGGCAGCTGAGATTTCCAGCCACATGCCATCATCTAGCAACCACTTTCTCTCTCTCCCATCCAACTCATTCCTTGTTTTTCAGTGGGGACATGTTTCTGTACAGAAAAACACCATGATCATTTAAGTGACCTCTGGAGGGTACCTAGTCCACCATGGGCTTTAGGAATCTTCGTTCCAATAAAATGACCATGCAAATGATGGCAGACACTCAATGAGCCATGCCACCTCTGGCAGCAAAGACAAAGGAAAACCCAGGCTGTCACCTGGGAAATAAGAGGATAATCAACAGAATGAGCACCTTGTGTGGCGGTTGGGGGCAACTTGGGAACATTGTCCAGTTTCTCCCAGAGGTATGTTGGTCGGGGAATGCCTTCTTCTGAGCTGCAGGTCAGAGTGATATCGCTGCCCACGTCCAGGGACCCCTGGATTCTGCAAAGCGGGGCAGAAGGAGGAACTACGAGAGAAGAGGGGAAGGTGATAGCATATCAGGAAATATAACCAAACAGTAGAGTGCAGGCTCACTCTGGACATGTGCTGCTGGGGAAAGCAAGGACACCGGCACAAGCTGACAAGGGGACAAGACTGAGGCAGCAAACAAGAACCCATTAAGGTTTGGGGGGTGACAATTCACACAAAGATTCCTGACCCACCAGCCCATCAAGGTTACAGACTTTCACAGGACCCAGCTCCCTTAGATCTTTCCCTTGAGAAAAAGGTGAACATTTCTGTCTTTGAGATAACAAGGATGGTGAGAGCTAACAGAGCTGCAGACAAAATTTACTTTGAGTGGATTTTGCATTCATATCCCTAAAATGGCACTCACTCTAGAGTATTTAAAATCAAAGGGAGCATCCAGAACCAACTGCTTTCGTGA
The DNA here is from genome assembly GCF_001604755.1 of Lepidothrix coronata. Lineage (NCBI taxonomy): Eukaryota > Metazoa > Chordata > Aves > Passeriformes > Pipridae > Lepidothrix > Lepidothrix coronata. Next base: position 1,566,952 of record NW_016690226.1, read on the forward strand.
AAAGGAAGAAAATATCTAAAGTAATCATCTTTTCTTGTTGCTATGCACAAAACTCTTACAGTTCCTTCAGCTGTCCAGGATGCCCTTGTATTTTTTTCATGCTTCTTTGCAACTCCGTATCACAATCCCACCACAAAAACTCTCTCCATCTTATTTTAAACTTCATTATATGCTACCTGCATATGGAGTCTATCTGCCCTACAAACTCACACAGTAGCCACAAGGCAGCCTATCCCTCACCACAGGGTGTGGGCTCCAATGCATACACTACCATATTGCTCTGTTATGATGCACTGCCACGCACAGAGGATCCCCTTGTCCCTGTTCCTCCCCTCTCCCCCATAATACCAATAAACACACCCAAGACAGTAAGTCCAATGACTCCAATATTCCTGACGCCTCGGTCGGGAAGATTGTTGACCAAACACTGGTATGTGCCAGTATCCGATAGCTGAGTGTTGTTGATGAAGATGGAGGCACTGGTGGTTGGCATTGTCACAGCAAACCCCACTCTCCCATAGAACTGAGGTGCACCACCAAAGATCTGACCCCCTTGGTAGAGAATAACCTAGAAAAGAAAGGAAGGCTCAAACAACACTCTGCAGGAGCTGAGCAAGAAGGAAGCACAGCAAGCAAAACATGGGCTTCCAAAGCCAAAAGGACAAGTTACTAAAAGATCTCTGAATATACAGACCTAAATATATATCCTAGCAGAGGTGTTTTCTCCAAAAGAGGAACAGACTCTGTAGCACATTTTATGTCAATAAAAATGTTCACAAAGGTAACAGACAAGAAAGATACCCAAATCTTCTGACATAGCTGGATAGGTAATACCAGCCTACTTCATATAATAGTCACTACCCATCTGGTCAGGACTGATGTACAGAAACAGAGACTCTCTGCAAGTCAGTGAGTACTTTGCTGAAAAGTATCTGCACAGTGGACAGTATCATTTTGAGTCTCAGTCAGTAAGATCCTGCCATGATTTGACACTGCTCACTGAAGATCTTTGGGATGAACTGAATGACAGGCATTGCAACCTTTGAACCTGCACAGTCTCTACCAGTCAGACTGTACTCGGACCAAATCCCTGAGGAGCAAGTACTCTCCAGTGTGGGTTCTCAAACTGAATACAAAATGCGATGAGGGCAGTGTGAGCCAAGACAGATGTATTTCAGAGAAATGGCATTCTTCTGTTGTCAGAGTATGTGGGCAAAAAACAGGCCAGCAGATCTCAGGTTATGATTCTTGTGCTCACCATGATACACTCTCATTTGTTAATGTTCATAAGAATGGACTTGCATAAGCAACAGACAGTGAGAAAATAAGAAGGGAAGTTAAAGGGGTGATAAGTCTATGAGAGGTTATGTGTTACGGGACATTTTACACAGATTTCACAGGTTTAAGGCTGCAGCTACTCCCAGGCCCTCCAGAAACCTGGATTACATCCCCTGTGCTCTTTTGAACACACAAACCACTAGAGGTCCAGGGCAGCAATACAGTATCACATACACCTGCCCCAGTTGCACATCCAGCCAAGGCAGCCAAGAACACAACGTGCATCTGCTAACTGAGCATTGAAGAAATCAGATTAATGTAAGATCCAGAGGGCATGTTCAGCAATGAAGGAATAGTGAAATTCTGGGACAACCAGAGACTCAGCATTGTAAAGGGTATACATCCCAAAAAAGGTGGGGAACGGGAAAGCCTCAAAGAAATACATACTCCAGTAAGAAAGGACCTACCTGTTGAGGTTGGTTGGCGTTAGAAAGAGGAATGACCATCCAGATGACATTAAGGTTAGTGAGAGCAGCGTTAGTGGTGAAGGTGCAGGGCAATACTGCTGTCTGGCCTCGGGCAACCTGGATACTTCCTGAACTGACAGAAACCTCCAGAGGACACACCAGACCTGGAAAGAGAAGGACACACAGTTCAAAGCACTGCAGGTGGCCCCATACACTTCCAGGTCATGACATCAGCATCCTATTCTTACACAGCTGTACCTTACCAGTTACTTAAGGCTAAAAATAATTATACTCCTTCCTCACAGATCAGACTGCTCTCACGCAGATCATTTTCACAGACAAATGCAGATAGGTGGTCCTTTAAAGTGAGAGCACTCTGGTTTTAGAGTCTATGAAAACAACTGGGTTGGTTTTGGTGGCAGGGAAAGAAGTAGAAGAGCAGCCAAGCTGTGTCTGAGAGATAATGAAATATGTTTTCAAACCCATCAATACCCAACACCAGTGAAACAGAAAAGGAAACTGCAGTCTTCACCAAGGGGTAAGAAGAGAGAAACACCGTTCTCCCCTGACTTCTAGGCCTCGTAAAGTCCAGCATGACCAGAAGTATTTTAGTGATATTTTTAATTTAAAGGGTTAAAAGCCAGAATATTTTCCAGTCCAGGCATTTCGATTTAGGTGGTGAAAAATGACTACTGATAATGGAGGATCTCATAAAGTCTCACTAATTTTCCAGCATTTCCACCATTCACTTCTTTGCTTTCCACACAATCTAGATAGAGCTCAAAGCCTGATAGCCCCAGCTACCCAGTACAGCAGCTCAAGGCTGCAGTTTTAGGATTGCAAGTCACACAGGGAAATCTCTCCGTTCTTAACACCAAAATCTTATCAAATGAACCAAGGAGTTTCCACCACTATTTTGAGTAGCACTAAAATTCTTTAAAACATTTTTCCACACAAAATCAAAATAGTGACTACAAAAACTATGTCTCTATATGACAGCTCACCATCTTCTTGTTCAAACCATGTGAGAGGCTACTGGAGGAGAAGGCAAGGAGTTTTCAAGCTCCAAGATAATATCAGAATACTGTTAACACTCAGGTGCAGTCTGTGGGCCACCCTATTCTCTTGCTGACTCAAGGAAGGGCTGCCATCAAAGTTTCTATTTTCTGCCAAGACACATTGGTTTGCTGAAGGTGCAATGTTTCATGAGAATAGTTTTCTATCTGAACTACAAAGAAATTGAACAGGCTAATGTCTGAGAAAAAGCTGAGTGGTCTCCCACATACTTGTCTGCTGCGATCCTTCCCACACTACCTTAAAGAGGTGGTGTGCTCAGAGGCTGGAAGTGCTGACCTTCAGATGCTACAAATACAAATTTTCTAGCACTTGAACAGACTATGATGTGTTCCAGGGTTTGCACTGACTGTTCTGGAGCTGCAATACCCCAGGACATTGTGAATACTCAAGCACCTCCTCTGAACTTCTATTCCTTCCTCCATATCTCCCATCTCCAAAGCTTCAGGTAGTTCAGAGAGGCTCAAAAATGTTTCAGAATAGAGGTAGACAAAATTCCACTTCAATCTCTGCAAGTGAAATTCAAGGGAAAGTTTCTGACTTTGGGGAAAAACAAAAACAAAAACAAAAACAAACAAAACCAAAACCAAAACCAAACAAACGAAAAAAACCAACACCACAAACAAACAAACAAACAAAAACACCTCCCCAAAAAAAAAGTCCAAATTTCCTCACAGTTTTGGGATATATTTAAAAATATGGAATATTTTGGAAATTCGTAGGGAAACATTTCATCACCACTGATAACATCGCAGAGAATTAGGTGGCTGGATGAGGAACAGCTGGTGAAACCTTAATCCACCAGTCTCCTATGCAAGGCTCTCAGCAACAAGCAGAAGTAAATAACTTGAAGAGCCAGCAGTAACCATCACCCTTATTACAAGGTACCTGCCTTCCAGTTGTGTCTGTGGGCAACATTCTGGGAATGGATTTGGACTCCTCACTTTCTCATGGCTGGCCAGGCAGTGGCAGTAGCCCAAAGCCCAGAATTGATCCATGTCAACTTTGGAGATGCCTCCTACTGAATATGACCCTGACAAGGAATTGTTTTCTGCAGGTCTAAATTTGAAGGAGGTATTGCCATGACTACTCATCCAGCCTGGCATCACCCATGTGCTAAACAGTGTGCAGGGATTCACAATGTTTTGAACGTTTATTGGATTAACCTCTCTCATCAACATGGTGCAGAAAGCTCTTCTGTCATATTTGGCATAGATTTAATGAGAAGCTCTCCACGAGAGGAAAACAAATTTCTCATCTTACTTGGAACAGCAATATGTATTCTTCAGTCCCATCCCTTATCCCTTCCTTTTTTACCCCCTAAGAAAACCCCACACATTCAAATTATTGTCATTCAGAGAAAGTAATACTTAAATGTGAGTATTCACTAGGAATAAATTTACTGGAAAAGTTTTACTTCATAGTTGCCTTTGCAGGGTTAGTTACATCAATCACTCAGTCATCAAGACGATGAGATCTTCATGCCTAATCATCCTCTTGCTACTCCTAATATTTGTTATTAGTTGATTGTAAACATCCCGCAGAATAACGAAAACACTAAAATAGAACATACATAATTTAATCACTGTAAAAATAATTTTCAATACATTTGAGGATTTCCCAATCTACTTATGAACAATTTTTAAAAAAAGAAAAGGAAAGAAGACACATATTCCTTTTGCTCCCAGTACCCCACTCATCATCCTGCAACACCTCGTAGTTTCCTCCCCCTTTTAAGGCACCACAGCATCCCTTTTAATTTTAATGGCATGGAGCAAGGGAGCACTAAGGAAGAGCTGAGGTCTCCATCAATTTCTTTTGCCAAGGGGAGCTGCTTCGAACCTGGCTTGCAAGATGGACACACACACACACACACTATACTGTCCTGTCTCTGTATTGCTAAAGCACCGGGCAAGCCAGCTCCTCAGACTTACCTTTGCCTCATACATCCCAGAGTTGCTCTTTGGCCTGGGATGTATACAAGGCAAGCAGCACTCAAAGACAAGAACTCTTTTTGTTAAGCTAAATGGCATCTGCAGGGCTACAGCTGGGGAAAACACACACAACCGCTTCTGACAAGTAAGCTTAGACAAGGCGACAGGAGAGTCCGGAGACCAAATGTAGGCAAAGTCCTCTTCCACCAGCATAAACAGGAAGGTGGCTGGTGTGTTAACACAGCTCTGGGGGGACAGTACTGCAACACAACTCCTCTCCCAGGGAGACAGCTGAAAGAGCAAAGATCAAATCCTCTTCGAAAGCTACAGCATCTTAAGACTACTAGGAAACGTAACACATTTACACGCGCACTTGTCCATCTATGCAAGTATCTGTGTGATTGCATCCTTCTACACCAATACTCATGGCCCAAAACACAGATGGATGCACACGAAGTCACATACACTTATAAACCTGTATGCCTTGGGAGATACATAGTAGAAAAACTCAGCCAAATTATATGCGTTTAAACATTTCAAAATTAGGAGTTGCAAAAATGTGGCTTTGCATTAATGCAAGAGGAGAGAGGCAGGGGAGAGAGGGAGGAAGATATTTCAAATTTAGCATATCTATTGGGATAAGGATTTTTCAATTCAGCCTAAGGAATGAGAAGTTGAATTCCCTTGAGTAGATATAAATGCAAATATAGATATATGCACACACATACAGCCCAGTCTACTGAGTCAAATTACACATAAGAGGCCAGAAAAATCAAGCAAAGGATGTTGTAAAGGCTCTCCTTTTGCATAGTTACACAATCCAGATATTTTCTAAGCATTCAGAAGTTTAATGACTTTTGAGAGACAAGGAATCGATCACCACCAAACCGTCTCTCAGAATTGGATTACAATGGCCATTACACTCTCTCGTATATGCAGTCTCTTTCTTACTTAGTAATTAAGCATCCCTGTAAGCAGCATGCCTGGAGGAAGAGCAGGGTACACTACTGTCAGCAGAAAGAGGAATGGGCCCTTCCTGTACGTAGGACACTTTGATCTTAGCTTGATTCAGCAAACGATGTTCTTCTTTGATCCCGAGGCAGCAAGCTCCCATCACTAATTACAACAGATGCTCCATTTTTCTGTCCCCTCTCAGGGAACCAGTCAGCAGAACAATGTTTTGGCTACAGAGGCACTTTCAGAATTTCTTCATATTTCCAAGATCAAGTATTATTCTGGCAATAGATCGCTGTGATTTCATTTTTGATGGCTCACTTCTGTTTTTTCAAGTGGCACACTCAGCTCCCTCCCCTGCATTCATGAAGGAGTCCATGTAGATACTTCATACAACATGACACAAGCATGTAGGACACAGTCCCACAATGACCATTTGCCTCCCTGCTGTGTATAAGGAGTCAGATGCTGCTACATGTTTGCTAGCTGCCTTACAAGGGTTGAAAGCCTCAGAACCCTAAGAATATACCAGATACAGTGAAGCTGAAACACATGGGCATATCTTAGCACTTGACTCCTTCTAGTTTGGCTGAAAATGTTCCCAGCTCTCACTCACTGCCACATCTCTCTGCCAGAGATCACCAGCAAGACCAGCAGATTACCTTGGCTGACAGCCCTATGAGTGAAATAAGGACTTCCACCGTGATCACATCCCTAGGCCAGATTGTAACATGAACAGCCAGCGCACAATCACCAGTCCGTATCACCATGACAGCAGATGGTCAGAGACCACAAGGCCCACAAGGCTGAGACTGTGCCTTCAGGAATCACTGTGGCTATTTCACTCTGTTGAAGCTGTGCTAAGGGCAAGTCCTCCTCTGTTGGATCACACCCAGCACCTGGTTTTCAGAGGCAAACGTGCTCACCACTGGCTGGGTTGCAGTATAGCGCAATAGAGAGGGTCTTCCCCCACTATATTTATCTTCAGAGTGTTCATCTCCCAGGACCTCAGAAAAATAGAAGGTTTTTTGGAGGATCATTCATATCATGAAAGTCAAGTTCCTGCCTTGCCTCACCTTCTGACGGACACTCTCTACTTTGCAAGTACCCCCTAGAATTGTTGGTAAGTCAACAGCTTTTGGCACCTGATAGCAGCAAACTCCTGATACTAAAAGGCAGAGGCAGGGGTACAGGTTCACTCTGCGGGGCTGGCAAGCCAGGGAAGCAAATGGGCAAGGGAGGAAGGAGGGAAGAAGGTGTGAAAGGCATGGAAAAAGCTTCAGCTGTCTCCAGACCTCAAGGGAAAACATGCAAAAATGTGTGTGGCTGGGGGGAAAATGAGAATAAAACTTCAAGCTGTATCAGTTTGCATCTGAAACTCAGAGAATGGCTGAAATGGCTCCCCACCCCCCCCCATCCCAGAGCAATTAGCAATCCTGTTGCCACATGCTGGGGAAGATACCTTTGGCAGTATGACATTTTAGGTCCCTCATTAGAGAGGCAAAGATGAGGTCACACAAAAGTTCCAAGAAAAGGGTAGAAACAAAAAGGTTCCATCTGGCAACTGCGGGCTATGGAGGGAGAAACTGCAGAGCAGTCTCATTCCTGAGATGAAAAGAAAACAAGGAGCTGTGCCTTTGACCTGCCTCACAACTTTGAGTCTGGCAGCAAAGATACCTCCTGTGCCAAAGAAGAGGAATATCTCCCACCCTAAATGAGCTGAGGTACATTGCAGACTCAACACACTGAGCAGCAGCAAAATCTACAGTCCAGAAAGGAGAGACTCACAGCTGGAGAAGACAGTGACAGATGCCAGCAATACTTCTGTCACAGGACCTGCTTGTGCAGCAACCGGAAGGAGCCTGGCTTGCAGTTGCAAGCACGGATGACACTGAAGTTATCCAGACTGATAAGACAGCATTCAAACTGGCTGCTCATCAAGCTGCTTGAATACTGGTCTTGCCCATTCTCACCAGGGAATGAGCATCCTACTTCATTCCAGATGTGCTATAGTTGCTAGTTCAGAATCTATCTAACCAAATGCAGTGTTTATCCGGTCTAGTATCTGGAGGCAGCTTGCAGCAGACTCCATCCTGCTTGTAGAACCGGCATCACCAAACACTCCAATGGAGCACAGATCTTGAACTTCAGCCGTGCAGTGTTTCTTGCCAAGAACTAGACTGAGTGATCAGGGACACTGGCTACCCATAAAACTGGTAACATTGACCCTTCTTCCTTGGCATTTATAACCTCATCTGAAATACACAGAAAACTACCAGGGAAACATCCTGTTGACCACCCCACTGTGACCTCAGCTGTTGACCTGGTGAGCAGCAGTCACTACCACCCCTGCCATCTTCCCTTTTAGAAATAGGTCTTTCTCTGCAGGCCGGTTGGGAGGATGATTTCAAATAACTGGCTGATTGAGGTGACATAAAGCATATATCCCTGTGCTGACCTCCCCAACCTGCAGCCATAGGCAGAATGAAAATTGGACTTTTAGACCAAAACAAGGCAGGAAAGCTTTTAGCTGTACATACTTCAAGAATGGTGCCAGTTCTCTTCCATGTCCTTGTCAGAGGAGCTGGACTAGCTCTTGCAGGGGTAGAAAAGGGGCTCTCATGACACACTGAGGAATTTGATTCCTTTCCTATTTCTGGGACAGACTCCCTGGGTCCTGCTGACCAAGCCAGTCAGCCTCAGGTATTCTCAGCGGGTCCCCATTAGTGTGAGATCCTTGTGTGCTCAGGTTTAGACCTCAAGAGTTTGATTTGCTGAATTGCTGAGCCCTCAAATCTGCTAGGGGAATCAAGAGGGGCTGTGCTCTCCAGGTAGCAGAGATCACATGATGTTAAGCTGTCTGAGCATCTGAACAGTGCTTTTCCAACAGATCTTAATGCTTTTGTTTAATTAGTCACAGTCTTGAACTGCAAAAGAGTTTTCTGAAGTGTGAGAACATAATGTTTGAGCAGCTTGCTAATATGTGCTGAGTGGGAACAAGAACCCAAATCTGGTTTACAGATGCAGTGTCAGGGGGCCAATGACCCAAATGGTCCTTTCCAATTCTAGGCTCCTGCTGTGCTCCCAGTACAGGCTTCTCTTATGTGTTTCTATCAAGCCTTGCTGAAGCTGCCAGGGGAGCTGCCTTCTTCACAGGTCCTGCTAGCTGGGATGGATGCCTTGCATCTTTGCTGCCCTGAATGCAGTATGCATGCAAGTTAGAGGTAGAAAAACAACTGCATTGTATTATAGCAAGATTATAAAAATACAAAGGGACAACAATAGAAACAAAAATAGTATCTACAATGACATTAGCTAGGATAAAACTAATCAATCGCTGTGCTCTGGGCATGCATTAATCCCCTTTCCATGGTTTAGTGTTGCACAATTAAGTACATTATGGAAAGTTTAACGCTTCCTTCCGACACATGCAGCACTGGCTGGAAACAGAAACTGCTGCGATCTGAGCTGGCAGTCCTTGAATTTACAGCATTCACAGAGGACTCAAGGAGCAGCTGCACTACTGAGGTCGGGGAATTTTTTGCTTTAGTAGATGAGTAAGGCCAGAGAGGACCCAAGGGGGAACAGAAACTCAAGTGCTCGCTCATAGTTTCCCTGAATTGAGAGTGGAGGGGTATGTAAACCTGATTCAGCCCATTCTGTGGGACCATTTGGTGTTGATTTTGTCCATTCCTGACTGTGCCCAGAATTGGAGTCATCAGTGACTCACACCTCCAGGACTAAGATGGGTAAATCAGGAGCATGCAATCTATCTACAGAAGGTGGCTTAAGGCCACAAAGAGACAGCATACACAAGGTACAAACAGAGTGGTGTGTCCTTGCAACAGAGTGCCAGTCGTTTCCTTCCCTGCTCAGGTCCTCCAGAGATGCCTGAACCATCATTTTCCAAATCGCAGGCACAGACAAGGGGGAAAGCAAAAGGTTAGCTGGGCGCAGAAAGGTATCTTCCTATTCTTTGTCTTCTACAAAGTTGAGACTGGCAAACACAGTTCTTTCTCCTTCACTCCTAGTCCTGTCACAGATCAGCTCTAAGGAATCCTTTTGCAGGAACTTAAGATGTTGTCATCCTCTGCTATTTGCCTTGTTGCCCAGCACAAGATTATTTTGGCCCAAAGCCAGCAAAGGCAGAAAGGAAGCTGTGCCTCCCTCTCACAGCCAGGCATGAAGCAGCATAACCTGCTGAGGAAGGTGTGGGGACAGGTTAATTTGCTTTGCTGTGAGAGGGGAAAGCTGCATTGCAGACACACTGTCCCGTTCTGCTCACTGCTGTAGTAGAGGCATTATCCAACAGTAATGAATGTCGAGGGATGGAAGCATTTTGAAGGACCACAGCCAGTTACTTTAGCTGAAGTGACTTGGAGATGAAAGCTTATCAAATGTTCCTATAAGCACATTTAAGGTGAGAAGCTCAGCTTGAGTTTGCAAAAAGCCTGCAGCAACAGCTCAGAGCTGCAGACTTTCTCATTCATCTAGCTCAAATGCCAACTTAAACCTCCCACATCCCTCCTCTTAATTATCTTACTGCTTGTCACAGCACACCAGAAAGGAAAATGCACCTTTTACACAAAGATTTTTACTTACATTTCCTAAAAGAGGAAAAAGGCACAGAATTGACTGAGAGCAGCAAAGGCATACATTGGCTTCATTTTCCTGAAGCAGGTTGCAAAACCTCATAAGAGCCAGCTCTTAACATTTGGAAAGCATCACCATGGCCAGTCATTGTCTCTGAAAGCATCCTCAAGCATCCCCATGGGTATCTGTAACCACACCTGAGGCCAGATGAGCCCAGACATGAAAAGTACAGGATGAGGATGCATGGGATAAATTGAGAGCTGCATGTAATTTGCTTACCCCAGAGCGTGAGTCTAATTAGAGCTCTTCCCAGGATCTAAAAGCAAAAATAGGCTCAAGTTCCCCCCTCCCTGATCCCATTTCTTTGCTAGCATTCTCCCAGCACAGCCCAGTCAGCAGAGATGTGTCACGCTGCGGATCAGTGCCAAGTGCTGGCAACAACACGTGACATTGCTGACACAGCAAAGTTGTCTCCTTCAGGAGAAGGTATCCACTGGTGCCTCTGCAAGAGAAATGTATCTGCTCCCAAGACTGGGGAACAGAGAGTCAGGGTTAGGAAGCTGAAATTAAAACAGGTCGGCAAAACTCTACTAAGACACTCGCTTCTATTTTCTATTTGCCGAGACATAAAAAATACATTAACAGCCCAGCAGCTTTGTAAATGATTTATGGTCAAAAGAATAAATTTCTTCCTTCTCTGCTGGCTGAAAAAAAAAAAAAAAGGTTGCAACAGTGATAAACTGCTTAATAAGGGAAAACAACTCAAGGTTTAAATATGTTCAATGGTATATTGAATGGGAAGGACAGAGCCCATAAGGAATGAGATTAAAGTCCAATAAGGGGAGCTGGCACAGGGGAAGGCAGGATGAATGGGTGCGCAGGCTGGAATATACAACTTTTGTGTGGTGGGGAAAAGCAGGAGCATGGAGTGCAGATGCCTGAGACAACCATTGTTAGGTCAAATTCCAGTGCAAATAGTCTCAACCAATGTTTCAACCAACTACTTTTACCCAAAGCACCAAGAGCTATGTTCATCCTCCTCCAAAAGGAGGAAGAGCAGAGGGTGATTGACAAAAAAGAGACAGAGCTTTCCCTATTAGGCACAGGCCGGGTTAAGATCCAGGGACATGCTGTGTTGTGTTTCCCTCTCTGAAGGCACCACTGACATCATCTGGGAGTCCTTCAGGAACCTTAGGTGGCCACGTGAAAACCAGGGTTTACTGGTGCTGCTGCATCTTCCAGAAATAGCAAAGGCAGCAAGACAATGGGAAGACAATGCATCCACCCACCCAGATGTTGATGGGCTCCACAACAAACAGGAGTGCACCCACACACGCAGAGGTGCTGTATGACACAAAGCCACTGAGGCCACAGCAGGGCTTGGATGAGGACTCCAAGAAGGCGGGGCTTCCTTTGTAGGCAAAGGGGGAGAGTGAAGGCTGGGCCAAACCTAGATGGGGTTGGAGAGGAGCTGGGGGCACCTCCTGGAAGGAAGGGCTCAGGGTGAGGACTGTGAAGCTGCAGTAGCAGTATGGGAGCTGGGATTGTGGTTAAGGAAGTTTAGGGGACCATGAACAGTGGGGTTTGGGAATATGAAATGATTCCCAAGAAATGGCCTCAGTTCTCAAGACAAATGCAGGGGAGCTCCCCCAAATAATTCCTGTGGTACCCACCTTACCTGTCTTGCCCTTTTACCAGGATATTCCAGAATCATCATCACCCCATGATTGCTTATGATGATGGCCTAAGGGGTGTTATGATGGGCTGGTTCCTTAACAAAGGGCTGCCTAAGACATGACAAAATAAAATTAAATAACTGAAAATGAAAACAATCCCCAAGGAGACAGAAAGCAGCCCTTTCTGAGAAGAAAAGTTTTCATTTATAGACTGATGCTATTCTCCTTGAAGTCAGGAAGGACTGTCACCAGAACGAGTGTCAGATTCTTAAAGGATCTGGTCGAGCAATCCCCAAGTTTTGGCTGAGGCAATGCCAACATGTTGGCTATCTGTTTTGTGTCTTGTGCATGAAATGCTCTCATCCTATGCAGTTCACAAGCTTTGCAAGTGCAAAGATACTTGGCCAATGGTCTTTGTTTTTCACCATGCCTTTGAGCTCCCTAAAAATTTTCCTGCTCTGTGAGTTGACTGTGCGTTCTGCTTCACCAAGGCTGCCACCTGCACGGCCAGCAGACTGCCCGCATGGAGCTGGGGCTGCTCGGCCAGACACTAACGCCCAAGAGGATTTGATATGTCCTAGAAATTCCACTAAAGGCAGTTAAGTTACTGGAAATATATTTAATGTTTAAAAACTAAGCACATGTGTAAGTATCTTGCCAAATTGAGGCTTAAAGGTCTAATCACATTTGCATCCATTTTAATAAAAAAACTCCTCCGGCCCGCTGGTAGGAGAGAGAGCCTTTAAGTGACAGTGTGCAAAATCACAATGGAACTTCCCTGTCTTACATGTGATGCTCCAAACAAGACTGACAAAAGCAGTCGAAGTGTCCAAAAGCAGTCAGATTGAAACTAGTTTTCATGGGCATATTCAAAGACATTAGACTTCCATATCTTAAACTCTATTAATCCCAAACTACTTTGAATTTAAAATTATTAAAATTATTAAAAACAAGCAAACAGAAAGGAAAAAAAAAGGCAGGCTCTTTTTCATTTAAATTGGAAAGAAACGAAAACCCAAATTTGTCTTTTGCTCTGGCAAATGTCAGGTCAGTAATTGAATGTTTCAGATTATGAGTTGAGCTGTCTGAAAGAGGTTGTAAAAGGACAATTTTCCACTGGGAAAAGAAGAGTTTTCATTAAAATCAAAATAGGTTGTAAGAATATCAACTTTGATGACATTTTCAGTGAGTGAAGACAAAATGAATTACTTTGACTTCCCCATTTAATTATGGTAATATTAGCACACTTGAGTTCAATAAGGTAAAAACACTTTATTTCAGTCCATTTAAACTTTTGCCATATATTTAGATACTACATAAATTCTGACTTTGCATAATTTTATGCAGTAACAGTACAGTGTATACAAACATGCATACTTAATATGCTAGGGCCTTTCAACATTATATGAATAGTACCTTTTCCCAGTGGAAATCTCCCTTGATTTTTGGTCCTTCTATTAAAAGATCTGGACTCTCACTGTGATGGGAAATGAAACAGAGAGGGTACATTAGGAGTTGCCTGGAATAGACGTCCAGTTTGTTACCAGCTTTAGGTACAAACAACTCCCTCACGATCTTCTCACAGAAACACGCAGAGTTCTGGAGGTATAGATGTTTCCATGTGAAGTTTGGTCCTCATGTTGCTCAAATGGCCAGTGTCAAGCACAGAGACCTCCACACATAAGCCACAGGAACACATCTATTTAAGCACTTTGCAGTCCTTTCTCAGAATGAGTCAGTCCATGCTCCCTGTCCCCTGAAAGTGCCATCTTCCCCACCTCCCTACACCAAAACCCAAAGCTTTGGTGCAAGTGCTGCTGACTGTCCAGCCACTTGGGCTATTCATTCTCACATTGTATGGTGGAAGCAGGACAAATAGATTAAATGTACACAGTCAGATTAATACAAATCTGCTGTCCATCTGCAGTGTGTCCTTTTGGCATGTGGGTAAGTACCAGCACAGGGCGCAAAGGGAAAGAAGTCCCAAAGCTGGGAGGCCCTCCCTGCTCATGGGGTACCCAGGCTTGAAGCATCTGCAGCTCTAAGCATCCAAGCTAAGATCACTGAGCCTGACTGTTCACAAATGCTGTGCGTTTTCACCTCCAGCCAGTGCCAGACCTCAGGCACCCTAGTTGGGTACCCAGCATGGTGCTGAAAAAAATCAAGTGCAGAAAGTTGCACTGGTAGCTCTAAAACATGACAGGAGGTAAGGCTCCTGGGCAATGCAGTCTCCATTTTGCAGTGAGGAAAACCAAGATGGAGAGAGGGTATAACTCACCTAAACACCAAGCAGCAAGTCAATGGCGAGAGAGGAACAGGACTTCAGCACCTGATTCATGGTCCATGCTCTGCCTATTAATCACTCTCTCCACCACTGTACCAGGTATTAGTATTGATTTCAAATTAACACACACACATCTTATCGAGGAGAAAAAAAATAACCAAGAAGTTTCGCTATGTTCAGCTCTATTGGAGGCCAACATGATTCCAAGAGCAAACATTTTCTGCTAGCGGCCCTGCCCCAGAGCTCTCCAGGCTGGGAGGCACAAAGCAGGCTCCCTCAAGGACATGTCAAATGCTCCAAACCTCTTAAGTAGCTGTTCAAATAACATAGAGTACCATCATAACCTGCTCGAGATGCAGAAAAGAGACTTTGCAAATGCAGCTACTGCTGTTGCTGTACATGACGACGTGCCTCTCTCCTTAGCACCTTATTTTCTCATGCCAAGATCTGAGAGTTAACGACAGGTGACCAAGCCTCACAGTGCTGTCTGATTTTATGCTTGCCCTCTCTTCTTCCCCTCCCATGATGTCCTAAATTCCCTTTTCCAACAGCTGCTAACTTTTGCAAACATAAAACTCCTACAAGCTTCCCTTGTCTGTTAGAGTTAAAGTCTCAGGAAAACACTTTGCAAATTTTCACTCTGTAACAGATGCAAGAAGTTGCTTATGCCCAAGTAGCAAAGTACACAACTGCTCTGAACTAACTTTTTTTTTTTGACACAGCTGGCTCAGTTTTTCACACAGATGTTGTTTCTCCTGCCAAGTCTAAGAGCACACAGAGCAGCATTAATATGAAAGAGCCCACTTGGACACTGGTTTAACAACAAGTTGAAAATTCCCCAAGCACAGCCTGTATGCTGAGTTTTCCCTTTACATTGTTTGGTTTTTTGGGGGGGTGTGTGTATGGTTTTTTGTTGTTGTTGTTGTTTTGTTTGTTTGTTTTATGCACCCAGGGGGAGATTAAGAGAAAAAAAAAAGAGAATGTAAAATAGAACAAAACGTAAGAAGCTACTGAAGGAAGTTTTAACCTTTCGGAGGTAAATTCCCTTTCTGAAATTTGAAACACACATGTTAATCTTTAATGTTAAACCATGTATTAAAAATTAATTTGAAAATCTCACAGTTTGGAACAGTTACAAGTCCACTGCATTATTAAAAGCTCAGATCAGTGCTACTCTGCATAAAGAAGTCTCCCCAAACTCTTTCTTTTCTCTTGAAGCCAAGAGCAGGTACTCACTGCTCTCCCCATGTATTCTTAAAGCTCAGAGAAACCTTGTTGTGGTTCCCAACAGCTGGGAAAGGCTCATGATGAGAGTCTCTGGGTCCCATTTCAGAGTACTGCCACTCTCTCTGTGGTCCTGGGAAGCAAACCCAGAGCAAGCAGGAAGAAGTGGGAGACTTGCAAACAGCAATTCCCTGTTTAGCAGGGCTTAGCTAGTGAGGCAAGGTCACAGCTTGGCTCAATTTGCCCAGTTGTACCTTTTTGAAACCAAATCTTATTCACAGGCATCAAAAATATCACTGGCTTCAACCTTTATCCAAGTGCCTTGGAAATGCTGGCAGGGACTCTCACCGAATCTGCAGGTGAGCCCCAGTGTCGAGCTTGTTTGTGCCTGCAAACGCCCCCAGTTTTAACAGTGATGTGGGAGGCACAGCCCTGAGGAAACAACAGTCTGTGCTTGACATGGTCTGGGCTGCCACAACTCACTGTGGCAGAGCAACTCTTCCAGAGGATTCACCAAAACATTTTGCATCATGGAAGGAAGAACTGTTCCCAAACTGCCCTATGCCACCTTGATACAAAGGTTCTCATTTCGGAACACAGAGCACAAGGCTGAGCCCTCAATTTTACTTAGTTTTCAGTGCTCCCTTTTTGTTTGCCTGGAGGGGGAACCAGGCAGCATATGCAGAGGTGTTTTTACAAGTATTTTTGGAGCCATTTGCTCTCTTACCAGCTGCTGTCTTACAGCTCTGCTGTAGGCTGAGCAGGAGGTTTCCATCTCTGGAGTCTGTGGTACCACGTTGTTTACCATAAGGGTTAAAACCTTCTTTTTGAGCATCATTGTTTTTAACAGCTGCCTCAGCACAGTTATGTTAGCAGTTACCATCACGAAGCAGCCTTTCTCCTACCCCCTTTTTCGCACTCTCAGGCTCATTTCCTTCCAAATCCTCCACCTGAGACCATCCTCAGGAGGTTGCCTTCACCTGCAGCCAGCTGGGTCCACGCCAGATGAACCACTGTGCCAGCCAAGGTGAGCACTGCTCACATACCTACTGGGTGAGGAAGATGCTTGGGCAGCCAGTACAGCTCTTGGAGGGGGGTGTCCCCCTCAGGGAAGTGCTGATGCCTCTCTGACCCTCTAGATGCCGTCAGAGGAGAGGACATCTCATTGCAGGCGAGACTGCTACCTGCTGTGTGGTAGGTGCTGTGTGGTAGGTACTGTGTGAGAATGAATATGCTGTGTTGCCTCACACAGTGGGCAACCCTGGTATCACCAGACTCTGGGTGAAAAAGGAAGCAATCTGTCCCTAGTTTTAAATCAGTACTTGTATTCAGAAAGAAAAAGAAATAAAAGGAAAAAAAATGCACAGAAGAGTTTAAACACGTACAAATCGCACTTATCTTTCCCTTGTTTATCATAACTTTTCCTGCCATATCTGCTAATGGAAATAATAATAGTCATTGTAGTAGAATCACACTTTGACTTCTTTCCCAGATTCTCTTCTTGTTCACCAGGCAGTGAAGTCATTGTATCATCAAAACTTCACAGAGACCTGGTTTTGCAGGAGAAGCACCACCAAGAAAGGTTTTAACAGCTTCCCATGGAAGCTGAGAAAACAGAAGAGGAATGGAGGAGAGGCCTCCACTTGCGGAAGGGGAGGGACAGGCAGAAGGATAAAAACGTGGCAAATGTCCACTATATTTTCAAGAATGGAAAGCAAAGAAAACAATTATGAATGAACACGGAATTCAGCACACAAAGAGTCCTGCTCAGGAGGCAGATATGTTCTGCCAGCAGGATCTGAGCACCCCTGGAATCCAGGGGAGGTAAGGAGCAATAAACCCTAGTGACTTGCCGATGCTTGTGCAGAGCCAGACATGAACCCAGAGCCGAGCTTGATAGTTCATCTCCCAAATCCTCTCTCCTTCCATAAATTTAGTCTTCTACTTTTAAACTCATGTGCCCATCAAGTCAGATTACAATTAAGACTCTGCAAGTATGGCAAAATATATTCATAAACATCTGTTTGAATAATAAGCCTGAATTTGCTTTAACAGGATTCATCCGACCTGGTTTCCTTGCCTTCTGCAAGTGCTCACACCAGTTCTCCCCAGGTCAAAAATGACAACATGAGGGAGAAGCTGCTGCACACACTCAGATAAACATGAAGGTAATTTTGCTTGGTGGAGGAGGGGTTTCCAGCCCTTGGTGCAATCTTTCAAGGGTTGCAGGCTGCTTTTTGGATTCCATAAAAACCAGCTAACATAAACCAACCTAAAGTCAGAAAGCTAAAACTTACTTCATCAAAGTCTGGCCTACCACCAAAAAATCTGTATGTGGCTTTGAATCTTGGGCTCTGCAGTTTGGATCTGCTGGGAGAAAAGGGGTAGTAGCTTATGCTGAGGTCATACATGCTTCTGCATCTGGCTACTCCCAAGGTAAGGGTGAGCATCCCTCCCACTCCTCATACCACTGTATCCCCCTCAGACCTGCCAACATAACTGCTAGTGTAATAGCTCTCCCACACAGCTCTGGCAAAAAGATCCTCGTTAGTGGGTAAGAGTGAATTTTTTTCTACCATAGGTCACACTGAGAGAATCAGGCTCAAGAGCAAGAAGGCAGGCAGCCGTGCTGACAATGTGAACTGATGGTAACCTCTGGCAGGGAAAGGGGAGCAGGAACAACCTCTGACCTCTCCATCCACCTCAGCAGCAGTCCAGGCAGTACATCTGACTGCCACCTCGCTCCCTGCCCCCATTTGCCTGGCTGGGAACTGGGGCAGTGTCCCCTCACCCCACAAGTTCTTTGTGCTGCTTGGGCATGTGGTATCAAAGGAAAGCAGATGAACAAGCAGAGAGATCAATGGAAGGAATAGAAACCATACCCCGAGGCCTAGATACTGTTTGAAAGCAATAAATACTCAAAGCAATAGATCGCAAACTAGAATATGACCCCAGGGGAAAACATTTCTTGAAAAGAGAGAGTAATAAATGCAACAGTGTACACTTGATGGCTACTCAGAGAGAGATTGTGGAGTTAAATCAGCATGGCTTAAAACACACACCCCACAGAGATAGGTGGAAAGGCTGCCCACTGGATGCCTCTGCAAGAGCCCCATATCTCCACAGCTAATTTGGTTATCTCTAAATAAGATGTGGAATGGCTAAAGAACAATACAGAAGGACAAGAGTAGTCTGTGAGCAGGAGGAACAAACAGTTGGAGAAAGACTAGCACTACACTGGGTAATTCCTAGAACCACAGAAGCTCAGGAGTTGTCTTTTAATGCTGCCACAGGGATGCTAGGTATGTTCACAGTAAACACAGTCCATAGGGAAGGAATTCAGCTCAAATGACAAGGTGGTATTGTGGGAGGTTGTGCTGTACTGAGACTGGCACAAGGCTGCTGCCCATCCAGGGATGACTTTCATCAAAGGCACAGCTTTTTAGAATGGCTTGCTGAGCTCTCATTATAGTAGGAGCTATGGATATGTATTTCTGTGCTCATGTCACAAAATGTTAAAGTCTTTTCCAGGCTCTAGGAAGCAATACAACAATGGACTAAAGCACTTCTGCTAGGCTGAAAGACAGCATTGCTTCAGATAGCACATGCAGCAAGAATACACAACCATAGAGGAAAGGTGAAGAAAACACATCTACCTTTGGGAAGTAGAAATTATCAGATGAAACCAAGCTTGTGTTAGTCTTTTGGCAAGAACATCCCTGGCTCTACATAATTGAATGGGTTTGGTTCATACTTTTTCTTTTAATCAATCAAGAGGAATGGTGGTGCTCTTTCCACATCCCCATTACATCTAAAATTAGACACCAAACATGGAGGTGTGGGATGACGGGTGGCAGCATGCAAGCTCCCGGCCATGAGAGTACCTTCCTACTCACTGCAATGGAGTCAGGGTGCTCGCTGGAGCTGACAAGGCCATGCAGCACCAATTTTGGTGGTTTGCATCCTCTGAGAAGTGAAAAACAGGAGGTGACAGAGTGGTTTTTCACCTGCTTTCTGGATCCTTGGGTTTCTGACAGATTTCTCCGCGAAGGGCTACCCAAAAGCTCCATGGAGCTGGAGTGTCAAACGTGAACACTCAGCACTTAATTTGTGGTGCAAATCCTGTCAAACCCGATTGCGTCTCTTTGCCCCTCTAAGGCATCTGAGGCTCTCTCCAGTTCTGCAGGGGGATGAGGCTTTAAGGAATGACCAACTGCTAAAGCGAGCCTGCAAACCGGCAGGATGCACAGCGTATGCTCCAGAGCCAGGCATGCCCTCTCCTCCCCTCTGCCAGCTCCACATATGTACACACAGTGGGCAGCAGGGAATACACCCCAGGAGGCCTAATTAATGAACATATTTGAAAGCTCCAGGCATCACCATGCTAGAAGAAATGAGTGATAACTCATGAGCATCTGAGCACAACCTTTTTGGGTTAAGAGAGGAAGGAGATGGGGCCGCAGGCGCTGCCTGGGAGGCATCTCGAAAGCACAAGACCCTCTGCAGGGTTCTGCCATACTCATCTGTACCACATGCAAGAGTAGCAGAGGGAAAGGAGCCTTATATCATGGAAGATCAGGTAGGATTAAGTAGGAACCCAGAAAGCATAGCAGAGCTTCTTTCTGCTCCCTGTGAAAGGAGAAAGTGATCATCGTGGAAGAAGGGATGTAGTAAATGAGATAGAGATAGGGAGATACATCAAAGGGACAGAAAAGAAACAGAAGAAAAATAGATAGAAAAAAGCTAAAAGACAAATGTAGTATACTTTTAATTTGCATGAGAAAAATAGTTCTCTTTTCCCCACCAATCATCTTTATTAGCAACAAAATTTGCAGCGAGGTCTCAGACTAGCTATCTAGCTGTGACAACAACAAAGCTCTGAAACAAACTGCTCCATGGAGACTGTGAAAACTCCACCTCAAGCAGCTTTTAAATGCAGGGCATAGAGTTGACTGAGGCTTAACCAGATACTTACCAGGTACCTGAGACTTAACTCAGGTACTCTGCTTGAGCAGCACACAGACCAGATTGGCAGTGCCTGAACTTTTTGACCCACAATCTACTTTGATTTTTGGAGAGTAGTTGCATGAAATCACTGAGTTTCTCGAAGTTCCTATTTAATAATACAGTTTGCTTACATAGTGCTCACCTCAGTCTCCCAGTGACAGTCCGCATGCCACTGGCCTAAAAGACGTCCCAAGATCTTAAGCTTCTGCAGCAATACATGCTTCAGCTGTGGGGACAGACTCCAGGAGATGTGAAGGAGGTCAAAGAAATAAAAAAGATGTGTAGGAAGCCCATTTGTCCATAGGGACCTATAGCTTGCTCAGCTTTAGTGCATGTGTTGTATGTAGCCACACTGGAATGGACAATCTCCCCAGTGTTTCCAAACTCCCTTCTCAGTCCACCAACAAACTGTCCACCATCCACACCAACATATGACATTGAGCCTGAGAGGGAGCACATCAGGCTGTGAACTGATGTTGTTTCAGGTCTTGGCTATGAGCAAGGAAGCCAATGGCAACACCCTGGGCAGGGGAAGAGGCTGATAGGGAGCAAGTCTTCTTTCATACCTCCTTCATGACATTCCAGGGATAAAGTATATAGGAAAAGATGCCTCCCTGAAGGTCTTCTGTATCTGAATATCTGCTGCAATCCAGATTCCAACCACTAGCCCAGTTATGGGGCCTGAGGCAAGACCCAGCAAAGCCACTGCTATTAAGAGGATGGAAAAAGCAGTGGCTGATCTCAGACAGGAAAATCATGGCTAATAAAGCACCTGCCAAGTAAAAACACTGACCAACTCCACACAACATTTTGGAGATACAGGCTAGCCCCAAACCCTCAAGTCTCTGTCCTCAGCAAAATCCAGACACAGCATGTGTCTATACTAGGTTTAATCCAGCTAGCAGGGTAAAAACAGCAGTAGTGCCATGCTGGAAAGAACATTGTATACTTTCCTGATAGGAGGTCACAGCAAGACCTGTGCTACCACATCATACCTCTGACTCTTACCTGAACAGAATGGATCCAGTAATTCTATCACACCCTCCTTTGCTCAGACAGACAAAATCCCTAAATGCACTGATTCAGTGCTGTAATCTCATCCAGCAGGTACCAAACCCTCAGCTCCCAACCAGGAGCAATAGAGCAGTTCATGTGTATGGGGCTGCTGTCAAAGACATGTCTCTGAGAGATTTATTGGCTCCCTATCTCCCACTTGCTGGGAGAAAGCCAAGACACGGGAATTTGTGAGTGTGCTAACTCAGCATTTCTGCCTTACTGGCACAAGGTCTGGATGCGACCTTCAGGAAAGTCTTATGACCACTTGTTGGTTGTAAGTCCTACACTCAAACCCGCATCTTTTGAAGCTGTTGCTCCAGAGGATAAATGGTTTGTTCACACTATAGTACCGATCATGAGATCAACACTACAAATAATTCCTTAGGAAAAAGAGGCCTGTGAAGCACCCACAGGGCACAGCCAGCAGACATCACCACTCACCCTGACAGCCACACTTAGCAGGCAGCTGGGTCACAGTGCACCTCAGTGGCTGGGGGAATACAGGAAGCAGGCCAAGAAGAGATGGGGTGCACCAACTTTAAGGGGGTCCACATGTCCTCAGATAGCTGCATGCATCTGCTCATATGTATGCGCAGGGGAACAGCACTGTTTCCTCTGGATCTTCCTCTAAAGCAGATTGAGGAGAACCAGAGGTTCTCCTTTCTTTTCAGTGCAGTGTTCTAGCATGAGGGAACCCGCCACAAGCAGGGAAACTGGCACAAGGACCCGTCTTCCCATAGAAGGGATGATGGACAAAGCACTCTGCTGTTCCCTTTTTGGGAAAGTACTGCTGCCCCCTCAGGCAGCAGCCTTGTGTTCTCCTCATGCCTCCTGCTCTCTCAAAAAAAAACCTAATTCTCCTGTAAAAACATTTACCACCTCAATTTCCTTCTTAGACAGCCCTTACTTCACTCATGAAAGCACAAAAAGCTGAGCTCTGATATACCACTGCATCCTTCCCTTTATTCTCATCCTTTCCCTCAGCACAATTTGAAGAGCAATGACCTGAACCAACCCCAGCTTAAGACAATAGGTGTCTGTGTACTGACTTCAATGGAATTTGGATTAACATGAGATTGCAAAATCTCCAAAATTAATGCAACTGTAATGCTGTTAAAACAATGGCTCAAAGGCCAGGAGATCCCTGAAATTAGGTAAGCTGCACCACACATCCTGCATTGCCTATGATTATACCTTCCAACAGAGAATGAAACAGAGTGCTCCACATCTGAGAACAAAACCCAGGAATATGAAAGACCGTGTGTGCAAAGCAAATATTAAGAGTAGATAGCAGTAGCTATCTACGTCTTTCTTTATCCCCCAGTTGGTACTGATAGCTTGTTCACTGCAATGCTTTTTGTTCTTGTGCTTTTCTTGAAAAATTCATAAAACAAAAATGTTAGAAGACAGTGCATGTAGAACAAAAGCTCCTCTGACAACAGTTATTCTACAACAACACAGCTCGGAGAGAAGCAAACTCAGACTAGAGAAGCAAGCTCAAACTTAACCTTGGCTCCATGTAGCCACAGGATACCACCTTTGAGCCTCCTTTCCAACTCACCAGAGGCCAGGCAGGAAAGCAACAAGATGTTGATGAATGTGCCATTAACAGTGACACCTTCTTTCAGAGCTTCTCTCCCCACACAGGTAATATCTTTGTGTGTTTATTATCCCAACTGTGCCAAAAGAGAAACTGAATTGCCTGGCTCCCTTTCTAATCACAGCACCCACTAAATTGTGACTGCTGACAATGATGGATGCCCATCTTTAGACAAGAGATGACAGCCAGAAGCTGAGTACCTGCTGTTCCTGCTGAAGGCAATGAGGGTTGGCAGTTTGAAGTAGTCCTTTCTCCAGTCACTGTCATAATGCCATGATAATGTCATGTCGCAGTGTGGCCCCACAGCTTCTCCTGCAGGCTCCAGTGGAAGTGGGGGTAGATGGATGGAGTCAGAGGGGAAAGCAGACAGACACTATTTCCACTAGTTGCTCACCTTTTGGGACCTGACTATTCTCCCCAGAACTTTCCAGGGAAATCCTGGCTACATTTATTTTGGCTGGGCTACAAGGCTATTTTTAGAGAAACAAATAAACAGATGAAGATCCATTTTTAATTTTCATTTAGATCTAGGATTTATATTTTATTTGTTAATTTTGTTTTAATCTCCTTGTCCTTCATTACTCCCTGGATTTCACAGCAGGGGAGAGAAGACACAGCGGGAGGAGGGTGCGGAGTAGTGGGAGCAGTGATGAGGAAGGTACTAAAAGGGGGAAGAGAGTGAGGGGAAAGAGTATTGTTGACAGCATCTGATCCTCCGATTAATGTATTTCTAAGCAGATTAACCAAATCCCAACTGCTCTGTGCCAGGTTTCTTCTCTAAGCTTCTCTCTCCCCCGTGTAAACAAAAAGACATTTCCTCTGAACAAACAACCAACATAGTGACCAGAACCCCAGAAGACTCCCTGCCCTCGTTTAGCCCAACACTATGGGGCACAGACAAAGGAGAAAATATAGGTCTATGAAGGTAATCTCTATTTTTAAGCCTATTTTGTGCATTTTTTTTCACCTCCTGAGGACTCTACTTGACTCCCGACTTGTCCATCTTCAGGAAGTGCGTGAAAGATGCCTAGAGTGATATGGGAAGATGAAGGGACAATGGCTTCTGGTCCCAGAGTCACATGAGAACTCATGATCTCATTACATTTTGCTTATTCATAGCTGCTCTCCCTGGCACCCATACAGGGAGGAAGGGAGGGAGAAAGGTGGGTAAGAGCACCCCCAAAAGAGGTGGTGAGAACCACCAAATACAACCCACTTCTTCCTGCCCCACCCCACCAAAACCTTCACTCTGATTCTCTACAAGAAAGAAACATTTACATTTTAACTCAGTTTCTTGGAGCATTTCACAGTCAGGAGTGGGCCAAACCCCCGCAACCCTGTGTCACTGTCCCTGTTTTATAGATGGGGAAACTGAGCACAGGAGAGACTTCTCCAAGGTTAGAAGGCAAGTCAGTGGCACAGCCCCATTCACATGAGCTGAGTCACAGGCATTTTTCCAGGCCACATGATCAGCCTTGGCTGAATGGGTTTTCTCCAATGAGTCTCTAAATTTAGCCTCCAGACTTTTTTTTTTTTCCAGACCTTGTGAAGCAACTCCTCCACCAGACATTCTCCAGTCTTGCTCCCCAAGAACGGGATTACCATCTCTAGTAGCAACAGCCACAGCGGTCATGGGACATTTCTCCCTGCCTAACATGCTGATGGAGCTCAGAGACCATGCCTGCCTTAAAGCATGGCACTGTTGCCAACCTGTGTTAAAGCAGAGTTTGGAAGGATGGAAAGACCTCCTGCCTCTTCTCCCCTTTTACAGTCACTCAGTGTTTCAGTCTAGGTTTCCTCTTGGCTGTCTGCCTTCTCCTGAGCAACAAGGGGCTGAAACACTCACAGATCCCCACCACCCTGGTTGGGTTAGAAAAACTCCCCTTAAAAAGGGAGCTTTTTTTATGTCTCCTACTAGGAAAGGAGAGCAGCCCTTAAATGAAGTCAGCACAGCACAGTGGATGAAACCACTCAAAAAGCAAAGGAATTCCCATTTCCTTAGCTGCCTGTCTTGCCCTGCTCAAGCCATGGTGAGAGCTTTAAAGAATTAGGCAAAAGATATTCTAAAACTAAACCACTGGTTTTACCATGCAGTGACTGTTCCTAACATAAACCGACTATGAGAAAGCTCCACAACACACAATTTTTAAATGAAACATTTCAGTTTATAGTATAGTGTGTAATAATGTACAGCATGGTGTTTTCCTACTGATGCCTCTTCATTAAGAAAATCCACAAGAAAAGTCCTATACTGCAAATGAAAGTAGAGATTGTGACTAAACAAGAGTATAGAGTCAGTTAAGGATGTAGGGAAAAAGTAAGGGCAAGGGAAAAAAAGCAAATGAATTTATGTTGCCTAAGGCACTGAAGAGAATAAGAAGGGATTTACAAATTCATCGGGGGAGAAGCAGCACCAGAAAGAAGGTGGGTTCATTAATAAATGAGGATGAAATTAATAGTTCAGAAATGGCTGGGCAGCTTTTTTAAATCTGTCTCTAGCCAGAAGAATAACGAGAGGAAGTTTGGACTAGAAAGGATGGGAAAAAAAGCAAGTTTAAAAAAAGGAAAAGCAAAAAGAACTTGAAGAATTATATGTCCACAAATGAAATAAAGCAAGCAGCATCCTACAAGTTAATCCAGAAAAGACAGAGACATTTTTTAAAAGTATTTTTCACTTCAACAGAACTAATACAGGGCTGAATGTTAAGCAATCTATACATATAAGCACCTGCATAAATGTATGCAGGATCAGGAGCCTAATTTGTTACGGCGAGGCATTGACAAACGTGTTATCCCAGTGACAAATAATCTGACAATTTACATTGAGCTAGGGAGGCTCCACACAACCAACTAAAAAGCAAACATAATAAAGATTTTCAATAAGGAATAGAGCTGGCAATATTTAATTCTAAGTCGATATCTATGCCTAGTGAAATAATGAAACAAATATGAAGGGTCACTAAGAATCTAAAGAATAAAATCACATGAAATACACAAGTGAAAGTCTTTTGCTTTTCAATACACGTGCATAATTAACACACAGAGGAAAGGTAGTAAAGAGAATTTGGAGCTTTAGGAACTGAAGGATTTGACACTGCCCCACTGCATCAGTTTCACTACAACCAACAGCCCGTGGATCAAAAACTGTCCAGAGGTACCAAAAGAAAATATGCTTTGCTGGCCTGGGAAATGACAAATGACGTGCCAAAGGGTTTGCATCCATGTTGGCCTTAATGAACTGGTGTCACAGGAAAACAAACTAACTGTCCATGAAATTTGCAGCTGTCACCCTGCAGAGAAATTGCAACAATAATGGAAGACAGAGGCCCTTGACAAATACAGAGCTCCTTAAAAGTAAGCATGTGAGGCCAATGGTCTGAAAGTTAAAGCACAGAGTAGAAGGAGTGGCAAAGAGGATGATTAAATCTAGACTCATCAAAGACACAAGCTGAACTCAATAACATGGGAAAAAAACAGGTAATGTCGCTTGAGAGCAATAAGCCAAAAGATGGATACTCAGCAAGAGGGAGATAGCATGGAAACTGTTTTGTTCTTTGAGACTTGAGGTTGCAGAAAAGAAGCTTCCTGGAGGAAGCGATATGAAGCTGAGTTGGGGAGGTTTAAGTTGGATATCAGGAAAAAATTCTTCAGCCAGAGAGTGGTTGGGCACTGGAACAGGATCCTCAAGGAAATGGTCTCACCACCAAGCCTGTCTGAGTTCAAGAAGCATTTGGACAATGCTCTCAAGCACATGGTGTGACTCTTGGGGTGTCCTGTGCAGGGCCAGGAGCTGGACTTGACAATCCAGCTGAGTCCCTTCTAACTCAGCATATATGATTTTATGAAATAGGTTGTCCTGATTCTGGTTCTGCATCAGTGAAAATCAGAAGCAACTCAACAAACAGGAAAAAAGGGGCACAGAAAACAGGTACTACAAGCACATTCAAAAATTAACATTTTTATGTCTCATAGAAATTTAAGCCAGCTCAAACTGCAGGTACACCCACAGCACACTAAATCCAAGGAGAAACAAACTTGGGTCATGCATATTTTCAAAAAGACAAATCCAACCCCCATGTCACTAGATGTCCATGTCTGTTACTTAAGAGCCAATGAAGGTGAAAAATAGAATAACAGTACTCAGTAGCTCCGAGGACCTTCATCTAAGCTGCTGTGAAAGCTCTGCACTACTGCAGGCACAGGGAAGGACAGAGCACACTGGAGAGAAACATTCTGCTTGGTGGCATCTTGTGACAAATTTGGCTACCCATTACACCCACTACTGCAGGATGGAGTGCTGTGATAGGGACTTTGGGAATCCGTCCACTTACTAGAATAAAAAGGCATTGCCTGCCTGAGAGCCATTTTCTGGAGGTTAATACACTCAACATCCTTATTAAATTTATTCCTCATTTTCTGATGGTTAAATCCTGGCTTGCCCTGCCTTTGTATGCTGTAGGGTCAAGCAGATGAGATGCACATGTGCATTCACCCTATGTATTTTGGGTAGGGCCAGCATAACACCAAGTGTTTCCAGATCACCCAGTGGCAACAATATTCAGTTGTATCCCATGTTCCCAGAGAAACAAACTCAGCTGCTGGGGGGCTAACACTAGAGACCTGCTTTTCTCTTAATGCCTGGCAGAAGCATTTGAACTGCAATGCTTTTATCCAGCAAGCAGAAAAACTTCAATACAGCTCACTTGCCCCACCCAGAGGCATTTTACTCAGCATCCTGCAAATACCAATGTTCTGCAGCCTCCAAGTTCCAGAGCAGAGGGGGTAGGTATCACTGAATTAAACCCAAGCAGCAGCAATGATGGTAGTGAGGGACTCCTACAGATCTTGACAATTATCAAGTTCAGGCCCTCTGGAGCCTTCCTTTAGTCTCTCAGAGTTGTGGAATTGATCTGGAAACCACTTTATTAATGTTCTTTCTTTTCCTCCCCTTCTCCCCAAGCAGCATCATCATTTATTAATTTATGATTAAATGAATTATTGATTCTCACTGCACCTGCAGTATTCGGCATTGTCCTTCTTCCCCAGAGACATCTTTGACTGATGTGAGAATGGCAAGATGTCAGAGAGACAAAAAGAAGAAGAGAAGAAACTCAGTTTGTGGGGGGCCTCAGACAAGTGTGTTCCCCACTGAAGTGTCGAGCTGCAGGATGGACGCAATGCACCAGGACCCAGCGATGGTGCCACCTTCTCTGACAGGAATGAAAAAATCCAGAAACTGCGAAGCCAAATCGCTTCTGATAAGGAGGGAATGAGTAGCAGAGCTATTCATAGGCATTCAGCATGTGGGGAGGTATTAAAAAAAAGGAAAAAAAAGGTCTGACCCAGAGCAGAAGCTTTTGTTTTTATTCAGAAAAGTCAAGCTGTAGTTCTTTGAATACATCATTGAAAAAACCTTCCAGGCTTTTGGCTTTTGCCTTGCAATTACGATCAACAGATGGTGATTATTTCACAGGCTGGGGCATCTGGTCAGCTCCCAGCCAAACATAAATAAAAGACCTTTGCATGATTGTATCGGGCATTCTAGTCCAGAAACAAAACCAAGGTTGGGAACAAAAAAAAAAAAGGTGAAAGAGAAGAGGTATTTAAAGTTCCCTGATTTTGGAGATAAAAGAGAAAAGGCAGTGGGGAGAGGGTGGGAGAAAAACAAATACAGATTCTTTACAGAAACATGCCCCTTGCATAGATGATCAGAGTACATCACTTCTGAAACTGATGGAAATTTCTGAGCCAGAATCTCTCTGTCATGAATTAAACCTAAATCTTGACCATTTAACTGGGCTTTGCAGGCCAGATAAAACTTCACCCTGTTTTGTAGCATCTTTTACCCAAACATTGCAATGTGCCTCCCCCTGAAAAGCCAGGCAAGTTTTACTCCATCTGAGAACACGAAGAATGCATCAAGGTGCTGCTTCTGCTTTTCACTGGGAAAAAAGGACAACCAAGCTACCACAGGAAAACATCCTCTCTCCATGCGTCTTTCCTGGATAAAAGAGCTGCAATATTCTCCTGAACTAACCACACAGAAAACGTGCCTCCCGATTTTTGTCCTTCCTGCAGTGCTCACCTCTGTGCAAATCGCTGCTGGCCCCAACACCAGGTGTTGCACGCTGGCTCTGTGCGCTTGCCCACTGCCCACCGAGGGATTGAACCCACAGCAGCAAGGGAAGACCTAATTGCAGCAAATTACCCCCTTAGGTGCAAGGTGCAGGGCTGTGTTTTGGTGAAACAAATTCCAGGATGACAGAGGCTTTGGGCATGAATGTGTGCAAACACCCCCAGAAGAAATGCAATGACCACAACTGCTTTTCCCGCACCCCGATTTTGTTGCTCTCTGTCAGCTCATGACTTTGTTTCATCACAAGCAGACATGAAAGATTGGCAGGTTTTATCCCTGAGCAGCAGGCACTACAAACTTCAGGGAGGTAAGAGAAGGTTATTACTTATTACCTGCATCTCACCCTGCACCATGACAGATTCTCTCACTGTTTTGCTGCATATGAAAGCAGCTTTTTACCACCTCCCTGCTATCCCCTTTGCTCTTGGTGGCACTGCAGGCCTGCCTTACCTGACCTGCAGAGAAACTTCAAAGCCCTCACTGCTATTTTGTACTGCAGATGATGGCTGAAAAACTGAAAGGCACACAGCCAGAGCACAATTTTGTTAGGAAAACAAGGCAAACACTTTCTGTTCCTGCCTTACACATGCCTCTGGGTTACTCAGCCATTATCTGCTAAATTAAGGCCAGCATGGCTGGCCTTAAGAGCCTGTCCTGTACCAAAGTCACGGCCAACTGTGACTTCCTAGCCATCACTGTGGGGCGCTCGTGGCTGTCTTGAACT
Source organism: Lepidothrix coronata (assembly GCF_001604755.1). Lineage (NCBI taxonomy): Eukaryota > Metazoa > Chordata > Aves > Passeriformes > Pipridae > Lepidothrix > Lepidothrix coronata. The sequence goes on from NW_016690226.1 coordinate 1,596,959, forward strand.
CTCAGGTAGCCTGTGCAGAATCCTCGCCCATCACTCGTGAACATGCCAGCCCTGCTCTCACAGGTAGTGCAAGCAAAGAGATGAGGATCTCCTCCAGGTTCCTGGCCATCACAGCTTGCATCAGGACATACCACTGAACTGTTTCTGACTCCCTCCCAGGGAGGATCCACAGAATATGGCCATTTCATTACATGCTTGGCAGGACTACAGGCAAGAGTAGAATTAGATATCTGCTCTCCAGCTGAGCAGGAATGAGAGGGACATAGTCCAACCCAATTTATACAACAGCATTAAAAAGCAAAGGCAAAACAGGCCCAAGGTGGGGCAAGGAGCATGGATAGGTAACAGAGGAGTAAAATCTCTGCAGAGAACATACATACATCATAGAATGAAGGCAGAAAATTACATTATAGCTTATATGTGCAGGGAACAAGCTTGGCTTTGAAAGAAAAGAGCAACATGCTACCCCACCACTTCCTATTAAATTGATGGACTACATGGCTATGCCTAGGGCTTCTCAAGATAAAAATGCTCATTTCCTGAGAGAACAAGGTTTTGATCTTCGCGACCTTACTGGGCCTGTGCGCGTTTAGCCATTTTAATTTCAGATTAGCATCTCTCATTTTCAGTACCTAGGGGATTACTGTTTTCGCCTGTGCAGCGACTGCAGTTCATAAAAGTATCGGTTACCCTCCCCCTTGTTCAGAAAATCAAGGCAGATCTGACCAGATGGCACATGCTCCCGCGCTCTGTGTCAGGCTGCATTAATTCAGGGGAAATGAACTCTACTCCAAAACTATATTTATTTCAGACACCGCCATGCCCAGTTGCTGGGCTGTCCTCAGGAAAACCTAGAGCCAGCTATTTTCCACAAGCTTAGCAGGGGGAAAACACAGCAAAGGCCCTGCTAGAAGGCTCAGATGCCAGCAAGGAGGAATACCCACAGCTTTCCAGGTAGGTGGAAGTATTTCAGCGGCCCTTCCCCAGGGCTTTGAGCCAGTAGTTGCTTCCCTAATGCTCAAAGCATCATAAAGTAGAAAGTGCTCCCACATCTCATTGGACCAGCCCAGTAACTTCTTAAGGGAGTGCTACTGGAACAGCTCAGTCTTTTTGGGAAGGTTGCATTACACTTGCTTGGATCAGGAAGGAGATTCATCCAAGCAACAAAGACAAGTGAAAGCTGTTCTAGTGGAAGGTGTGCAACTTGCGTTACTATCTAGATCCACCTCTTTGAAAGGCCCACTCCTGCAGGGTGTAAACAAGGCATTTCACCTATTTATAGCTCTGCCCATGCTGCCCGTTGATGACCCATTTCCTTCACCTTCTGCCGGAATAATTGTGCCCATTGCTGAAGATAATATAGCACTAGTGCTGGAAAGAGAGTCTGATGGGGTGAGAAACACCTTTTGGTCCTCTCTGTAAAATGCTATTTACCTTCTTATATAGCACATATAACAACACCTAAGTGCTATACTATAATTAGCAAAATCATGCAGAGAAACTGTTCATGTGGATAATGATACTTTTCGTCCTCCCATGTGGGTAGTTTCAGGTTGAATTAATTCATGTTTGCCCAGCTTAGTGAGATCTATGGAAGAAAGGCTATTGTTATGCAAATAATTATTAATAATGACTGTTCCTGTGTTGCTCCCCATTAAATGTGCTCAATTTATAAGTCAAAGGGTGTTTTTCTTCTTGGTGCAAGACTAACTGGGTTCCACAAATGGAAATACTGGTGTCAGTCTACCTGGCAATGGAGGATAACTCTGAAACAATGGTGTTTTTTGAGATTAAAGGTTGATCTTCTGGTTCCTACTTTCTATGCTACAAGTAATATGTTGTGACCCTGGGAGTCACTTGGAAGAACAGTCACACCACCTACTCAAGGCCACAAATTCAGGCACAGTTCAGAAGATCTCAAGACAGAGGCAAGCTCATGCAGAGTGAAATACAGACAACCAAATACCATATAATTTGCCCTGAGGTGAATAATTATCTTCATTTCACAGACTGAAGCACAAACAGTTTGGACAATAAAGCAACTCTTAGGGGTGCAGTGAGTATAAATGCACCATAGATATAATGCTCAAATACTACACTAAATAAGAACAAAGGCAATTTTTAAGAACATTAGGGTCTCAGTACAATGCAGGCATGAGGAGTTTGATATCACAACTACAGTTGTTTGGAACAGATATGCAAAACAGTTCCACAGTAGCTGCTAAAGTCCCTAAGAGGTCTCCTACTGTGGAGATGAAGGCAGGACCACACAGAGTCAGTAGATAAGGAATTGCATATCGGACAAGGCTTCTCTGAATTTGCAGAATATCTCATGAGCCACACATGGGTCATACCAACAGAATACCACAGGACTGCTGCATGACCAGGTGCCTCTCAAAAAATTCTTTTTTTTTTTTTTTTAAATCTAGATAAACTGGGAGAGCAAAAAGAGACAAATTTGGCTATTACCATAGTCTTTTTTAGAGCTTCATCAGCCCTGTGCAGGCACAGTCAGATGACTTACAAAAAAGAACAATATTGTCCAAAGCCCATGCAAGGCTGCTTGCAGCTAGGACACATCAGTTTTACTGTGCTATTTTTATGTAGGAAACAGCCATCAGTGCAGCCCATCTGATACACCCCATACCCTCATGCACTTTTACTTTGGTGAGGGATTTCTCAAACAGAAACAAGGAGAAGCAAGAATTAAGTTACACCTTTGGCTCCCAAGGCAGTAGCTTGTGTGTACAGGGCTCCTGGGCAGGATAGGCTCTGGCAGAGGTTAATGGGACTCCCCCAGCTGACCACACTTCACCACTGACAGACATTTTTGCAGGGTTCCCCCTGCACCAAAGTTAGCAGATGCCTTAGGCAAACACAAGGTTTGAGATGAATGTCTTCCTGTATCTTCAGCAGCTGTGGACACTAGAGAATCAAGGAGCATTTGGGGACCACAGGAGACAAAAATGATGCCTGCTCATCTCCCTGTAATTTTGCAGATGCAGTCCAGCTAAGCATCAAGGAAAATTGATTTGTGCCACATGAATGAGCAAGTATGAGGTGAAAGCACTCCTGGAACTGATGTGGTAGAAAGAAGGGCCTTCTCCATTTTATTTATCTGCTACCCTGCTTTCACAGTAGCTATGATAAATAGATACCAATTGTTTCCACAGATGGTCCAACATTCAGATGTGTGCCCTTCCCTGAGGGTCCTGGAAGATTGCATGTTGTGTTGCAGTGTATGGATGCTGGTGTAGCTGTCATGAAGAAAAGTCTGTGCCCTAAGTCCCACAGAACAGTCTGTCAAGGGTCTAATGCTTCACGTATTCCCTAGTGATTTCTGCAAGCTCATAAGAACAATCTAGAACTTTTTTTTTTTTTTTACTGTACCAAATTTAACTTAAGAAATCTCTTCCTCGCAGTCTTGTTTTCAGCTGAGGCCAAGTCAGATCTCAGGGTAAGGTTTCCAGCCACCACAAGTGACGGCTTCATGTCATGACACATGTGAATCCCTTCAGTGTTGACACCACGAGCAGCCGTAAGCATTCAAGAAACAGAGCAGCAGGCTCTTTCTTGGACACAGTTAGCTCTCTGATTGCTGTCTTGTAAAACTGGCCCTGGGGGACAGTTGTGACATATGACTGCAGTGCAAACATTGCAGGTGTTCCCTAAGCTGGGAGTTACTCAGGATCTAGTACAACTTTCATGTTACTGGTAATACATGAGCAGCATCAGGAGAAGAAACACTAATTAGATGACTTATGATCCCTGAAAAGACCAGGAAAAAGCAAAACAAAGGAATCATTTCCAGCCACGAAGACTAGTCACTGACAAGTGAACTGGCATCTGCCTTGGCAGTTGTGTCTATCAGCTTTGCACGACACAGCTTAAGATTCACAATGAACCGCTTCATGTAACAGACACTTCCAGCACACATGAAGGCCAAAAATTGCCCATTACCAAGTCTGCCAGGCCATGAGAAATGCCAACACTTTGTGCTGTAACAGAGGCACAGCCAAGAGGAGAAATCAGTTTCCAAATTTTACAGTTCAGTGATCCCTTAGACCTGCTGAGGCAGAACATTTCTGCTCTCTGCAAGTTTTGTTGGAAAAGAGGAAAGACCTAAAATATCCCCTGCTAGTCCATCTGTGGAGGAGATCCCACCACAGCCTGGTTACAGCATACATCAGAAATGCAGGGCTTAAATGTATGGCAAGATGCTTTTCCAAGGAAGGAATGTGCAGTTTAATTTATTTACAGCAATGCTCCACACACTTTTCCTACTCTCCCAGCAGCTCAAAAGATGCACAGCCAGCATGAGACAGCTGTTCTGGGATTGGCCTTTGTCACAGAAAAGATGCTGTGAATAAATCATAGTCTCATGTACATTACTCTGGCCAACAGTATACCCCAGTATAATTAAGCCCCCCATTTTATAGATTGTTAAACTGAGGCACAATGTATTGGCTTGACCTGCCATGATCCCACAGGCCATGAACAACCAAAACAGGGGCAGCAGCCCTCCCTAGCCTCCCAAGAAGGCACATGGACAAGCAGGAATGAAGAAGGCACATCTGCTTTGTTACTTCTCTGCATCATCTTTTTGAAATCCCTCCTTCTGACTGCAGTCTTGCAATGCACTCTTGGCACTTGTGTCAGCCCTCCACATACAACATTGATCATGGACCAGGCTTCACAGGATGCTTCTTGCTTGTTTGTTTGCCAATGGATATAATTTTTAAAAACTAAGATGTTGGGGGAGGAAACATGAGGGAACCCAGAGTGAAAGCTGTCGCTGTGCTCAGTCTCTATGGAAATAATCCACAATGCTAATACATCCTAAAATGGTAATAAAGCCTGTGTTCTCTTATGTAATCCCATAGTAAGAAAGAGCTCTGTCGGCTTGCCTGACAAATGATATCTCTGTAACCTTGGAGGGGATTATTACTAAAAAACACAGGATGGAAAAACAAAGCAACACACACAGGCGCACGCAAATCCATTGGATGCACAAAAAGGACAAACAGCTCCAGCCAGGTTTCTGTGCACTGGCCCTGCAATATTATTTGTTTGCCATCAAACGGGGAAAGGACCTCCTGGCAAAGAAGCAGCCCTGCCCTGGCTCCTCCTCTGCTACAGCCTCCACTCCCTCCCCAGTCACCTCAGCACCAGGAGCAGGCAGAGGGCAGGTTTTCCCTTCCTCTGTCCTCCTTCCCTCCCTCCCTCCCCCAAAATGAACATTCAAAGCCCCGGCAGCTGGCCAAATCCAGTTTGCCTGCGTCACCAATGCACGTGGATTCACATCTGTCCTGCCCAGCAGTGATGGAGCCAGGGCTACGTGCGTCCCCGAGAAGGATTCATGCCCCCAAATCCATTAAGGTCTGTGTCAGCAAGGGTGGGGACTGCACTTTTTTCTGGGCACAGCTGAATGACACTGTAAGGCTTAGAGTTTGCTTTCGACCCACATGGAGAGGGGAGGTTTGGAGGCAGGAGCGTACTCATTTTGGCGCTGTCTCTAAATTTGGCTGGTGAACCATAAACCAAAGCCAGGAAGCTCTTTGCTCTTGTGCCTCAGGTGCAGAACAGAAATAAGGCAGTGCCAGATTAAAGCCATGCTTCACAAGGTGAACTACAGTGTACAGGTAGATCTCTCACTGCCTCCCTCTACTCCTCTCTTCCCCTGGAAGCCTTGTCCTCCTACAAACACACAAAGGGGTCCAACAGGCCACTCTGAAAACTATCGGAGGTGCAGGTCTAACGCAATAATTGCTTGAGCAAACATTCCAGTTCTCATGCGAACCAGCCAGCTCTGAGCTCTGTCCTCCAGGACATGACAACCAGTCAGTCAGGAGGCTGACCCCAGAAGACAACTTACATGCAATAATATGAGCAGCAGAGCTCTTATCTCAGTGCCAGCAAAGAATGGTGATTACCCTAGTATCTCTTTCTCACAGATCAAAGCATGGGAACACTTAGTGGAATGCCAGAAAACTTTCTTGGGAACAAGAGATGACATCAGACGGGTTTCCATGCCTGATTGAACATTTACCCTTTCATGATCGGTTGTGTTTAGGAGAACTTTTATGTTTTCTCAGATAGCAGGAGATGCATGAATAGAGTCTCAACCCACAGAAGATTCCTGAAGGCTGGAGAAAGACAATCCTGAAGAAAAAAGCATCAGTGCTAACACTTAAAATGATGTTATTATGACATTTAAAAGACATGTTTAATGGAGCACAGCCTTTACCAGTTAGTGCATGTGGAGAGCTCCAATTCGTACTAGATATATGCAATGTGACTGTCTGGAAAATAAAGGGTTACGATCATTATTCACAGCAGTCACATTTTTTTAATTAATAACCTTGTAATTGGTATCGACTTAAACCAACTGATGACAGTCTTATGATGAGCCATTCCCAGCCAAGCTTTGTACCCAATTGCCCTCAGGTCAGGAAAACAGTGAACTCCATTATTGGCAGATGCTTTCCACCCCACACCAGTCTCCTTACTGGGCCACAAAGAGGTCACCCCACGCATGAGGCGCAGCAGCCGCCCACCTCTGCAGCCTTTCTCCAGCCCTTCCTTACAAGTACCATGGCTGCATTGAGCCTCTGCTGTGCTGCAGCCTAGTTTCCACAGGCCAGCATCTAAAACACCAGCACTTTCTGCTGCATTGACTTCCTTATGGGGAACCCTGATTAAGAAAGGTGAACCCACTGTCAGGGCCACCAGAGCTCCTTCCCAATGGCATCCTGGCAAAGAAAGTAAAGGCTAACACACCTCCAAGCATTCACTTCCAGGAAGCAGAAGGAGCAAATCTTGCTCCTCTGTTAAGACACCAGCTCAAGGGATAGAAACTCCCCCTACAAGATCTGCAAGATATGGTAATTTTGGACATCTCTGATATAGCTGCAATGCGCAGCTTGGACATGCCTCTCTGAAGCACGGGGAAAGGAAAAAGGGCAGCGCTGACAAAGGGCAGAGTTGTCTCCGCAGCAGCTCAAGCCACAGCCTCACCTAAGACAGGTCACAGCTAAAAATAAAGCCCTGGGGCAACATTTCTGACCTGAAGCTCATTTACAGCGAATTTTTGGAGAAGTTTACTCCCAAAAAGAAAAGCCCAAGCCAAGTGAGTACAGAAGGCACCACAGCAGCTCCTCTGTAAGGCTGGAGCATCTGTAAGGCTGCAGCACCAGGCACACCAAGGGATGGAGAAGCAAAACTACGGGTCTGACATCTGTGCTGGGCTCGTGGCTTCCCCCCAAACCATGCCCTGCTTCTCACCCTCCTCAGGGGGACAGAAAAATACCCTTTTCTCCCCTGAGCTTCGACAGGGCACCCACGGGGCTTCCTTCAGCTGGCACCCTCCGGAGGGATTCCCTCCTCCACTACCTGGGAGCAACATTAGAGGGCAGTGCGCTGCCTTGGAAGCGGGATGCTTGTGTGTCCCCCACTCCCGGGCCAGGACCACGGGCACCCCCTCGGGCAGGGTGTCTCCCCGGCTGTCCGTCAGCATCTTCGCCGAAGGAGGAGACCACCCCTAATCCCCGGGACAGGTTCCCCCGAGCCTTGCCGGCCGCATCTCCCCCCGCAGGCGGCAAGCGGGAAATTCTGCAGTGGCTGGGTTTTAATTAGAAAATGCCTGGGTTTAATTAAATAAATGTGAAGCTGAATAATACAATCAAGAGAATTGCCTGTGCTCTTTTATTTTGCAATTCAATTTACTTTGTGCTGTACCCACACTTTTAGTTTTCTTTTGCCAAAGTCTTTCGCATTGATCACTCGGAGCTGCATTGCAGAGTTTGCCAGGGACAAAGCTGGAAGCGCTGGCTGTTGAATAAAGGGCAGTTGGAACTTCTCACAGCTGGAGATGCATTGGAGGCAGCCTGTGCCTGCAGAAGAGGAATGGATTTTTCCAGATTTTTGAACACCACAGTTCCTACTGACCGTTAAGTGGAGTTCAACAATGCCCCCAAAAATCAGGTGCAAAGGAAGAGAACAAGCAAAAACACCGTCCCATCTATAACCAAGGAGAGCAAGCAAGTAAGCACGCACACACGCAGGCGTGCAAGCAAGCATAGAAACCAACAGGGTGTCTTCATTCTGCAACCCTGCAAACACTTCGTTGATTTCCTGAGCATGCAATTGTTAATGTTAAGGTTCCAGAAAGCAAAATTACAAAACAAAACAAAAGGTTTTTGCTTTCAAAAAGCCAGTTCTGGTTGCTAAGTGACTGCAGTATACTTCTCTATCACATTATTTGAAAAACCCACGCACTAAGAGCAAGAAAATTGCTAGGTTAGGACATCAGAAATGTGCCCTAGCAAGATGATGAATTTTACATGTGTATTGGTACTACAGTAGCACTTAAGGACCCCATGGAACCATTGTCTTTGGCAGCATAAAGAGTAAAATATGATTCCAAGAAGGTTTTAAGCTAAAACAGGGCTAAACAAGTTAATGTAAGACATTGGAGCACAGACCTGGAAGAAAAAGGAGGACAAGGAAGCAGCTCTATCAAGACTGAAAAGAAAACCCACTGCAAACAGAAGAAACTGTAAAGGGAGATATCTGCAGGCAGAACTGGTGCCTGAGGGTGTAATAAAATATGTTTGGATGGAGAGCTGGTGAGGTACTTGGGGGAAAGAACACAAAAAGGTAAAAGCATGAATGAGGGGCTGAAGTAGGAAAGCTTTAAAACCAAGAACAGAAGTTTGAGAGAACAGAGGACAGCAGAGTAGCATACTGCAGGGGAAAAAAAGGGCTCACAGTGAGGGCACACATATAAAGTTATAGGTGAAAATCTGGAGGAAATCATATGAAACTTTGATAGACTGCAGGCAAAGAAGCAGTAAGAGCTGAACCTATCAGTTGAAACAGCACAATAAGTAATAGCTGCAAGACAGCAGGCACTGGTTCTGGTTACTGTGGCAATATATACAAAAAATGCTCAGACTGAAAGAATATGATTCCTCTGTGCTTTATCAAGCATCACATAATGAAAAGTATGAAGCAACTTTACTTCCCTTCCCTTCACTAATAGCTCTGCAATTCTTAAAAAGGACTATTGATTTTATTTCCTAAATACTATTTTTCAAAATGCTTGTCCATAAAAATCATTGTTAGTGAATAAATTAATCAGCCGACTGTGCCTGTGAATAGTCTTTCTGCTCGCTGATTCTTAGGAATGCTGGCATCACTGTCTGATATAAAGTCTGCATGTAGCCATAACAAACCCCGTTGTTTTGTAAATACCCTTTTATTCATGAAACAGTGCTATGCTTTCCCATAAGGGTCTACTACACCCCTCTCAAATAGGAATTTCACCTGCAGTGCCAAGCAGGGAACAACAACAAACAAGCATAGACATTTTGCCATGAGCTTTTGAGCATCCACACACAGGGTATGTGCCTGGAAAATGGGTAGGGGGCTGGCCCATTAGGACTCTAGCTGTGAAAAGATATGATGTCTGGAGTCTTCAAGCCAGAGGATCACAGCAGCACTGAGACATGGACTCTGGTCCAGGCATAACCGTCCACAGAGAAGGTCAGAAAAGGCTGAGGGAGTTTGCACAGATAATTCAGAAGGAAAAATGACAAAAATTTGATTGGTAATGAAATCAGAGATGTGGACTTGGTTTTAGGCCAAAATGATATGATTACTGTCTATATATACAACACTTATGTCACTTCTTGAGATCACACTGTGAGTTTGTGTGGGTGTACATCAGTATTTTGTCACCCACGCAGTTTTCAAACCTGCTGGTCAGAAAATTTAACAAAGCAGTAGACATCTCCAAGATATAAGTTCCTGTAAGTTTTGTGACATTGAGGAGATGGGTAAATTTGTGTTGTGACAAACTCTTGTAACAACTCAACAGACAGATGCCTGGTTTCTCCTGACAGGCAGTCAATCACCACACATAGATCACAAAGCCAAGTACTTGCGAGACCAGTACCTGGTCAAGTAAATAGGAAGGACAGGAGAAAGTAAAGGATATTTACAAAGGTCAAAAGAGATGTAGGAAGATGTCCAGTGTTACTGGTTTGGGCAGGGGCAGGGGGTGGTGGTGTGGAAAGCTTTGGCAGAGAATGAGGTGCCTGAAGATGTGTGGACTCTCTGCAAATGCTGTGGTGCTTGATCCTGGGGATGTCAGCAGAAGATAGCATTGCAGGAGTGTGGGGATGTAGGACAGAACCTGCAGGCAGCCAAATTTCCCAAATGAGCTTTTCTTTCTGTGTCAGCAGTTGAAAATACCATTTTCTTTAAAGGTCTATAAAACAGGGGCAAGTGCCAGGTACCAGGTAGGTACAGATGCAAATCAGTGTAAGCCAGCTCCTTCTAGGCATGCCCACACACTGCACAGTGACAGTAGCTACACGTTTTTGTGCAGCACTGTCCTCATTCACCCATATGTTGCCAGCGAGCACAGAGAAATCAAAGCAAGTCAGGCTGAGTACACTTACTCATCACATCCTTGCCTCGTGCCCTGCTCCTAAGGTCATGAAGTCTTTTGTCTCTATTTCCAAACTGAGCTTTTGTACCTCAGGGGCTTAAATAATAGGTAGAACAGCACTTTACATGTGAATGATGCCTGATCACTATCTGTAGATATTCAGAAAAACTGTGTATCTACAAGTAATCTCTGCAACATGCATTACCATCTAGCAGATAAGCTACAGATCTACCAAGCCATCTGTGACCCAGGCTTTGGTCATCCCTGCACCACAACCTGTCCCCCACCTCATACAAATCACTTCACCATGGCTATTCATTCAAAAACCAGACCTGTATCTTCTTCCCCACTGCCAAGGAGGCACAGTAGTGGGGAGTTCAAGAGGAGGAATAATTTAGGGTTACTAGATTAACTTCTCTATGCTCTTTCAGTGCCACTATTTCCTGGTCTCTGACGCATTTTATCTCTCTAATTATCTGGGTTAAAAAAAAATTAGTCATGAAGTCTTGTAGGTCCTTAGCCATCCTCTCCTACTCCCATCTTGCAGCTACTGCCCCCCTGCCCCAGTACCACAGGGCTCCTTGCTAGCAATACCCAAGTGTCTCTGGCATGCCAAGAGTTTGTAGTGGTAACCAAACACGGCTCCTCAGAATAGACACACTAACCCCATTGCTCCCACCCTCCTGCATCTTCAGTAACCCTACCCCAACAGGGCAGGGAACCAGAGGGACCAGCAAAACAGGAGATGCTCAAGACTCCAGAGATTAAATCCATCCACCAGACACAACTGCTGCCCAAGTCCTTATCCCCACCCTATCCCCAAATCTTTGTAACAGGTGGAGAAGGAGGGGGTGGCCACCACCCTCACAAGAATCCCCAGATGGATGCCTAAGGGCTGGATATAACCAGGTACAGCCAGAGGCATCCTGGCAGAGGGACAGAGACGGCAAGCCAAATTAAGACACGGAATTCAGCACTGAAGTGGAGATAAAAATACATGGACTTCACCCCTGCTCTGAGCAGAAGAAAGGGCCAAGAAAGCTTGTTGCCAAACCCAACAGATTTCATTCTGCCCTTCCCAAAAGATTTCAAAAAACACAGCAAATACAGACTCAACTACTACATGCAAAGCAGGCCAAGCATGCCAGGAGCCCTTTAGCAGCATTGGCAGGCACTGCTCACGTGTTGCCTATTGTGTGCTCGTGGGGTGGGCAGCCTGAGTCTGCCATAGGGGCTCCAGGCCAGCAAAGTCAGCATTACTGCTGGAATACAGCTCACAGAGATTAAGACTAGTGCCACATCACAGGTAAAGTGAAAGTGAGTGTACAAGCTCTGCCATGTCTGCACAGACTCAGTGGCTCGGTATGTGCATGGCACCCGAGGAGCCACTGCTGGGAGGGAAGAGCTGCTCAGAGCTCACAAAGGGTCAGGAGTCGAGGGCTGTCCAGGGGTGGCGGATGAACATGACAAAGTCTGGGAGATAGCCAGGCTTCTTGGACAGGCATGGCTAAAAAAGTAGCCACTGTCCTCAAGCATCTTGCCCCAGACACTGGATGAAGACACATGACCAAAAGAACAGGAGGAGCACGGAGGGAAGTGGTGGGAGGATGCAGGAACAAGTGTAAGAGTCTCTGTGCACAACTTGGAGTGGGAGGAATTAGGAGGCAAGGGTGGACACAGAGAAAGAATGAGTCTCAGAGAAAACTAAAAACAAGCAACAGCCACTAGGCAGAAAACAGAGAGTCCATTTTTCTGCACCACTGGACTGAGTCACTTAGTATTTTATGAGACCAATGATGTACTAGGAAAAAAAAAAAAAAAAGAAACCCTCCCTCTGCCTGAGCAGATGAGGCATTTCTAGAGCAGAGCACAAGAGAACAGGTCAGAGGTCTACCCTACCTTAGCAGCTCTTGCAGCATGGCACAGCACCATGGTGAGCAAGGCACACAGCACAGGCAGGATGGTAGAACAGTATGAAAGGCAGTGGGACTACAGAGACCTATCAGATTCAGCACACTGGGGAGGGTTGGTGAAAGGCCCAGTTTGGTGGTGTGGAGTCCTCAGTCAAGGACCTTAGGGCATTCAGCCTCAGGTCTGGGCTTTGATGCTTCACCTTTCATGGGGAATTCTGATTATGGCATGACACTCCATCACAGTTCAGACGAGAATCCTGTATTACATCTGCTCTGCGAGAGACAGAGCTCACCTATGGTTGCAGCCCTTTGGATGCAGCTGCTCTGCATTACCTTGGGACAGACCACTGATGCATAAAAACCTAATGAGACCATCAACAGGAAAAAGCAAACAAACAAAACAGCTGTAAGACTCTAAGGAGGTGACTCTATATATAATTTGTGCGTGATGTACCAGACTCAGCAGAGAAATGGATCTGCTCCACTACCCAGTGGCTGGTGTAGGTCTAACATAACAGAATGCACTTTTACTTATATAACAGAGCAATCCAGAAATATGGGGGAGCAGGAGAAGGAGAAACCTGCCAATAACCTGGAAGAACACAATCAAGGTGTCACTTGTGCAATGCATCTCAGACACAGAAAATGAGACAGGCAACATTTGGTAGAAGATGGTATAGACTTAGGTAGAGCTATTCAGGATTAAAACAACCAACCTTTGCTAATGTGGCAATAAGTGCAATTGATACAGATTGCTAGAGCAATCAAGTTGTCCAGCAAAACTAGACCTGTGGACATCATGATCAATAATGCAGGATTCTTCAGATACCTCAAGAACAAGAAATTTTAGTGCCTAGACTGAGCAATTTGGTTTGCTGGCACTGCCTTACTTTAGAAAAACACAATCCTTTTCATATATAGGTTTACAGGAAACAGGATTATGTCTAAATTTCACCAGACGCTCTACACAGGCAGCTTCCCTCCCCAGGCAGCTTCAAAGCTTCACCAGTCTCATGGCTTAGAGGTACCAAACTGGATGGGGCAGACGCAGTGTATTCTGCAGCAACTGAGAGCCATGAGAGCATGCTGACATGGGCAGCAGCCATGCCACCTAAATGCAAGTTTTAAGCAAATAGAATGCAGTGTGAATCGCACACTCAGGGATGCAGTCTCTATGTTAACTGCTTTTATATAAAATGAGCTTTACTTTGGCTCCTTCCTGTATTCCTCCCTCACACACTGTAACTATCAATGACTTTACAAGAAGTCTCTGAAGCAGAGGAGCTGTCAGGATGCTGGAGCAGAAGAGCATGAGACAAGAGAGCTCTTCACACTTCTGGAATATGTTAGAGGCTGTTAAGACTTGGGGTATTTACATATTTGCTGGATATTATTAAGGAGTGATTAAGGAGTTAACTCCACCAGCAGTTACATTTTGGGGTTTAGGTCACCCCTGTCTGGACTAACAAGGCATCTTTCCCTTCTGGCATGGACCATTACAAACACCTTTTGCAACTCTTGCAGAAAATCTGCTGCAAACTTGGAGCCTCCCACCACATCCTCGAACATCCAGCTCTGTCTCTGAGGTGTGCTATTCCCTCCTCTGTCTACGCTGTGACATGCAGGCAAGTGAGTTGGAAGTGGGGCCTTCCTACAAAGTATGAGGCACTGGCCATTTTGCTCAAAGCAGGATGCCCAGTGCCCTCACATAAAGGAGCACAAGCCCCTGTTTCTACCTAGTTCTGACTCTGAACTCTCCCTGGACAGGAGACAATCATACCCCTTTCTTAGGAGTGAATACCGATAACCTTTGTGCAAAGCAAAGAGCCTGAGGATACGAATCCAAGAGGCCGAAGTGTGAGAAAGAAATCCTATAAAAGGACAGCAGCACAGGGCAAAAGGCTCTTACAATCACCAACATGCAGGGCTGCATGTTGGACTGCTTCAGCTTTCTATTTCGGTGCCTCAGACTCAGTAATCCAGCTGCTTAGGAGAGACCAGAGCTCCTTCCTTCCTCCCTAAACAAGTATCTTCACTGCAAGGTGAAGCTTTTCCGTGGCTGTTGCTCCAACTCACACACACATATTTTGTACCTAGTATGTGAGCCTGGTCCTTGCTGGAGGGACAGGTTAAAGCCCACGTGCTGGTTCCACTTCTGCAGATAACCCTACATATTCAGCAATGTGGGCAAGGGATCCTTCTGATTCTGCCCATAACTACTGACACGACAACTTCCTGCCTTACCTATACACTCCCAACATATCCATTATCCCCTACAAGTCTGCCTTCCTGCCCTTAAAGACCACATTTTGCAATGCTATTCCCCACATTAACACTTCACTTCCAGAGCAGCAGGCAAAGGAAGCTGATGGGAAATCATTCTCTTCCTCTTCCACCACCTTACCATGTGAAGGGGCCAGGGACCTGCTGGACACTCAGCCTGTGGCCTGGAGGATCTTGAATTCAGAGATTTGCACTCAGATCTGCCTCTATGGCCTTACGCAAGGTTTCCATCAGGATTCCAGGACAGGAAAAATTCAAAGCTCTCAAGCTATGTATCAAAAAGATGAAAGACCATATCCTTCAGCCTCAGCATTTACAAAAACTCATAGCACGCTCAGCAGCAACTTCCAGCTGAGAGACTGACTGACGACCTGCAATGACGACAAAGGCACCTGAGAAATCACCCAGAGCACAAGTCACAGCATGCAGCTATCTCTCAAGGGCTGCTGATCCAAGAAAACCATCATTTGGGGAATGTAAGCTTTACTTAAGTAAACTTCCCTGTACTATGGGAAATCTCCACAGCAGGGGCCCAGCAGGTAGTGATTTACGCAAGTTTTCACTGACATTTTTTGCAGTGAAATCCTGGTCTGCCATTCAGATCAACTGTCTACGAGGCTCTTCAGAAGTATGTACGTTGCAGTGTGTGTACAGTGTGTGCACGGTCTGCACTATGTGTAGACAGAATCTATAAATGTAATCTCTTTTGCTGTTCATACCTCTCCCAGAACAACACACAGCTTCCTTGCTGCCCATGCTGCTGACAGACACTGGCAAAAACAGCTGGCTAGTGGTCCTCCAAGTCCCAAGTGCCTGACAGAGCTGCTCTACACCCTGCAGCACAGAGGCAGTAGGAAGTGCCACACTGAAGGACAGGTTATGAGGCCACAAAACATAGCTGGGAAAAGGCACACATCCCCTTGCAAAGAAGGGGCTGCAAGCTGCAAGGTATGTGCAGGGCAAGAATGGTGCTTCCAAGGCTTAGCCTCCACTGGAGCGCCAGTCCTCACAGCACACAGCCACTGGGTTTGAGTTGTACAGGTGTTTTCCTCTGGCGATGGCTTTGAAGACTGTCCATTCATCTGATTTGTGAGTTATGTAATCACCAGTGGAAAATAGGGTTTGTTTGTTTGCTTTTTGCTTTAATAGAAGTCATGTAATCACTTTAGGTTTAAGCTCCTGTCCAAATCGGACTATTTTTACATTTCAGGCTTGATCTCTCTGGAAAGAGGATGAGTCCTTTTGCCTGGCTTACAAAGAACGAGTTGTGATAACACAGTGGCTGCTGGAGGACTACACGGAGAGCAATGCGTCCCTTTTCATCCTGAGCCCTGGGGTGCACTCACTGCTCACCCCATAGCTCCCACATAGAGATCCCTGGGAGATGGTATTGGAACCTGAGTTGCATGGCCTGGACAAACTTTGAATAAATTAATAATTCTTGCTCTAACTTTCTTGCACCTATACATCCCACTGTCCCTGCTACCCAGAAGCAATTAATTGTCTACTTCATCCCAGTTTTTGAGCTCACCACATTGTTCAGCATTTCTATCTGAAATACAGCAGCCCTTGCTTTTATGATACTTCCCTTGACATTAGCTGTCACTGTGCATGCTAACTACCAACTAAACCTTGAGATGAAGTTTCAACCAAAGGAACTGACAAAAGATTTGCACACTCTGACGAATCACACCTTCCTTTACACGGGAGCTACTATCCACATAGACCAAGTCCTAACCACTTGGAATAAAGCAGAATTCCCCAGTATGCTATGCCTGTTCCTCACTACCACCCCATTTCTCCCCATTTCCAGCAGACACTGCCTTCTGTTGAAGACAGTTCACACCTCAGAGGTATTTAGACCTTGGCCCAAGACATCATAGAAACAAGATCTGTGTATAGCCCTTCCTCAAACCGCAGAATGTTTACAAACTGATTTATTGCCCCGGGCCCCATCAGTAGTTGTTTTTGCTCCTTGTCAAACGATTTGGATTTCACTCAGCACTTCTTCTCAGGCGGAAACGCCCATCATGTTGGCAGCAGGATTAAAATGGCATGTGAGCCAGCCGGGGTGAAAATGTCCCCATTAATTTTTCATCTTTCCTCAGGCAACTCTGCCTATAGATCTACACAGGTATTAAGACAGCCTTGTCAACGAAAACTGTTAGCTCATCTTCCTCCTGTGACCCCGGTGCACAGCTGGCAGAGCTGCTGCCATACCAGGAGAAGGTAGTGACCCTTTCGGAGTAGCTGTGTCCCTGCCATACCATGGGGTCTGGGGCACCTGCTGAGGCTGAGGGCAGGTCCCCATGGACCGAATGCATGGCTTCAATCCACCTCCATTCACAACACCCCTGGGAACAGCTGAGCCAAAGGTGGCCAGAGAGCACTTTTCATAGGGAGTGTGAGGCCAGGTAGTTTGTGTTAGCTTCCACTGGGCAACCATCATTTTGAATCAAAAGTGCTTACTAGAACATCCATCCCTCCACTGCACACCCTCAGCCTTCTTCAGCAGGGTCCACAGAGGTCAGACCATACTAGGGAATAGTTTGTCTGTGAATGGGCATCTCGCTGAGATACACAGACATGCTGTGACTGAAACCAACCACTGCTCTGCCTCAAAGCTCTTAACAACAGCAACCAGGGTTACACCATCTTCGAGTTCACAGAGCTGCTTTGCTCCAGCCCATGCTCAATCCCCTTTTCTCTGATGTCATGTCTCCCTACAGTCCTCTACAAACAGAGATGCACTGAAAGAGATGTCCAAAACGAAACAAGAAACCTATAACCACCCTTCATTAGTAGCCTTGACAGAACCAGGCTCCCACTGGCTCTGCTCTCATACTCATTGAGCCTGAACAGTCAAAAGCCTATAGCAAAGCAAGGACACCTTCATGGGAAAAAAAAAAAAAATGCTGCCCAAGGTGAGTTGTCAGCAGGTTGTTCTCTGTGCCAAGCCCAGAGCAACCTCTCCTACAGAAAAGCCATGCTTCTGGAGACCTGGGCTTTCAGGCCAGGGATAAAGCTGAGGACCCGATCACTTCTAGCCATCAGAGATCTTGTGCTTCTATTTTTTAGTAATATTAAAAGTGATAAGCCAGTGTCAAGGCTAAATTCTAATCTCAGGTGATTACATGCTCCCTAGTTTAATGCTCCCTTTACCCCTCCACAGGTCTGACTGGATGAAGTAATAGTAACCCAATACTTGATCAATAACCTACATTCATTTTACAGAGAAGGCACAGCAAAAGCAGCAAGCCAAGTTCAGGGAAGACTATGCTCAGATGTATTGGAAGGCAAAGAGACTTTGACAAATGCAGATAAGCAAAAAAAGTATTTAAGCTGTCTACCAGGCCGGATGCTCTCTTAAAAAGCTGATGAGAAATTTAGAGTTTTGTGTTCATTTGATTGCATGTTTGATCATATGTCCTATTGCTATAGATCCAGCCTTAAAATATTGCTAAGGATGCAGCCTTACAATACATACTTGATGTGAGGACCATTAACAATGAGAACTACGTAAGTACTAGCCTTGACCAGATGGCAGGAAGATTTTTTTGCATTTTCTCTTCGTACAGTTACCAGTGGCTCTGCACCATCATCATAATAGCTTTGTCCTCCAGCTGTATAGTCATAATTGCATTTTATTTTTGTATTTCTTTGTAATTTAATGCTAAGCATAGCTCTCAAAATGGTTGCTTTTGTTCCACATAGGACTCTTCCCTCTCTCCACTGGCTGGCTTTAACTTCTGTTGTGACAATATGTTTATCTTCTCTAATATTTGTTTACCTTCTATTATTCCATCTATTTTCTTTGGCATACATTTTTAATTAGATGCACTCTTCTGCTTTCAGTGCCTGCTAACACGTTCATTTAGAAAGTGCAGTGCTCACTACTGCTGCAAATCTCAATTGTATGCCTAAAAGGTCAAGTCTATTTCTTGCAATAACCTTTCCTTGGACAAGTTATCAGTCATACATCACAGATTAGATGGCACCTAAGGAGACAACTTGTATTCAAAATGTATTGAAATCTTTTTCCTTTGGAAACGAGGATTTGTAAATAAGAGGGGTAATTCACACCAGTATAGTAATAAACGATTTTACTTTTAGAGATAAAATACCTTTCAAAAGTGATACTCTTCCTTCTAGACTCCTGAAACTTGAAATCTCTGGAGATTTTGTTCAATGTGTTGGCTATCTCACCCACTGCTGAGCCTCAGAGCCTCCAAGCCTCCTATGGGTAGCAAGTTTGCTCACCCTCTGTACATTTCACCGAAATTTCTCAGAAAACTGGGAAGCACTGGAGCCACCTCATTCAATGCTCCACCACAGACACTAACCTATTGGTTTTCCCCAAGGTGGTGCCTGGGTAGAAGGGTAGGAGAGAAAGCAGCAGTGCTGAGAGAAGAGTGCTTGAGTGCTCCTCCTCTTCCTCCAGCCCTGCAAGTGGGACGGGGGACCACAGCACAGCTGGGGCACTCCAGAGACAGCTTCAGCTTTCCAAAACAAGGCAGGGACCAGATTTGTGCAGACAGCTGGGAAGCATCTGGGGATACTGACTGCAGCGAGCAATACTGACCAGAACTGCAGTTTGTCCCCCCTGCCACAGCATGGAGAGGTGACCTGTCTTCACTCAGGTCAGTGGCAGAGCTAGAACCAGGATTTGAGCTGGGAACAGGAATCAAAGCAGACTGAAATCACGCTTTGCTGATGTGCCAACTTTGCCCACACCTTGCCACTGCCTTCATATCAGCCTCAGCAACTGTACAGCTATCTGAAGAGTCAGTTCTGGGATGCAATTTAAAGTTCCACTCCAGGGGAGCTGGTGGGAAATCACGGATTGGTAGGCAGAGGGTTGCAGCATGGTCTCAAAACAGCTTACACAAAACAGACCCACACCTTGTGTAGCCCTGACTCTCAGCTTCATGCATTTGTTACCTCCTCAGGTGTACAACAGTTGGACATCTATCTCAAGCCAAGTAACTGAACCACTTCCAACATAAGCCAGGCTCTCCTCAGTACTGCTTCAGTGCTGTAATTAATTCACAAGCCTTTCCTTTTCCCCTCCCTGTACCAGGTCAGCAAATTCACTGTTATGCCAGTTACTAAAACTGTATCTCACTCTCTCTGGCAATTTATCAGTTTTATTGGCGTGAATATGTCTTCCCCAGACAGCTTACTGAAGTAAATGTATGGTAGAACAAACAACTGAAACACATGCAAGACAGACAGAGAGAAAAGCTTGCATGATACATGGGGCAGGAGGTCGGGACTGTGATAGGGAGCCTATGTGTGAGGTGGAGAAGGAAGCACACCTGAGCAGGAGAGAGAAGACGGCCGAATCCAAAGCAGCGAAACTGCTCCTCTGGAATTAGGGGTGGGCAAGACTGATGTTGCTTGTGCTCATAGCTACGCAGTGGTGAGCCGTGCAACCCAGGGCTGGTTTCAGCTCTGCAATGCTTGTCACAGCACTTACTTTTGCAGCAAGATATTTCTGGTTTCTGGGATGCTGCAGGAAGCCTACTGCGAAACATGGCGAAATAAAATGCATCCGTGCTGCCTGTGAGATATCACGTACAAGTAGCACTCATCTGTGATGGAAAACAAGTTGCTAAAATAAAGATATCAGCTCTCCAGCTGTGTAACTAGGGGTCCTCACTGTGAAGGCACATGTGCTTCTTCTGCTGCCAAAACACTCCTCAGATTTCATCATCATCTCAAAGCTGATTATATTTACCCTCCAGGTATTGTCTCCTTTGTATTTTAATAATCTACCCACCTGTTATTATTTTCTGTCTCAAATCTGGAGCTCTTTAACAGTGCTGTAATTTAAATCCAGCTGAAGGCTTCTTGGGTTTGGATGACAACGTTTTCTCCATTAGTATTTGCCAGATACAAAGCTGAAGCTCATCAAATGATAAATGATCATAACCACCTTCTGCTCTATGAGATTAATTTAGATCATGATGCAGAGGGAAAAAAAAGCTGTTTGGCTGTCATAGCACCACTGTGGGCAAATGTCAGTCCCCCGTCATGATATGACCCACCAGCCAGAGACAGCCACTGGCCTCAAAGGCTTCCTAATGAAAGTTGTGGCCCTATACATGTCCAGTGTGGTTTTTTTCTCCCATCTCTTCTCTTCCCTCTCAGGGGAAAGTGAAAATCAATACCAGATGCTGTTTTTCTGTCAGTATGGTAAAAAGGAAGAGAAAGATGGTCTACCACATCTCCATGGCATCCAGGCTGTATTAAAGGAGGGCAACATCCTACCTTGTTATAGGAAAGTCAGTCTTATCCTGGTGAAAGTACAACACACAAACTCCTCCAATATCAAATGTAAATTTACATGGGAGGAGAGGGTAGGGAAAACTTCTTCCCAGACTTTGTGGTTGACCAGGCAAAGTCCCAGAGTACCTGGGCCCTTTTTGCAAAATTAAGAAAACTCTAAACCAAGCTGATTCCAAAAAGCCAAGGCTCTGCTATCCTGAAAACTGACATTGAAGCTAGCTCTTCTGTACAGGCCTTGTATTTTACTTGGCCAGTATCTCCTTCAACTGTGCAACATGACATTTTACATACTCAGCAATAGCATCTTCTCATTGAGAGAAAAGCAGAGGAAAAAAAATAATGTATCATTGCATTAAAGTAATTCTGATCTGGCCTGGGGGTATATTATGACGAGGCTTCACTCCCTGGTATGCTTCCAGAGGTTTCCATTTCCCCGCTGTCACTTCCTTTTGCATAAGTGTGCCTGCATTTTTTGCCCAGCTGTCAAGCACTCTGGAGATGTCAGGAGACTGACAGCCACTTGCACAAGTGCACTATCCTGCAATACAACTCTGCCTCCTGGCCCCACATCCCTGCCAGCACTGCCACCTCCGTCCGGCATGACACCAGCCACCAACCTGCTCCCTGAGTCTGAAGTTGCCTGCAAGAAGGCCCCAGTCAAGGAGTTGCCTCATCTCCTGGCAGCAGGTGAAAAGCAGAATAGGACTGTCTCTGTGCACATGTCTCTTCCCTGGTGCAGAGTCAGTCCAGGGTTGCTCTCTGCTGGCACACTTGTCCTTTCCGCTGTGTTGCCACCCTGACCAGCCTCACCAAAGAAGGCAGCAAATGGTTCCTGAGCTGACAAGGGACTGGACAGAGAGGAAAGACTACTCTTGTTCTTTACCATCTGTCAGCCAACAAGCTGTTGTCTCACATTGTCCCACAAGATCTTGTGGGTTTGGGATGCCTCCAAGAAAGAGTCTCGACTTTTGCCTGGGCGAGAAGTTTAGACTTTTGCAGGGTTCCAGGATTCTTTGCTCTTTAAGCAGTCATCTGCCTTCTCTCATAGACACGGGATGACCATGACATGGTGACAAGCAAGTAGCTTTTCACTAGACCTTGTCTGACTAGGAGGGCAAGACCCAGTAACAAAACCCAGTCAAACTTTATCCAGGGCAGTGGATTGAGAGGTTCATTGAGCATTGCTGAAGCCAGGACCAGCAGCTCAATCACATGTCTTGAAGTAAGCTAAGACCAGAATGCACCAGAAGTGGGCCATAACACGGAGAGAAGGAGCCTCCCAGCCCAACAGGCTGCTGCAAGTCAGCAAACATTATAGTACGTAGCCAGTGTGTATTGGCTACGAAATAGCTGATACAACTCTGCTTGAAAGAAAGATGCCTCTAGTTTATCAAGACACCAGATCTCAAAATTTGGATGTCTGTGCTAACATAATCAGGGTCTGTAGACCCCAATTTCCTGCATATTGTCACAGACTGCAGCTATTCAGAATTGCCTGCCTGAAGGGAAGAGGCAATGTATCAATCCTGCAGTTGCCATCAGTTGCATTATTTGGTTTTATGGTCAGTGTCTGCCAGTGGCAGGATTTTCCTCTCTAGAAGTGTCTTGAAGTCTTCCAGGAGGAAAGTTTCTCTTAGCTGGTGCTGTCACCTCCCTGGAAAGACAAGGGTGCACCCCTTTGTTGGTGGTTTCTGAGGTGACAGCTGCTGGCAGACCCTAACAGAGAAGGTGGACTTGAAAGAAACTTGCTATTATTCTGTAAGGTAAAATGTCTGTGTGAATGCTGAAACAGCTTGACTGCTCTCCTATCAGTCTTGTTAGGAGCTCATTTTATTATGCTTTGTTATTGATGGGCTGAGTTCATTTTGGGGCTTCTTAATTACAATCCACTCTGCTTTGGAAATAAAACTTGCAATGGTGTCTGCAAGCATAGAGTAGAGAATTATACTGAGTAAGCTAAAAAAAAATTTTAGAGGTAAACCTTCAGCTGTAAAAGTCTCTAATTTATGGCCAGGCAGGTTACTGCAGGGGCATTCGAGCCGAGTCACTCTGTGTTAAGATGATAAAGATGGGGAACAGCCGCCCCAGGTAAGAACCGCGGCAGAGCATGGGCACTATGCCACAGTGTTTGCCATGCTCGTACCTGGTGTAACAGCCCTTGGGCAGCTGGCATGCAAAACAGAAACGCATTTAGGGGGATGTGTTGCAGGTTTGGAGAGACAGGTAGAAAGAAGCAGGAGAACAGATGAGGTACAAGGTGAAGAATTTTTGCGCATTACAGATAGGCCTCCATGGGCAGATGTAAAGCTTGGTAAACACATGGTTTTGGAGATTATTGAGGTGAGATGCTTGCAATTGGAACCCATTCTAAGCAGTGTTTCCTGCCAGCAAAAACTCTGCAAATTCTATGGAAAACATGCAAACAGCTGCATAGGTGGGGTGGATGTGTAAGCATATGGATCAACTATATATAGGAAGCAATCCTAGCCAGCGCACAGGTAGGTTTAATACTGAGAGGGGTGGTGGGGTATAATTAACTAATAAGAAATCTGCAGGACAGCCATCACTAGAATCACTCAAGTAGATGTTTCACCCATCTGTCACAAGACGGAACCTGCCTTTTCTGTGTGAACACAGTCACGGGACAACAAAGGACTAATACATTAGATGATTGTCACCGTGCCTCAGTTACAGGTCCTCTGAATACCTCCAAGAGCACAGACTGGGTATGCAAACCCCTCCTAAGGAAATTCAGATCTTTCCTGCCCAAGATAAGGGAGAACTCCCTACACTGTGACTGGGGCTCTGACACCCAAAAGGACAGGTCTGCAATTTTTAAGCCTTACAGAAAAGCAGAGTGCAAGCCCAACAGCATGATGGGCACACTGATTTGGCAGCGCACACCAACACAGGCGTAGTCTGAGGCTTTTCTATCTCCAAGCAACTCAGCACCGTGGGGGCTCCTCCCATTTCACTGAGGACAGCTGCTCTCAGAAGAGTCTGGGGGTGTTCTGGTGCTGCTAATGACCACTAAATCCTTCCCAGACCTTATCAAAGAGACATGAGTACTGACACCCCACTACAGTTTGACAGCAGACAGATTTAACAGTGACAATGTGGGGTAAAGTGTTACTGGAAAATGTAACATTTGCAACACATCTCCACTGAAAATCACAAGTAGCGCTAGTGCTGTTTGTTTCCTCACATATCTATATGTAAAGAAAAAAAAAAGATGCAGAAAAGGGGACAAAACATATGTTGTCTCAGGCAGTCGAGCCCCAGCTGTACATAACAATTTACTCGTATGGGGGTCTCATCCAGCATTTTTCTGTCTGTATATATGCATCCCAAAAATTATGTTCTTACCATTATCATTCATAAGCCAGACCAAAAAATGTCTATTCAGAGTTTTCTTGATATTCTACCTACATCTCTTTCCCTGAGATATATCACATCACTCCTACTTATATACCTCCTGCTACCCTTCAGAGCAGCTTCTCCACCTCAAGTTCACACCCTTTGAATTACAGGAAGACTGTTAGGTTTCCTCTCTTAATTACCAATTACCCATGATAAACACACTTAGTTGCTTTAATCTTTCCTCATACCTCGGCTCCCCTCCAGCACCCTAATCATTGTTGTTATTCTTTGAACTCCTTCTAACTTGCCTGATCTGTGACGATGAGATGTCTGGAGCCGAGCACCGAGGTGTGGGTAGGATCTGACCAAAGCTGCATGCTAATTTCATCATTAGGAAGATTAGGTGTCTCTGGCAGGATGCGGGTGTTTGTTCATTCGCACATCTCATTGCTCCTGGCGCGGCTGTCCTCCAGCCAGCTGCAGTTTCCTACTCTCGTTATCATTTGTTGGTTTTATTTAACCAAGGGATTAAAAGCTTTCGGGACGGTAATTACAATGATCGTTTGAATGGCATGTCCTCTGGCACGGGAAGTGCCCGCAGGGATGGGTCAGACAGTGCTCCCAAGCTCACAAACTCTGCAAGGGATGTCCACCCACGGCAAGCTGAATACAAGTGCAAAGGCAGGTGGCCTGAACGCTGTGACCACCGACAGAAGGGTCTCAGGGGGGGTATGGAGGAACTTTGTGCCCTCTGAAACTTAGGGGACTGCCTTGCCATCACTGGCCCTGCCAAGGAAGACTACCTGTGCACAAGTACAATCTAAGCACTATCCACAAATCCAACCTGAATCTAGGGCAGGAAAGGCAGCTAGGGATGCTCTGAAGTGGCAACTACAGTCTTTTACTGTGAAAGAAAAGGCAGCATAAAAGCCACCCACACGTGGCTGCAGAGCCACATTAGCTCTAGCATACTAAGTCAGAATGAAAAGAGAATCTGGTGCTACATGACCACAGTAATGAGCAATAGCCTGTCACTGAAGCACTGGTACCCAGAGCACAGGCTGGGAAATGTCTGCAGGTAGACTACCATAGTCATCTGGACAGAAACACAGGGATGTCATCTTTTCAATTTGTTGACTTTCTACATGCATTCCAGTAACAAATTTCCATAAAACAGAGCTAATGAGTCTTGCCTGGTTTGAGATGCAGACCTGAAAAGCCCTCCACATAAGGAACAAGTAGTATTAATAATATATCAGACTTCTCTGCAACACAATTCTCATAGCTGAGAATGTACGTGGCCCTGCACAAGTTTCATCATCTCTCATCTCTGTGCCTTGGGGGGCTTCAAGGTAGTCTCAAACTTTGAAAGTCTTCCCCTCCACTTGCTCTAGTTTCTGTTGTTCCTCGAGAGCCGTCTGAATTTCGCAACATCACCTGAGCAGTAGATAAGTAAAAATTGCCTCAGCCGTAGAGGAGAAATCTAGGTTAATTACGTTGATAACTTAACCCCCAGGCTAATCTCTAGTCCATTAAGGTAAGCAGATGGTCAGCTCACTGCGGGGAAGAGGAAGGGAGGATGGAGTAGCATCTCTCATTCACAACATGCAGGACCAGACATGTCCCCGAGAGGACGGGCATTCCCAACCTGCTCCCTTCCCCCACAGACAAGTTTTGTTTGCACCATGGCTGGCAAGGCAACATGGAAAGGGGAGCACGAAGCCACCAGGAGATAAAAAAAAGCCCACACAAGGTGAGAGTTTTTGTGATTCAAGTAAGCAACGTACTGGCATAGACTGAAAGCAAGGAAGGATAGGGAATGGCAAGCGGATGAGTCTCGTAGGCGGGCATACCTGCAATAGGGTGGTTAAACAAGACGGTCATAAATAATACAGGTCAGACACAATGTCGTTGCATTTGCAAAATAGTCTCCTGACCAAAGGAGACGCTCCTCCCAGGAGCGCTGCTGTGTGGGATATGTGCCTCCCAAGGTGACAGGGAGGGAGGACCTTGTGGTCAGTACTCCGAATAAGTGCCCAAATTTCTGTCCCCAACTCTTTCAGTAATTCAAGAATGGATCAAGAAGCAGCAAGGCATTTAGTCTCAGTTTCTCTATCTCTAAAGAATTCCTCCTACACCTTGCAGGGGGATTTTGTAAAGCTTAAATGCCTGTAAAATGCTTTTCATCCCTTGGTGAAAAGGGCCAGTGACACCTCAAATTTCTGTTAGCAGTCACCGCATTTCTTCACTAGAGAGACAGGGAGGCCAGTAGCTGCTCTGCCTAGAAGTTCCCTGGTTTCCATTGAAATTGCAGAAGAGTCTTTATCTGTTCTCCTCCATAGAAACAGCAAATGCCAGGAGCAGAACATATGATAGGTTTGTATGCAAACAACCACAGAAGGGACTCTCCAAACCAGCAATTTTGAGAATCATTCCTCAGGGCAAAACCACTGCATCCCAACTTAATCCTCCAACCACTGAAGCAAATGACTTCCCAAACGCTGGCACTCTAAAGGCCATCTGCTAGGACACCAAAGGTGTCCACAGCATGGGAATATTCAACCATATAGAGAAACAGAAACCGGGAGCTTTAAACTAACTGTTATTTTTAAAGGTATAATTTAAGACTAATGGTGATGTTGCAGCATTGCATTGTGATATTTGGAATCCTTGTGTGAACCACAACATGACTGTAGAGTTGCTGTACATTAAACAATTACATCTGAAGGAGATGGGACCAGCTGGTGCGCATTAGAGCCATTTTACTTATTTAGGGGACAGACTGAGCAGCCTTCTCTTAAAACATGCAGTTGTAGGCGGGCTGCACTTTAGGAGATGCAGGGTTTATTAGAAGAAAATGGCATTTGCAAGGCCATGGGTACATTTACCTGGTGTTTTGCAGGCAGAAGCAAGCCTGGATAAAGCTGCATAGCTGTGGTTAGTGTGCTGAGATGCAAGGTGCATTAGCTCATACCAAGTGCTGCACTGAAGCAATCTCACGGCTTTCAAACTAGCGCTGGCTTGCATCCACCAGCTCGGATAGAAGGTCAAGTGAGCTTACTTCTGACTGCAATATATCGTGTAGGCACTGCCCACATCACCCCCCTGCAAGGCTATAATCCCCTGCTCCTCATCTTTCCTTTTCCCCCTCTCTGTTCCTTTTCTGTAGTGCAGGTTCTTTTGGGAGGCAAGGACAGATGACACTGAGTGGCAACTCATCACCACTAACATGCACACACACAGAGGGCTGGTTCACAAAGGAAACTGCTGCTTCCCTGAGGGAACTGCACACAGCTTCACCTCCCAGGAGCACCCTCCAGGCAGTCATCCTTTCTCCACTGCACCTCATAGAACGGCAACAAAAGTGCAGCTTCTGTCAGAAAAATAGCTGTTACTGAAGGACCCCTTTCTCACTGCTGAGACCTGCTGCCTCTGTGTGCACCCACGCGCCCAGCTTTGCTCACCCAGATACATTTTAATGGCTCCTTATTCCTTCTGGTACTGCATAACCAACTGAGCTGTTCCTCTTCTGGTTCAAATTTCAACATTAATAAAACACGTCCTAAAACAACCTGCCTACAAACACCAGCACCAGCCAGCCCTTATACAATACTGCTGGATCGTGCCCCGGCATGAAGAACCAGGCATCTCCAAAGGTCCTCCAAGTAAGATGGCTCACTGCCTCGTTCCCCACCATCCCAGCCAGCACACTGACTGCTTCAGACTGAGGGACCCCGGGCACATACTGCACCCCTTGGCATGGCAGCACTTCTGTGGGTAGGCAAGCGTCATAACCTCAGTGTCACTGACAGATGCTTAAGCCACAGGTCCCTAAATCCTCTTCCAGATACAACTGGGAAGCATCAAGGAAAAGCCTGCAGCGCTCAGCCTGCTAAAACTAACATTACCAACACTGAGGCAAGAGCAGGAAAGATGCTTTCATGTGTCTCAGAGCCCCGCCTCTGTTGGTGGCACAAAGACACTGATTCTGCTCCAGTGGCTGGATGACACCAGGAATGTCATGCACCAATCACTACACGCTGAGCCTTACCATCTCATTTTGTGTCCCCTGTGGAAATTATGCCATCAGTGCCAGAAGAAGGGGTGAAATGTTTTAAGTAGCAAGGAAACATCTGACAACTGTAGGCATGCAACAGTGATAACATGGATGTGAGAAACAGTGTATGGGAAGGAAGTGTTTTGTCTCCCTCCTCAAAACATTTGGTCTTGCAAAAATGCACAGGCAAGATCAACTTCTCCTTTGTCTCCAGGGAGTCAGACTGATAAAGAGCAAGTCAGGACCCAGAATTTCTCCCACATACACACTGGCATTGAACATGTTGTTTAGCGAAGACAGGACTACAGGAGAAACAAGCATTTGTGCTCCTCTCCCAACACTGGTCCTGCTAAATTGCAAGTGCCATCCCCTGTACACCTCAACATGGCATGGGAAGAAGATGAAAAGATGCAAAGCAGAAATCCAGCCACTCCAGGATGCCCCAAGCTGGGCAGGTGGCAACCCTGTAGGGTGCTGAGAAGGAGGGGAAAGACATCACCTTTCAGTGAGGATTTCCTCTCCTGAGTCACTCAAAGGAGGAAACCTGCTTCAGAATCAGCCCAGCACTGCACAGTGATAATTTCTAATCCAGCAGTTGAAGGATTACAGAAAGTTCGAGGAGACAGATGGCATTGCAAAGACAGAGAAATCTTATTGCTTGGCTGCAGCCTGTACTTTTCAAGGTTACGTCCAGGATTTCAGAAAGCTCCACCCTCCGTGTAAGCCGCCACTTGCTCAGGGCCTGTCAGCCACACTATGCCATTGAGATGCTGGCTCAGTGTGGGAGCAGCAGAGGCTGCTGGCAGGAGGATTTGCGGATGGGCTGCAAGGAAGAGAGATCCTTCCTCTGCACAGCCTCACAGGGCTTTTGGGTTGGGACCAGACCAGGAATAAAGACATTCTACAACCCTCCAGCATTTTGCAGAGGCACGAGCACAATCCCCATTAATTTGAACACTGCCTCCCCTCACTACAAGCAACTGTATCCCTTCCCAGTTTTCCTGCTGGAAAAGGAGACACTCAAATTTTGCAGCAAGTCAGGGTCAGAACCAGGGACAAAAAGCACCCCTCTCGCTCTGCCCCTGCCCTGAGCCCAGCTGGGGCACAGCAATGGCGCAGAGAAAGCTCATGTGCCAGCCAACACCAGCCTCGTTCCCAGCGAGGCTGCAAGAGAAGGCTGCTTCGGTGTTCAAATTTTTGTTTTCATGGGTTTGCAATAGACTAAGACTTAGGTGAAAATTTATGTATGGATGGGTTTTGTGCATCTGCTCTTTCAGTTCTTTTTAAGACACATTAGAGATATTAGCTTCTTATTTTTTGCCAAAGACGTCTCCAGTGAGCAAATGAAATAGTCACATCTCAAGAAACAGAACAGAAGCTTAAGCCAGGAAACTGAAAGAACCATCGAAAATTCACCCTCTGCTTTATGTTAACACTTAATTAAACCAGTTGCCTGACAAATGGTGTGAGAAAAAACTGTTTTCCTGAAAGCTAATGCAATTTTCAGAGAAGGATGAAGAAACTTCATGATACACCCTTCCAACCCTTCATAAACCCTCCAGGAAAACCTGGGAGACAGCTTCCTGATATTTCGTATGTGAATATCAAGCTGAGGGAAAAAAACGTGCTCCAGGAGATTTCAGACACCCATGGATAATGGCACAGGCATCAGCAGCACTGCAGTAACCTCTACAAACCAGCAATGGATCAGTGAAACATGCAGAAGTCTGACAAAAGAAACTTCTCTGCTTCTAACGGCAGCATATTTTTCTTTTTATGGGACACCTCTTAAACAAGGCAAAGTGGATAAATCATAGCCATGGCACCTGGTTCTGCTCTTGGCTTTCTCCAGGCTGCACAAACCCTGATAAAACCTCTCTCTTTCCTACCACCCAGTCTTGCCTGCTGCCAAGCAAGGATCTTGGGGACATTTTTGAGGCCTAGAGATGAAAATTTATTTTGATAGGTCCAGGAGGAACAAGTGGCACCCCCTAATTTTGTACAGGACACAAGTCCCACTTTCCTGTCCACTCCATGATGTTGCCAGTCACGTCCATGACAAGGCTGAGACAGGCTTCTTACACAGTTCCAACAGTTGCAAACTGAACATGCCTCCGTGCCCTTGATTTAATAAATGAAACACTAGAAAGCCCACACAGTGCTTCCTGCCCCCCATTCAAAAAAAAACAGAACAAACAACAACCCAAAACTTAAAGCTCAGTGGACCAAAGTCCAAGTGGTGAATCTGAGTGTGCTCTGAGGGCAGACAGCACTTTATACCTCCGTCTTCTGCTTCAGTGGAATGTGCGGAGGTCGTTATTTACAGCAGAGCCATTGTTGCACACCAGTTACCCTTTCTTTGGGAGCTGTGGAGGCTGCAAGAATAATGAGATAATTATCCCCATTATTCCCAGCAACGGTGGGAATGAGATCGCCTTTGTCCCCTGCTCCAGACTGCACCAGCTCAGACGGTTTTGTTCCACCAGCAGAGCCACCTTCGAGGAGGCTCCCGGGATGTTTTGGCAGCACCCTGTTGCTCACGCGGGGGCACAGAGACCACAACAGACCCTGGATACCCCCACACAGCAGAAATCGTCTGCCTGGGAAATTTCAGCCTACAGAGAGCCCAGCATGTCCCTGCTCCCCTCAAAACGCACGCTGTGCCCTACTTGGGTGAGGATCGTCGAGAAATGCAGACAGCAGATGGGAGGGAATTAAATTCAGATTGAGGAGAGACTCAGGCCCCCCAGAATTGAGACTTATTCCTGGCAACACACAGCTGAAAAGCACTTAGATATCAGCAGTCCTTGTTAATTCACCAGAAGGTATTATCCAAGCTTGTTACAAGATTGATGTTCACTGCAGTACAATCATTAATAGTTACCCTCAGCACTTGGCCTGGATAGGGATGCAAAATCTAGTAGCCAGAAGTTGTTTCTCTTCCTCTCTTGATCATTTTGCTGATCCTTTGGCCTGAGCATAATGATCACGTTAGAAGGCTTTCTTTTTCTTATTTTTTTTCTTTTGGCTTCTTAGTCTTCTTAAACTAGATTACACTCATGTGGGCCACTTGTCATCACTGCCAGGAGCATTAATCAGAGCCAATGAGAACCTGCATGACCTGCTGTGACACAAAAATGCCATCATGGAGGAGCAGCTTGAACCAGGAGCTCGATAGAACAACCATTCTCCCCTGATGGCCCAACATATACAATGGCTCCTCACGCATTGAGGCAATCTAGAGATCACTGGAAAGCAAGAGGAAGGTAGTGCAGTCACCAACCCTGACAGCAAAAATGCAGCTGAAAGTCCTTAATGTAAAGTTACATGTTGCACTGCTCTGCCTGCAGGTGGACTAGATGGGCCCTTCCACCTTAATTCTTTTCACCATCCTGAATTTCAGGGAGGACACAGGACTGCAGGCGTCACGGACTGCAAAGCTACCATTGTTAGGTAACACCTTGATGCAATATTCTTTTTATTTCAGGTAGCATTGCAAGCACTATGGCTCATTGCTCTCATATGGCTGAAAAGCTCAGCAGAAGCTACAGCTCAGCAGCAGAAGCTACACCTTGCACTCAGCAAACCTCTCAGCTGCTAGGTTATTTGCAAAGGGAGACAGATCACCCTTGTGGTGATTCTTTCCCACCACCACATCTTGTGGCTTTCACCAACCCCCAGCTCCAAGGAGCCCCTGTGGGCCTGACGTCCGCCTGGGGACCAGCACAACAGTGCCAGTTATCCTGGGGCCACACACAACAGCGGCATTTACAGGGATGGTGCCCGTGACTTGTTGAAGCTATTTCAGCTGGAAAACAGAAAGCCTTTTTTTGTGTCCTCTTGTTTTTAAATGAGCACCAGGCACGCAAGAATGATGCTGCCTTTGCACACAGCTGTAGCACCCGCACCCTGTACCACTGGCAGCAGGAAAACCACTTGCTGAGGGACCCACTGTGGCAGGCACTCAGCTACTTAGGCACATGCCCCATTTACGTGCTCAGCTGCCCAGAAAAGGGCAACTGTGCTTGAGGGCTCCTGCCTGCTCACTGGGAAAAGCTACCAGGCACACCAGGGTGCTGCATCTCCCATTTCTGGGGCAGGGAGATGAGGAGGGATTCTGTGGGGCAATGAAAGGGAAGCAGAAGCCAAGTATTTTTGGCAAATAGAGAACACGAGCAGAAAAAAAATGGACAAAGCACATAGATGACTTTAAAAGAAAAGGCAGGTCTACTAGCACTGATTTATTTCCTCCAGTACACTCAGGTTTCTCTGTTCCTCTCTTCCAAAATAACTGAGGAAGAAAATAAAATCAGTTCCTTATGATATCCATGTGGTAATTAGTTCATGAAGGAAAGAGGCATAGAGGTTATGGATGCCAGGGACAAAAGAGGAGTTGAAATTCAGAGCATTGTTTCCATTTCACTTTTCAGATCCTCTCTGTCAGCATCCAATACCTAGGTAAAGTAACACACCTACTCCTTGCTGTAGAGCAACAGCCCACACATCCCTTTCTGGGCCTGTCTTTTGTCTCTTTAAAACTAGGTGAGAGTCATCAGCCTTACAGCTTGATGTTAGCAGGAAAATCCAGCCCCCGTGCCAGGAGAGGATTGGCTGGGACATCTCTTCCCCATGAAAACCTTCAGCTGCCCCAGCCCACGGCTGTGCTAGCCATGCAAAGCTGTGCTGCTGACTTTTTCCTGGCACAAGCCTCTCCATATATTTCATGAGGGGATTGCTGTTTTCTTGTGGGTTACACATTTAAGACCATTATATTTGGAGCACGGATAGAAAGGATCTATTTAACCAGATCTTTTATTCCCTCTCTCACCCACACGTACACACTTGCCGCTCCCCCACGGCCAGCTGTCTGTGCACACACACACCACACATGCCTTTTGGCTGCCTCCCATCACACTGGGTTTAATTAAACACCCCGGAGCCCTGTTTCTAAACGCAGATTATTGATAGATTTTTTTTTTAATACCTCTACTACTGCAATTCCGAGCTAAATGAACAACAAAATTCAAAGGGGAGAGAGGGAGGGAGGAGGAGCACAGCAGCCCTCAGATCTGAGCAACATGAGGACACAGGCTGCACTTGGATTAGGATGCAGAAAAACTTTGTGGCAGTCGCTGAGAAAGCCTGATCCCCACCACGGACTGCGAGGGTCCTGCCAATCCTTACATGAATCACACTCCGGAGTGATTCCAGAAAGGAAGGACTGGAAACATTGTGCAGTTGCTGGCAGTCTGGCAATGGGCATTTTCACACGGAAAGTTCCCACAAAGAGTAACTTCACCCTCCTCCCAATGCCCTGTGCCCCTGACAGTAGGAGACTCAAAGCTGTAACGGCAGTGCCCAGGGACAGGAAGGCAGATGAAGTGCGACACTAACACCCTGCAAGGCTCTGTTGTGTGCCTTCACCATCGGGAAGAATTTATTGGGCAAAAGTGCCCACTAATTTGAAAAAGTGAAGTGTGCCCCAAAGTACAGAGAAGAGGAAAAAATCCAACCAGATTACAGCAGATCTGCCATGCTGATCAGAGGGAGAAATGCCCTCCTGACCCTACAGATGACTAACAGACAGTCTGAAACATGAGATTAAAGCATGTGCAAGAAAGGCTAAGCTTATGAGTATTGTCCAGGTAAACTGAGAAAGCCTAGAAGGAAATCCCTCCAGGGATGCCAGCAGGCTGGAAAGATCCTTTCAACTCCAGTTGGTGCAGGCTTTCCTGTCCAACTGAGGATCCTGTTTCCAAGACACCTAGTGCAAATGACATAGTGAGATGAACTGGGTGTATTATTTACTCAAAAATCCTGCCCAGGTTTTATGCTGGCTGCTCATCTTCATGCTGGATCCAAATCCAATGGCCCTGCAGTTGCCAACACTGAAACAAGAAAAAGGTTTTACTTTGAGACAAGGCAGGAAAAAGAAACCACAATAAATCACGTGCCACTGCTGAATATCTCTGGGAGAGCTCATATCATCCCTGCAAAGACAGAGGAACTAGGATATTGAGATAGGGGGGAAAGGGAGAAAATGCAGACTAATTTTGCAGTGTTGGATGTTTGTGTAGCAGGAAAAGCACTTTACTCCCATGCAGCAGCTGCTGCAGCTACACAGACCAGAAGAGCAGGTGAGGGAGGAGCTGCAGGTTGGAATGATCAAGCCAACATGCAATGAATGCTGATAGTTCGACTGCTGCAAAGAAAGGAGGACTGCCAGGAATCTGCCCCACTCTGCTCATCCTGTGACTCCACAAGTGTGACTCCACATGTTCCCCCAGCTTGTAGCATACTAGACCCACCTCCTGTGTTTCTTACCAGGCTTAACTCAGCATCTGCAATGGTCCATGATGAAAAGCACTGTCTAAAGCAGTGCAAAGCAGTGCATCATATGCTGGTTTCTAACACCTGTCAACTGTTTCACTGCATCACAGGGCAGACAAAGGCTCACCACACACAGCATCGGGAGTCAGGCTCAGCCCAGGCCAGCACCCATGGCAACTAAAGTCCCATGTCTGAGTTGATACTGGGTTTAATGACACACCATGAACTCCAGTTTATGCTTTGGCTAGGAAAATGCACAATTCTCTCACAGCAGACTGCACCTCATCCTCAGACAGCCTGCTTATTCCTTCCACTCCTCCAGAGAACATACCTCTACCATTCCAAGTTTCATGCCTTGAAATAAGTGGGATGGCTTCGCTGAACACAGGACACAAGCCAGAAGCAGCACTGACCCATAAGGTCCTGTGCCGGGGCCAGAGGGAGCATCTCATCTTACCCCTCAAGGGAGGACAGAGGATCTCTCATTGCCATTGGGGCTGTCCAGGGGATTAGCCCACAGTTGTTCATTTTTGATGAGAGAGAAGGCAGGCATGTGAGCCCAGCTCAGCGTGCACGATACCCTCTGTCAATCAAAGTGCTGAAAGTTGAAGCAATCAAGGCCAGAAAGTGCCTCAGCTGAGCTGAGCTATAACTGGTAACTACAAAACTCAGCAACATTCCTGCTCTGCAGTTTTGTACAAGCTCAGAGACATTAACTGTACACACCCACCCCCATTCCAAATAGTTAAGGAATCCCTGAGTAGCAGGACTGAAGCCTAGATTCAGTGCCCTGCTGGCTTGAGTTTTCTTATGCCTAATAATCTACCTAAATTCACACTGTAGACCTCTTTTTCCTCAGTAGGGCTTTCTTTCTTAATCTGGCTGTATGTTTTGATGACTTCTGGCAAATGCAGTACTTTGGAGACTCTTGTCAAACAGGGCTAAAAGTGGGCACAAGGTACAAAGCTATAAGGGTGAAGTAGACAGTACAACTTCACAATTCTTTCCTCACAGTAAAACTGAGCTAAAAAATGGATCCTGCAAGTTCAGTGTTTAGTTACTGCACCAAAAAAACCCTAGAGCCTCAATTCACATTTGGAAAGGAAAGTTTGGGCTAAACAGCCTTTTCCATTCTTGGCTTCATTTGAGCAATAGATTTTTCATGACTTTGAAATACTTTACACATTTGAAGTGAGCTGTATAAGAGAATATTGATGTTTTTTTCTTCACCTGAATTGATTTCTGAACCCTTCCTGCCCATCCCTTGATACACATGACTGTTAGGAGGTGGGAGTGCAGGCAAGAAAGAAAGTGCTGCAGTGGCAACCCAAAGCACTACTCCCCACCAAAACCCTAGGTACAAGCCAAGGTTTAGGCTGGTGCCTGGGCTGTAATCAGAAGATCAGAGCTAGACACATCTGTGCCTGACTCCAGAGGGGTAGAGAGCAACCTCACGTCATGTCGTGAGAACACTGCTCTATGGGGCATCAGTGGGGAGAAAGGGGCAACCTCCTGGCAGGGTGCAGGAGCTTCAGCCCAACCCCTCACATTGCCCTTCTCCCCTCTGGAGGTCAGGCATTACAGCACAGGCACCACAAAACAGTTGCTGTGTAGACACAGGAGCTGAAGGTGAAGGCAAAGAGTAGAAACTATTTCAGGTTACGTGAACCCATCTCCACCAAATAGGATTACCAGACACAATCCAATTGGCTGAGGTGGGTCACAGTGCTGAAAATAGTTTTGTACTCCTGCCCTCTTAGCTGGTAAATAGCTTTCAGCCCCTAAAAGTGCTGAGTTGTGCTATGCATTGGTGGAAACAGCTTGCACAAAAGTGAGACGGCTTGAGGACGAGGAAGGGGAAACCTGGGCACTGGGTGAAATGCTGCTGCGGCATATTCAGGTCAAAAGGACACCCTGAAAGGAGCCATAAAAACAAACAAACAAACAAAACCAAACAAAAACCCCCACAAACCAACAGATGAGTCTGAAGTTGCAAACCATTCTGTTTCATCTATGATTTTTATTTAGGCAAATGTGGTGCACAAAGCCAGAATGGTTAATGTGGGACTAGAAACATAGGAAGCAGCATAGGAATAGAATCCATTGGTACACAGATCCTGGCCCTCTTAATACAATCCCCTTCACAGACAGATCGAGACTCAAAGCCTAGCTGGGAGTTTTGACCCCGTTGCTCTACTTGGAAGCTGCTTCCCAAACTCCCTTGCCTTAACAGTTTCACAATGTGTTTTAATTCCTAGGTTAGATTCCCACAACTGATTTATAGGAGCCTGTACTGATGCAAACATCTTCCCTTAGCCTCAGAAAAGTCTTCCCCCTTCACACTGTTTACCTGCTGACATATTTATAGAGCATTCTCATACTCCCCCTACCATTTTCCTCAGGCTAAACCATCCAAGCTCTTCTAATCTCCCCTTCTAGGACAAGCTTTCTGTTGCCTCATCATCCTGACAGGCACTTGCTTCAGTGCAAGCGCAGCTTCTGCTTAGCAAGATGAGCTAAGAGCAACTCCCTCTGCCCAAACGAGAAGTCAAGGTTTTTGAGAGGTTGCTTCTTTGTTGTTGTTGATTGGGGTTTTTTTGGTCAGTTTGGTTGGTTTTTGTGTGTTGTAAACAAACTTTAACCCTTCATTTTGGTCACTAGATTTTTCCATGTCAATATTTCCATGTCAATTCCATGTCACAATTCTGTGATCCCAAAGAAGTTCCTCAAGCCCTTTAAAAGCTCCCCGCACTCAGCTATTAGGACAGCTCCACGTACAGTCCAGCAGTTGACTGTCCCCACACCATGGGCAGAAGCAGGAGCTGAGGCTGGAGCAACCTAATTTCTGCTTTCTGGCAGAAACAGGGATGCCACTGCTAGCTGTCAGCACAAGGCAGAAGAAAAACATGCTCACAGCAAAACTGAACAGGAGCCTCTATCCCACTAAACTCCCCAGGATGGAGAAGTGAGTGGGGCTCAGCAGGTCTGTCTTCTTCCTCCTGTGCCTTCTCTGCCTAGAACTTACAGGATGCTCAGTCCCTCCTGCTCCATTTCCATTAGCATGGGATGATGCAACCAGACTTTTACTGCAATTTGCTGAGGAACACTGCTGTCCAAACTGATGAAACAGCAATTCAGCAGAGGACGCAGGAGGCACTTTAGAGAAGTGGCAGGGACACCAGACAGGCTTTCACCACATTCATCAAAGTGCCTGCAGTTCCATTTCAAGGCGGTAGCGACACTTATAAATAATGAGAAAAGCTACTCTGCATCTAGAGCATTTTAATAAATAAAAATGTAAAAAAGAAGCCTAAACAGCACAGTTAGTTCTGCTTCTGCAACCTTTTAGGTCTTCCAGCAATATATATCAATGATTTTCTCCTTTGCAGTCCCTGACAGCATGACCATCCCTGGGTGATGCACCTTTGAAAGACATGATCTTTCACATGCAGAGGCCATGGTACTCAACTGTTATTGACAAATGTACAGCTCTATGTTTGTGTGTGTTTGTGTGCACACACCTATATGATTTCACTCACCAGCTGCTCAGGCTTCAGGCACAGACTAAACCAGTCCAGGCCCTTTCCTACACACTCTAAGTTTATGCATACTCTCTTCCAATCACTACTGGTTTTGAGGATGACATTTTGGGGAGGATCTATTTCCTATTTTGTTATCCAATTTCAACTCTTTGTGAAGAATGACAAAGTAAAGAGCAGGAAAAGAGGCACAGCTCAGCCAATGTCCCCCTTTCCCACCCAGCCATATCCCCAGTACCCTGCTCATGAGGCAATTTAAAGGACAAATGACACAATATTCAGCAGCCTTCCAACACAGGCTCAGAGGGCAACGTGGAGCCCACTCACAGAATCAAAGCAACATTTCCAACACCACATTTCCTCACACACCTTTAAAACACATCTTGGCCACAACACAAGTACACATAGCAACACAGGCACACTGCCCAAACCCCCTCCCACTCTGCAAGGATTCTCTGCCAGAGCACTCACGTCTCTGGAGGTCCTGCACAGTTCTGGTAGTGCTTCCTGCAACCAGGCTCAATTGAAATGCACTACTATCAATGTTGTGCTTTATTCAGCCTTTGCAAGTCTCAGGGAGCAGAGTCAGGATGGCTCGGTCTCTGCTGCACACCCTGCAGTGCCTGCCCTTTCATGCCCAGCTTGAGTGATGTCCACCGTATGGCACCGTAAGTGTGCCCTCTCTGCTAATGTGATTCACAGCCTAATTAAACCCCTGTGGAAAGAAAACATTTTCTGTGACTTGCTGTGTGTTATCTGCACAGACTTGCCGAGGTGCAGCAATGACTGCTGCCACAGCATCCTCTCTGCAAAACAGACAGAAAGGTGCTGTTCCTTCCTATGGGGAAGGAAAGAGCTCCTACTGGAATAATTGACTTCACTGGTGAATACTTGGAAGTGCCAGTCCACCAGAGCTTCCCAATCCCCACTCCAGCATGGCAGGCAGAGTAAGCTGGGAAAAAGAAAGCCCTTCTTACTAGTCACAGATGCATGAAATGTGAGAGTGCAATGAGATTTCCAGTGCTGACATGGCCAGCCAGGAGACTGATTGCAGGAGGAGGAATCATCCTGTGGTTATACCATCAAGCTGGGAAGGTGTCAGTATCCTTCCAGGTACTGACACCAATTTTCTCAAAGTCTCCACTTATTATGTCCAAGTGTCAAGAATATTTCAGTACCTAATTCTCAGCAAAGTCAGTGGAGGCTAGGACAGCAGCTAAGAGCCTCCACACCTCTGCAGATCTGTATCTTACTCTCCCTTCTGCCCTTTTACCCATGGGCACAGGCAGGAAGCCACAACAGCCTGTCCTTCACTCAGGGCACCTACAGCTGGGGAATAGGGAACACTGGATTTCTGTTGACAGTAAAGAAGCAGTCTCTGATGTGCTCCAAGCCTCCACCACCAACCTGAATGAGCTCCACACTGCTTGCAGGATTCAGTGCCACCCTCACACCACCAGTCCTACCTTGCTGCCAGAGCTGAGATACAAATGGAGGGGGTGAAGGCAAGACACCCAGGGCCCTGTACATGCTCCGTTATCTGAGTGCTGCGAGGGGTGTAGCTTGTTTGAACTGATGTGCTCATCAAAAGACAGAAATCAGAACTGCAAGAGGTCAGCATCCAAGTGGCAAACGAACAACACTCAGTGGAAAAACCAAGAAAAGTAAAAAGAGGTGCAGGCAAACTAAAATTTTAAGAAGTTACCAAAAGAAATTGTTCCCTTTTCTTATGAGCAATTTACCCATACTGACAGAAGAGAAAGGTTTCTCCTTGTCTGCTGTGAACTAGTGATTTAACACATTGTAACTGGTTTTAGTGGGCTTTGTTTGCTGCCAGCCCTGGCAGAGGTCTGCCTGGCCTCATCACTGTCCCCACGCTCCAGCTGGCTCTTCCTACAGCAGCAGAGAGGGAAGCCTGCTCTGCTGCTGCCCCTTCTGTGCCTGCTCCACTGAATTTAAATGTCATCAGTGTGACACTATTTGGGGAAAAACACAAACAAACCCGGAGTCCCATACCTCTGCCCACAGAAAAAAAAAATAAAAAAGGAAACTGGTTCAGAAAAGCAGCACCCACAGTCAGCCTGGCAGATCACAACATTGGGAGCTCCTTCATGGCTTGCCAGTTGGGGTTTCTCATGCCACCTAGAGCCCCTGGATGCTGAAGGTAGTAGAAGTAGTTAAGTTATTTCACACCTCACTGGAAAGAGGAGCTTCCCCATGGTGGAGACCAATCTGTCACAACACCTGCACCAGCATCATCTGGAGGGAAAACTCAAAAAAAATTAGCATGGAGGGCTGTCAGCCCTCATCCATGTCTGACTGTATTAATGAGACTCCAGTGCTTCAAACCCATCCAGTTCACTGCAGGGTCAGCCCTGGCAACATGCTCTGAGTAGTAGGATGGGGCAGGAGAGTTTGATTTGCTCAGGCTCAACAGTCCCAGGGCAGGAAGTTAGATGTTACTCCTCTGTCCTGTGTTTACCCTGAAACGTTGGAGGTGGGAAGATGCACCTGCATGTCCGGAAACAAGTGCCAATACAGAAAGCTACCTGCATGGCAGGATATGTTTTTTAGAAGGATATTTCAGGCACAAGGCACAGGTCAGCTTTTATCTGAGGTGTCAGCATGAACTAGTGAGACAGAAGCCCCGGCCACAACGCATGGTCACCCCCATGAAGGCACCCGCTCATCATTCAACCTTTGGCAAAGGACCCTATCTCTTCACCATCCCTCGCTACCACTTCAGTTTGACTTATCCCTCCCTTTTTTATTACCCCAGTACCGCATGAAAACCAGCTGTGACTCAAACAAGCCTCTGATAGACATAAAGCCCAAAGTGGGAACAGGCTGGGGCTGCTTAAAATGAGTGGCATGTTGCCCGGGGCCGGGATCCTGTCCCCCACCAGCCCGGCGCCCCGGGCTCCAGTGGAGGGGCTGAAAAGCCGCATTGAGGACAGAGGGGACGTCAGGGCTGGCTGAACATCCCATCCGTGAACAGTGGGCTCCTTGTTCACTCGCCTGGGCAGTGGGGAAGCCTCAGCAGAAAGCCTGCTATTCAAATGGAAATCAGAGCCTTGCACCCAGCCAGGGTGGAGGAGGAGGATTGCTGTCTCCTCACAAACAACAAGAAGATTGCTAGGAGACTTTGGATAGGGAAAAAGATACAGTGGGAAGGGGATGGAGGAGGGGGAGAC
Source organism: Lepidothrix coronata (assembly GCF_001604755.1). Lineage (NCBI taxonomy): Eukaryota > Metazoa > Chordata > Aves > Passeriformes > Pipridae > Lepidothrix > Lepidothrix coronata. Next base: position 1,638,382 of record NW_016690226.1, read on the forward strand.
GCTCTCCAGCACACACAGGGCACAAGAGGATGCTGGAAGGGGGAGAACAAAACGCTTTGGTGGGGGAATAAAGGGAATCCAGCCTTCACAGTAAAGGCGAGGGAGGCGCCCGGTGTAACTTGCCCGGTGAAAAGCAAATTAGGTAAGGCTGGGCATCTAACATGCCCATGATCCCAAAAGCACATCTCAAATGCAAATGAGCCATGTAGGGAGAAGTAATAGCCCCAAGGAATAAGGACTTGTGCCCACGAACTTGTAGCAAGCCTGGTGCAGAGACATGCTGATAACTCTATGCAAAATTTTTTATCAAGTCCTAAGAAATTTCTCACTCTTCTTTAAACAGCAGAACCTGTGAATCCATCCCTTCCTTTACAATTTCTTTTTCCCCTGATGGAGGGAGGGGTGGACAAGGCAAGAGGATGGGGGTAGTATCATCGAGAACTTGTGCTAGATAATTACACGATAATATGCCTTTCCAGTCTGCAAGAAAATGCAGCAGCTCTTCACAAAAGCTGTCTGAGAGCACAATTCAGCAATGAAATAAACCAAAGCAAACCCTAAATAAATTAAACCTGAATTAAATTAATTAAGAGGAGGCATTATGACTTCAATCACAGGAAACTCTACAAACCGACCTGCGGTTTTATTTTCACAGCTGTGCTTGTGCTACCCTGTGGTGCTCAGTTGAAATTAATTCTAGGCAGAATCATAGAATGGTTTGGGTTGAAAGGGGCCTAAAGATCATCTATTTCCAGTCTCCCTGTCATGGGCAGGGACACCTCCCACTAGACGAGGTTGCTCAAAGCCCCACCCACCCTGGCCTTGAACACTTCAGGGATGGAACATCTACAACTTCTCTGGGCAACCTGTTGCAGTTCCTCACCACCCTCACAGTAAAGAATTGCTTCCTAACATCTAATCTAAATCTACCCTCTTTCAGTTTGAAGCCATTGCCTCTTGTCCTGTCACTATGTGCCCTTGTAAAACAGCCCTCCCCAGTTCTTTTGTAGCCCCCTTCAGGTATCAGAAGGTGCTGTAAGGTCTCCCTGGAACCTTTTCTTCTCCAGGCTGAACAACTCCAGCAAGAGCCTGGGAGACAGTAGCTGCCCTACAGAGCCCAGCAACTGAGGTCCAGATCTCTCCTCATCCCAGTCTTCAACTTGGATCAGGTTTGATCAGGAAGGGAAACATCTCTTCTACCAGTCTTAACAGCATCCTTTTCCCATGCATGATTTGTCTAGGCAGGGCACTGGAAAAAGACAGAATCTAAAAACAATCTTTAGTTGGCATATTCCTTTCTCGAGTGGGAGCAAAAATAAAAAGTTGGGGATTGTTTTTGGGGTTTGCTGTTGCTAATGGGATAACAAAGATGCAGTTTCAGAGTAATTGATTGGGACTTACTCCAAAGTTCAATTATTACAAGATAAGATCACAGGTGACAAGAAAAAAGAAATTATACACTGGACTCTGGTTTTTAACTGGGCTTGCCAGGAACCCCCTGAGTTATCCACAGGAAAGATATCCAAAAAGGAAGTGTGAAATGCAATGAACAAAAGAAAAAATTAAACGTGTGTGTCCTGCCCGCTTTCACCCTTCACTTTAGAAAGTAATTGCTCACAGTATTTCTCATTTGCTCTGTTTCTTAACTATCTAATAGACAACAGGAACATACTTGGAAACAAAACTATGGAGAAACACGGAGAAGGCTTCATTTGCCCAGAAACCTGACAGTCTCCAAACTGCCCCAGTAGGTAAGAAAGCCTATATCTAAACCATTAAGATAAAGCACAAAGTACTGTGGACAGACAGAGCAAAATACATCTTTTCAAGGCTCACCGAGGTGGGAGGGAGATTGCTTTAATTAAAAAGCTATGCTTCCACACTGGGAAAGACTAACATATTTTGCAGAGAAATGAACCCTCTCTCCAGTTGTGTATCACCCCTAGGAACTAAGAGCCACTACCTATGGGTTTCACACAACACCACCCATATATTCAATAGATACTTATGCACAGGTAAAATATCTGGAGATCAGAGGGTGGGGAAGGGGAGGAGGCTCTCTTGTTGCCATTGATTTTTGTAGGAGAAAGCCGTTCAGTTACTCTCCAGGCAGTGCCTCGTGTCCATTTTAGCCCTCTTACTATCTGTGATTGCTTCGCAACACGTGATTAAAAAAATTATTTACTCTCAATTCATGATCCATTTGAAAATTATTTACTCTCTATTCGCAATCACTTGGTGAATGATTTAAGGAGAGGAACACTGTCCATTTGAGAGAGCTGCCTGCACCAGCTCTTCATGTGGCCAGTGACTTCGACCACAGAGTGTTGTGTATTGTCACAGTCTGAGAGCAAGAAACCAGAAAATCTATATAGAAAATTTTTCTACTTGCTCCCAGGAATGCCCGTGCAGCCAACAGCCATCTCCCAAACACTTACACAACTGAACCTGCCTGTACAAAGACTTAGGAGCAAGCAGATGAGGACAGCCAAACCCTGCAGCTTCCCTGCAAATAAAGAGTATTTACAAACCCTGCTCTGCAGCACGACCCAGCTCACTGGAGCTGATAAGACATGGTGATCTTGGCATATGTTTCACAGGCTTTACTGCCTTTCATTACAATGGAGAAGTGTGAGAGGGAAGGGAGGGAGAATGCTACACTATCAACTGTTATTAGCACCATGTTTGATTAGCTTTCTCGTCCTTCCAGTCAACCTGCTGCAACGCCAGCTATCACGAGAGGCAGGAGGGAGGTGCTCTGGGAACTTTGGTCTCCATCCTGTTTCCTCCCTCATGCTATACAGATATCTCTCTGCCCAAGCCCTGAAACACACCACCATCTCTCTTGTTTCTGAATGATGGCTTCTGAGCAAAAACCTGCAAAGTTAGTGTATGTCAGGGGCCCAAGTTCAGTTACTGTGAGCCACTTCCATGCAAAAGGCCGAGTTAGACAGCCTGTACAAAATACACGTCCCATTCAGCCAAGAGACCATTTTGTCCTCAAATTCCACTCTTTTGAATAACAACAAAAGCAAGGAAGAGCACTATTGCCCCCAAAGCATTTTTTGACTTCTGTGTCCCCATTTCACTCAGTGGTTCCTCTTCCCCTGATGGTTCCATGCTGGGGAAGAGACTAGAGTTACCATGTGCAGGTAACATGGCATATGTGAGCTCACCCATCACTCTTGGTAATCCTTGCTGCCACAGACCCCAGCTACGATTCCCCCACTTGGGTAACAAACGTGTGCTGCTCAGCATGTGCAGCTCCTGGGGAAATTACGTGCCTATCCCTTTTGTCTAGCAGCCTCTCTACATTTTAAATCATAAACTGAAGCCATTTACTTTACAGCAGAATCATCTCTCTCCTTTTCCTTCCCAATTTTATTCCCAAAGGAAGAAACAGATTATGCCCGTACTGCCAGCAATGATGATGAAATACTTATACTGCAGAAGTCCTACATCATGTTTTCCTGAATGTTTCCTGCACTAAAATGCTTCTCCTCATCAGTGGAACAGCAGGAAACATAAAACAGGTAGTGAATGGCCACCACACCAATGAGTTCTCAACACAAAAGCGACAGGAGAAACTTCAGAAATATAACATACCTGCAAGGAACGGAGAAAGGGGTAATCTACTTAGCAGAAAATTAAACTATCCAGATTTTAAAAATTAATTGCTGCTTATTGTCCTAATATAGCAATTATTAATAGTTATAACCTTCTTATTATGTTAATTCATCTCCTTTTAAACCCCTGTTGTGCAAGTACCAGCCTTCATCAAGGTAGTTTATAAGCAAACTGTCTAATCACTCAAGTATGAACCCAGTCCAGGTATTCAGCCCAGACGCTGCCAGAAAAGCAACAGCAACAGATGTCATATCCACTGGCACTGCTGATCATGTACTAAAACAAACAAACAAATAAATAAATAAATCACTTTGTTCCTGTTTCTGTCAATCTCAGGATAGACAAACTGAGCATATATTTAATTCTCTGGCTTACTGACTTTGCACTAAATATGTGACTGCAGGTTATATTTGTGGTATATCTTCAAGTCCCAGCCAAAAGATAGAATCACTGAATCCCTGAGGAAGATTTTAGAGTGCTCAGTTCTTCTAGTTTTTCAGTTTCCCTGGGATGGGACACTGGTCTTCTTGCCCAGCCAGTCTCATCATATCCCTATTCTCTGAGCATCATCAGGCCAAAGGGTCCCTCACAAAGAGCCCCACTCCCAGACTTAATCCCTCTGTGTGACCATTGTTTGCCATAGGAGAGGCTGAGAGAGATGTTGTAGCCTGAAGAAGAGAAGGCTTGGGGACAGCCCATTAATATAACTCACTGCAAGTGAGTCCATCTCCATCCAGTCCCATATGGCTCTGCTTCCTCTCTTCTCCCCACCTCCAGTTCTTTGGTGTGTTCCCACTCTCATCATGCTCCTTTGTCCCCAGGCACCCCTGCCTTGGTCACCTCCCTGACCAGCTCCATCTTTCCTTGAACATGAAAAAGGTGGCTTGCTTCTCCATCATCTCCAAATATGACAAAGGAAAGCCTCTCAGCAAGTAAGGGAGACACAGACTCATACCCTGCTCCTACTGACAAAGATCAGCCCTAGCTCAGCTCATGGCATCTGCAGGGGAGTTCTGGCTTTGTCCCAGTACCTTCTCAGCATGGTCTGCGTGCCAGGGGGTAGCATGATGCACATCCCAAGCACACAACAAAGCTGCAACAGGTGAAAAGTCAAGGGTTTTTCCTTGCTGAATTCTCTGTTGCCTCTGCTGAGCACATGGATAATCACAATTGATTTTTCAAAGGCTCTTTATCTAGCCTAATTCAGGTAGATTTTCTCAAAGGTGACAAAGGCACACCTATGTCACACAGACCACCCTTCTGTTGCATTTTAAGGTCTGACTTCACAACATGGTAGAAAGACAGCATTAGAAAAAAGTATTTTTATTTTCAAACATTCAGGAACCCATTTTTCCCCTCAATCTTATTCTCAAAAATAGGAGAGAGGAGGGTAAAAATTTCCATCCAAAGTCAGTCTGAGCTAGAATCCAGGGATAGGAAAATTCCGGGCCATGTCTTTCAAACCTGGCAAGATTATTAAGTGTCTCGAAGCAAAGACAGGATAACAATAATGACCACCACAGTTACTCAGGGGGGCAACAATTGTAATCAGGGTAATTGTTAACCCTCATTTACCAAGAGTGAAACTGAGGCAAGAAAAGGTGAAAAGCATGACTGAAAATACCAGGCATCCTTAAACACGAGCAGCACAACCAGTCTCTCCTTGAGGCATCATTAAATCCTAAAAATAATGTTAGTGTCCCCAGAGAGGATCTGAGCAGGTTGTCGATTAGCCATGATGTTGGTGCAGAAATACAGTGGTGGCTCCCATCAGGGTTATCCAGGTCTTGCTGGCCGACGAGCCCTGGCTCTGTGCAGCATGAATGAGGCGAAGCTGCTGCGAGAGACAGATCAGGCACGCAGTGGCTCAAAGCCTGAGTGAGGCAGCTCTGCCAAGCAGGCAGCGTGCAGAGGAGCCAGCACGGGTGTGCCTGCACCCCTGAGCTGCTGCTGGTCAGGAGTACTCAAGTGCACAGCACAGAGATGCTTGAGTGACCCTGCACTGTGCCAGCCAGGTTTGATACAGCCACTCGTGAATCAGAGTGAATAAACCATGCCAAAGCTCCTCTGCTGCAAAGCCAATTAGGTGCCTCTCCACTGTGATACCTTATATGCAATATCTGCTAGAGCTTATCCTGACTCCTAAGCAAAAGCATGGAAGGTAACACAGGTCTGGCACCGCACCAGGCTGCAAAGCCCTCTCCTGACCCAGGCTCTGGGGAACACAACGCAGATATAAGCATGGCCCCAGGAGGGCTTATTATCGGTGGAATGACCCCTGCCATGACAAACACAGACTTTTTCCAGGGGAAGCTTCCAGATGTATTTGCTTTCGCCTCACTACCCAGTATCTATAGCATCTGTGTGCTTCACAGTCCAGACAACCTTACTCTGCATGACCTCAGTGTAACAAGAGAAGCACACTACCCTGGAAATACCAGGGGTAACAATTCCCTGTGCAGCAACCCTCAGGAAATCACCAGCTTCATCCCCCTGCCCCAAGGCAGGATTTCCTACAGTTCTGTCACCTTGCCAGCTCCTGGATGAACTTATTCCTAGAGGCCTTCTTCCACGGTGCAAACTCCACACCTCCTCCAGCCAGCCTCCTCCAAAAGTTAGCGACCCCTCCTGCACGTGAAAGATCTCCAAAGAAGATGCAGATCCTATAGAAGCCAACAGTACATATGGCACTCTGGCACTTGGGTTTAAGGTTAAAACTGTTTGGGTTTCTGCAGGAGAGCATGAGCACACAAGCAAAATGAGCCCTGAGAGCTTTTAATAAACTACACACATCCTTACATGGAGAGCAGCCCATAAGATAAAGAACCTCTTCTCAGTGTCTCTGAAGTCTTATACATGGTCTATTTGTATATCTGCACTGATGGTAGCATAGATACATTCACAGAGCACAACACACCCTTGTACACAATGACAAGGGAAAAACATTGCAGTTCTGCCTGGCTGGGCCCCAAGTCAGTGCAGTTTTGCTCCTAACCTTTGTCCTCATTATATGTCTTAGTTCAGGGTTACAGTGGTAACAGTAATACAGCACCCATACGTTTTTCCCAGACAAACTCCTGTCATTCATTCCCTTCCTAGAGGTGAGGAAAGCAAGACCCAGGTGTATGAACTCTCCACTGTGCAAGTATAAAAGAGGGCAGGGGGAAGACACACAGCCTTATAGTCCTCTGCCATGTTATGCAGGCAGCACCTCCTCCTGCCACCTGCTTCCCAAGGCTGGTCAGGGAACAAAAGCCTGAAAACAGGTAGGAAATTCAGCCCTCAGGCAAGAAAGAGCGGAATTTATCTGGAAGATGAATGGAAAACACAGCACTGGTGAAGTGCTGTGTCTCCCCATTGGAGAAAAAACAAACCATTAGAGTTTTCCTATCCAAGTGCTCAGTACAGCAAAAGAAGTCCAAACAGATCACACAAAGAATTACCCTGCCGTTGTTTTGCTGGTGTCAACCACTGCAGAACAAAAAGGATGAGGTTGTTCAGGCACAACCAGCCTGCTGCCAGAAGACATCCCTTCAATCTCTCTGCATGCTCCATAAAACCATGAATTGGGACGTGATAAAAAGCAGACCCTGCACCTTTCTACTCTATATCTATCAGTATGCTTGTGGAATGATAACCGAAATAGCTGTGAACTCCTCCAGTGACTTGAGTACAGCTGCCCCATCTACTTACCAAACCATCTGCAGGAGGAGGTGAGGAGGATATGTAGTTCTTAACCATTTTCTTTGGTGCTCATTTACTCTGTGTATCTGCATAATCACAGACAGGATTTGAAATCAAAGCTGGTTCATGCACACATACAAATTTTCCTACCCCACAAAGATAATGGCTTCAGTCCCTACTCATCCCCACATTACCAATGGGAAAAATGCGTGTGGGCAGGGTGGGGGGATAGTCATGAGCAGAAGCCGTGATCTGACTCTGTCAGCAGATGACTTCTATTTGCACTCGTTACCACTGCCCTAGCGTGAGCTAACACCACCCCCTCGGGTAATTTAAATTTATAAAAAAAATAGAAGAGAAGAAGCAAAAAAAAAAGCCTGTATTTCTATATTTAGGAGGTTAGGATAATCGGGGTGGAAGAGCCCATCTGTTTGGCGTTCACTCCAGCTGCTATGGATGCGGAAATTTGTCTATTTTCTTTCCTTTTGCCTGTTTCAACTTGTCCTGGCTGACTGTGAGAGACAGGGTGAGCCTGATGTGTGGCCAGTGCCATTTAGGTATGAAACTGTGCACCATCCCATTGGAATCACAGCAGAACCAGTTGGCATAACCAGGATCTTTCCCAAGGTAGTGTAAAATAGCTAATAATAATGATTATGATTATTATTATATTATATTTTTATTGATATAATAAATAAGTCTATGTTTATAACACTGGACACAGGACAAGAAAGAAAGGCACAAGACAAGTTAAAATGCATCTTAGACCTCTATAAAAGTCAGTTTTAGGAAGGCAGCCTCCCCTCTGCCACATCCTTCTTTTGGGACATTTCCCCAAATAAAGCTGGATTTCTGCGGGATGCTGACTCGTCGTCAGTGGCACTAGCCACTGGATGGAGACATAGCCACACTTCTTCGCAAACTAACCTCCTCTGCCATTTTCATCTCAAGGCTCTATGAAAGTGAGCCCAAGCTAAATTCAGAAGCGGTCTTTGATCTCCCACCTTCCTGAGCTGACCAGGCTGTGGTCTCAAAATAATGAGGATGCAATTACCTCAAGCAGTCTCTTGATGCTTTTCCTGTCATAGATACAAGTGCCCACAGCCCTTGCAGGATACAGCATCATTGCCCCTTTAAACCTAATGCAGTGCTGCTTATTTTGCTGCTAAAGGCATCCCTGTAGTGTGACAGGACACATGGCAGACTGTTGGGACCATTTGTTGTTTATCTTGTTTGGTATAGGTGATTGCTTTTTAATTTCACAGTGTTCGTCACTGAGGTCATAAAAGGTGCCAGAGATGAGCAATAAGCGTGGATAAATTTTCTGTGATTAATGTTCAGAAAGCCTTAGAAAGAGGAAAGACTATTGGTGTAAAATTTGGAATTCCACTGCCAGCTTTTCCTCACAGGATCCTCTCCAGCCCTGGGGCTGAAATCACAGGACAGAACATGGGGGAGGACAGTGGGTGAGGAGCATGGATCAATAAATAGTAATACAGATTGGGGAACACACAGTCCAGGGACTCCACAGTCCTCCCTGCAGCACACACTGCTAGTCCAGCTCCAGCACTCCTTTCTTCTGCCTGACAAAGGTTTCCTCACCTTCCCAACTACGCAAAGCTGAAACTCTCCTATTGATTTCTGTGTGTGCAAGATTGGGATCTAGATCATCTCCTAAAGGGCAAGACATGTGCACAGAGGTCCAGAAACCCTTCTTCTGGAAAAATCCCTCTTCTCATGTACATTATGCAGGTTGCATTGATGACCACATTTTGCAGGATTACCGCTGTGATATGTCTGGTCTGGGGCTTTGGTGCAGAGCATGGCTCGAGTGCATTTCTGATCACTGGCATAAGAAATAACACCTTATTCCTCTGACTCTCAGCTCCAAAGAGGTCATTTTAGCCCTTGCAAGTCAGTAGGAACAGTTGCTATTCTTCACCCAAAATTGACTGCCTATTTCTGCAGTTGCATCCCACACATCATTCATCACCTAGAGATGGCTTTTTCTCTTCCCAGATTCCAGACCACACTGGCCTGAGCCATCTGTGGTCTTCTGCAAGCTACTTCTACTCAATATGTCCATGGGCATTGTGGCCCAGAAACAACTGTTTCCTTGGAACACAAGGCACCTGCACCCATCCCTGCTCTGACAGAAAAGGCCTTAAAGATATAACTTGTCTCTCCATAGGGTTCATGAAATTAGATGGGCAGGTACAGGTAAGGTACTCACTGTCACACTCAACCCTCTGCTAGACATAAGAGAGCCCACAAAGTTCAGCCTGAAGCCACAAATGGGAAGAACATGAGGCCTCACTGGTTCACAAACCCACAAAATCGACTCTTTAACTGTGCCTTCCAGGCAGGCCAGAGAAACACCATCTGCGTTACAAAGCTGAAGGATATATCACGAAACTTCAGAAGCTGCTTTCCACAACCTGTAGCTTTCAAAAGTTGCACAGAAGAATGTAAACCTTTAACGGTTTACGTTGTTATGACAGCTCTTTAAGATGCTAGAGTAACTCATACCTATTCCTTGCAGACCCAGAGAAACTTCCTTTCTCTGATGGTCACTTTTGTCAAACAGTATTTAATATTTCCAAATGAACTTTTTTTAGAGTCATGATAGGTGGATGGAAAATATTCTGAAATCTGAGAAATCTTTAAAAATGAAGATATAAGTAAAATAGTAACTGAAACTAATGGCTGAGGATTCTTGGGGAGGGTTTTTTATTTGGTGGGTTTGGGTTTTTTTTGTTTTCTTTTTTTTTTCAATTACTCATGTTAATTCACTCTCGAGGGAAAAAAGGCAAAAAAAAAGGCAACGCAGAAAGAACCATGTATTGCAGAATACACCATCTAAGGAATCTTTCTGTTGTGCCTTTTGCAATCGGACATGTCTGTCACGTATTGGCCTCATAAGCCACCAGCGTGCCTGTAGCAAATGTGGATAGAGCCTTCCCAAATCTTCGTTCGCGAAGCCTAGCCATGACTCATGTTAATTCCTCCAATATTTAAGGGGGAAAAATACAGAGAATGACATGTGTGGGAAATTTCAGATTAACTGCCTTGTGTTTGATGAAACCAAAAATACTGCAAGTTAATGCAATATTTAAATCATTGCTTCCCCTTCTCTCCCTCCCCATCTGAAAGATGCAATGCCCCATAACTGCAGATGAGGAAACAAAATTCTCTTGCATGTTCACTTTCATGAAAGATAAATTTCCTTTTTTCTCTATTTTGGTCCCTAATTCAGAAAACCACTTAAACATATGCTGAAGTTCATAATTTGCCACTCTACCACTTATGCATCTACTCAAGAATGTGCCTGAAGTCAGGCATATGCACAGCACACTGTGGACTTTACAGCGTTCTGTTCATTTCTGCAGCTATTCTAATTCAGTGACGTGAATGCACAAGGAAGTAACACATTTTGAGCAATTTTAGCACTCGCTGACAAAAGTGAATTTTGAACTTGCCTATCCATGCAAACAGTCTGAATAATCATTAAAAAGTAATAGCTAATTCTCGATACCTTTCAGAAACTGCTGAACTTTAACAATTACTTTTAGTTGTCAGGATAGTGAAATACTATGGCGTGAACTTTTGCTCTGTATCACTGGTGAGCAACAAAACCTGGAGCTGAAATGCTGCTACCCCTCCTACAAAACAATAAAAAAAAAACACCAAACCTGCTCATAAGCTTGTGGTATGTCAAATATTATTTGTAGAAGCTATTCAGTAAGTAATTTCAAATAAGTAAAATGCAAAGAAACCACAGGATGTTCACAAACAATTTGCAAATAGAAATGGAAGAGGAATTCATTAAATAAATTATTTGCTATAAATTATTCACCTACCTCTAATCTTACTACCACTTAGAATATAAAATTCATGCCATAAAAGATACAGGATTCGTGCCATAAATGATAGAGGATACATAACAAGGCATCATTAACTTTTGCATTTCCCAGTGCTGCTTTATTTTGGCTGTCCAGTTATGTATGCATTATTATATATTATATATATACACAGGCATTAAGGCAGCCTTTTGACTTTAATGGACTTGGAGTGTAATACGTTTCTCTTTTAAAACCTGAGCTAAGGAGACCTGGTCTGATTTTAGACTGTGATTTGATTTTGAGCTCCGAGGTTGAATAACTCTTCAAATCTGAGAGAACAATCCAAGTTGTTCTCTAAGCAAAGCCAAAACAAATGGAAGTCTTACACAGTTGGCTAATTTAATGAGATTTACACAACTGGGGCCCATTTCATATAAATTCACAGTGAAGGCTGGACATTTCTTTGTGTCCATCAAGCCACATATTGAACTCTTTCATAAAGGTGAGAGATGCAGGAGACTCGCATCAGGGAGCCAAGGGAAGAGGAAGATCTAGAAGAAGATCACTGGCAGCGGAAAACAGTGGCTTTCTGGGACCTGTCGGCTCTGCGCTGGCTCACAGGGTTGGCAGCATCCCCACTCAAATCGCTTTTCCCCTTCTGAAGCTGCAAGACAGGTTGCCAGCTGTGCCCTGGCTATATGGCCAGTGCAACAAATTCCAGGAAAAAAAACTAAAATACACTATGAAATTAATTTTAGCCATGAAAACAAAATCTATAAAGAGTTCTTACTCATAAGCAAGGATGAAGGCAGCTTTTTCATCTTGTTCATGTCCTGCCTTATTCTAAGTGACAGCTATATTCCACTACTTGTTTGGTCTCCAGCAGTTGTTTATTTTTTTAATATCATAACTGTTTACTTTTAATTAAAAGTGTGATGATTGTCACTGAATTTCTCCATTTGTGGAAAACTGATGCAAGTTGTCATTCTTTGGTTATGGAGGAAGAGAATAAAAAAAGATTCTTGCAGTTGTAGAAAGAATCTCAATTATCTGCAAAGCAAATTCTATTGCTGCTACTAGCTGTGAGTTGTAACTAAAGGCTACATCTCACCATCTATACACATTTTTACTCCTTGCAAATGAAAAAAGGGTTGGTTTTGCAGAGTTTCACCATTCTGGACTGACTCTTAGCAGACTCAGTCCTTGGCCCAGTGGATGTCAGGTGCATTTGTCAAGCCTGAGCACAGCACAGGGGCCCTACACACAGTGTTATTACACACTAGTATTTCCACAGTACTTATGAGTGTTTTAAAAGACCCTCAGCTCACGGCCAGAGCAAGCAAGGGTATAGGGTCCACTCACATCAGACACCTCTTGCAAACTCCAGTCCTAGATCCTGACCTAGAGACCTTAAAAGCTAAATAAGCTTTACCATGGCAGTTGCTACACCAAACACAGGAAGAATAGCTGTGGTTCTGCTGACAAGACTGCTTCCACTCCTTGCTTATTTTCAACATAAATTCACATCAGCTAGGCTGTTCAAAAGGAACCTGGGGGAATTGAGTGCTTAATTCCCATAGGTACCTCATAAAATCCCAGTTGTAACAGACAGTGCTCTATTTTTTTTCCCCATTTCCAGAGTGAAGCCACACCATGGGTAGAGAGTGGATAAGGAGGGAGGGCTGCATTAAACCAAATGGAAGCTATGGTTTCCTTGAGCAATGAAGACAATAATTCAAAATGCATGAGGACCAGATCCACTCCTCTATAGCAGTGCTCTGGCTAGCACATCTCCACCATCCATTGCAAAGCTCACACAGAAACACAAATTGAAGGCAGGCCAGTAATGTAGCAAGGATACTAAGCTTCCCAAACCTTCTAAGCTATCCCTGGTTGATCTCACAGAAAAATCAAGCAGGGAAAGATTTCCTCCAAAGGGTCCTCAAGGCACAGATGGTTTAAGATTGCCACCAGTGTCACAGACTGCACCCAGCATGTGAACAGGCAGCAAGCCAGAGTCAAAGAAGAGAGACGTCATCCCCAGTGACCCCAGGGCCACCCTTCTGGGGGTGCTGTGTACGATATTCATCATGAAGGTGGTCAAGACAAGGATGAGGGAAGAGCAGCATTCAATTTAGTCACCGCAGATTTTCTTTAAAGGCTCAAAGTTGATAATCATCCAGGAGCCACTGCCATAAAAACTCAGGATGAAAAGTATCCAGCAGACCACTAACTAAATCAGTGGACAGGCATCATGGTCCCATGGGGAAGGCATGGGCTGGCACTCAGGAGATGCAGGCTTCAAACCCAGGTTGCCCATGGGAATCCTGCATGACTGTGGGAAAGGCAATTCCCATCTCTGGGCCTCAGTTTTCCCCATCAGCTGCATGATGATCTAGATAACATGGCTGTTACCTGAGTCAGTGAAGAGAAAGATTACACAAAGATTAACATTAAAAACGTGGGTGGGTGGATGAAGCATAGATATGAAAGGTTCTGAAAAATACATGGGCCTCTGTCTTCACGCTTATCTCTTTCTACAGAGTGGTTGCTAAAAGCAAAAATAATATGCTCTCCCTACAAAGGCAGCACAGAGCAGAGACATATATTTAGATCACTGTGCAAACATATACCAACTTTTGTCCAAGGTAGGAAAATGGTAGCCTGTGCTACAGAGGGAGAGAAAGACAAAGACATCTGAAGTCACCCTGAAACAAGGAAAGGATCCAGATCTCTGGGACAGATTCAGCTGTAGTATAAGCACTGATGCTAGCCATACTCAAGAAGGTCAGGAATAAATGGCAGGGCTCTCACAAGCCCGACCTGGAGGTCCATCAGGTGCTAGATGTATATAGGACAAGCACTCATCTTCCCGCACGTCTAACAAGTAATTTCAAACCCCTAAACAAATGGTAGGACACTGCAGCAGAAGTAACCCTCAGGAAGGACAGGACAAACCACCTTTTCAATCATTTTATTTTGCAGTTTTTTTGGCTTGCATAGCTATCCCCCTTGCTTGGCTGAGGGTGTCACATGCTGCTTTTCCTCTCTCAGGAGAGATCAATCTTTCACTAGGGCCACTCACTTGACTCTAACCCCAATATGTGTTTTCTACCCCTTCTACTTGTTTGAAGCATAGAAATGGCAGCACAGAGACCCAGTGGCAGCAGGTGGGAATGGAGCCCACATTTCCTAACCCCCAGCACTCACAGCCAAAAAAAATCAAAAAGGAAAAAGCAAAAAATAAAGAGCTCCCCCGCCCCCCTGGTTTCTCCCTTACATGCATAGCATCATCGCTGCTGAGTTGCAGCCTCAGAGAAAAGAAAGAAAGAGGCCCAAAAGGCAGCTAGGAAACCCACCGTCCATTGGCTTCCCTCCACGCGAGGCGAGCGGACTCCTTCTGCTGCAGTGACTTGGCAAGCACACCTCGCTCTGACTCAGCACCTCGCCGGCACCTCCTGTCAATTATTCCCACAAACTGCTGACTCCGGAAGGGCTATTTGCAATTAGGATGCAACACAAGCCGGTGGTGGTGGGATGCCTCATCTCCCCCCCTTCACCCGCAGCAGTCCCCTCCAGCTGAGCCCTCTGGCTCAGGGCTGGAGCTCCCAGTGAAGGTGAAGCAGTGGGGGACGGGGGATGTAGTCCAGGAGGGCTGGAGGATGGGGGAAGCCTGCCTGCATTGTACCTATTCTGTGGATAAACAGACAACTGCTGTCAATGTGGCAGCTGAAATGCAGTCTCACAAAAGAAAAAAAAAAAAAAAAAAAAAGCAAAGCAGCCACTGGGAATAGGGATGAGAGCAGCAAGAACAGATGAAACTATGCAAAAAAGCTACTGTAGATCTAACTAATATAACAGCATTCCCCAAAGAACAAGCAAAACACAGCCTTGCTGCAACTCCATGCAGCTTAGAAACACAAGCCCACTCTCTGTATCCAAGGCATTTTTAGTGCAAAAGAGGGAGGCGCTGATTGCAGATGAGTCCCGTAATAAGGGCCCAGGGCACACCAGCTGTTTCAGAGGCAAAAGGAAGAGCTGCCCTTGACAAGCCAAGGACATGATAATTTTGCAGACAGACAGAGGCTATTCTGTCCCTCTGCCATGTAGCCAAGGTCCTCCCAGCCTCTCCGAGCCACTAGCTCGCAGCACACAGCCCAAAAGCCAAGCAGGCTTGCAGCCTAGCAGCTCCACAACCAATGGAGACATCCAGACATCAAACCCCATCAAACAGTGAAACACACTCAGCTATGGAAGCAGCCCAGAAGCCACACAAGCCAAGCAGTGCCCTGCAGAAGCCCTCCAGCACTTTTTCTTAAGCATCTTCACTAAAACAACAGGGACTTCCGCGCACCTCTCTCTCCTTCCCCAAGGGTCATGGTGAGCTTCAGGCCCCACTCACTGGCACAGGCAGTGAGAGGCAGCAGAACTAGTGATGCACAAGAACTGGAGGGACTCAGAGCACTCCCTGCAGGAGCACCCAGGGACTTTTTAGCCAAGAAACAGGGTTATACTTTCTGAGATATCATTTCTAAACCAAACATTTCATAGAGTGCAGCTAATACTGACAGACCCCATGTGAACACAAGTCAGAACAGGCAGTTGTGAAACTGGAGCAAAAGGCTCCAAGGAGCATTTCAGGTTTGATGCTGAAGACTGCAGTGAGCCATACCCTGCAACATGAGGCAACATCCACTTTATACAGCCATATCAACCAACAAAGTGTCAGGCATGTCTTGTAGTCTGTGTGCCCACAGCTGCAGAATTTATCACAGACTAATGACCCGCCTGGAAATCCAGAGTGGGTAAAAAGGCAGAGACATCAACCTGCAAGATGGGTGATACACAAATCCCATCTAGATAGCCAAGGCTGAAGAGGGGGAAAAGCTAACTAAAACCCAAATCTCACTAAAGCAACTTGGATTTACCAATGGCCTGCTGATCAGGTAAGGAATATCTACTGCACCACGTGAAGTGAGAGCAAGGGAACAAAGTCAAAATAAACACAAAAATAGTGACTTCAGCAACATGTTCAGGAATTAGCTGAATGTCACAGCAGGTCACAGTTCTGCAGCGTCTTAAAGAGCGTAGGTAGAACTTGGAACAACCTGTCCTAGGGTACTCAGAATCTAAAACACTGCAGTTGATGCAAAGATACTAAGTAACGGGAACTGCAATTGTGGCAAAGACACAAAGGACCGGAGACTGCTACATAATCAAATTTAACATCCCTGTGAGAAAAACGGTACCAGAACTTTGCACTGTGCCTCTCGAATGTTAGAAAAAAACAATTACAAGTAGAAACAGTCGAAACAACCTAACTCCAAAAGCAGCAAAATTAAAGTTGTTACACTCCGTACAATGGTGTGTTGAAGCAATCTCAGCATCGACACTGACAAGGTAGTAGGTGACCCTAAACAAAAAACTGCTGAGAAGCAAGGGAGCACATTGTATGGCCAAACAAAAGGAACAAGAAGTGATTCAGTCTAAGCAGTTGCTTCATAAAATGGTAGCTAGGACTGAGAGCAAAACTGAAAAAAACAAACAATCATTTCAGTACATTCAAAGGACAGGTCCAGAAGTGCTGAACAGGAGGAGAATGAAATTTCTCAAGTGGCTGTACTGCTAGCAAAGACAAGCAAGCTCTTACTAAGTCAGGTGGTTCCTGAAGTTAGCAATGTTCTCCCTAAGAGAGGGTATAGGGTAGCCTGGAAATTGCAGCAGGGCTTGGTTAAACCAGAACAATACCCTAAGCCCCAAAAAGTACATAACAGGAGAAAAACCAGCTTGATCTCTGCTCAGGGGAACTTGTGGACGTTCAATCCACTTGAATTTTGGAAGGAAAAGGACAGGACTGAGTGATTAATTTTCTGCCACTTCAAAGTGCACCTGCTAAATTGTTCCGGGCAGGATGCCAGTTCAGTGACAGACCTGTCCGCTGCTTTCCTGGTGTGGGAACTCCCCCTCTTGCTTCACGCTCAGTGGGGTTCAGGCCACTCAGGGTCAGACTGAGTCCAGAGCTGCTGCCCCACCACTCAGTGCCCAGGCTCAGAGGCATGGGAGCCCCTCTCCCCCTGTCCTTGCTCTGGCCCTGATTACAAAGGATTACCCCCAGGTTTCATACCACTTCTGGGGTGGTTTAATCTATTCCTTAATATCTGGAAGAGAGACAGGAAGCTGGCAAAGTGATTTGGGCTGGCTGAGACAAAAGAAGATTGAGATAGACTTCCAAGGGATCTGACAAAGCTCAGCAAGTGGGCAGCATAATGCAAGATGAAATTCAACATTACCAAACGGACAGTAATAAGAACTTGAGAGAATAATCTGAACTACTCACATACCATGGGGCTCTAATTCAAATGTAATCACTTGAGAAAAATATCTTGGTATCACTGTGAACAGCTAAATGAAAACATCTGTTCAACATGTAACAGTGGTCAAAGAAGCAAGCAAGCTGTTAGGATGTCTAAAGGCGGAGACTGAAAAGGATGCTGGAAGTATTCAAATGCCACCATGAACACTGCCAGTGCACCCTCAGCTGGAACTGCTGTGGTTACTTCTGGATGGCAAATTTGAAAATGCAGAAGGCAGAGAAAGATTTCATCATTCACTCATCAAAAACACTTAGTGGTCAAGCCCAGTTAAAACTCGGACAATTAAATTTGGAGACAAGTTACACAGAAAGAAATTATCAAATGGAAATGAAGAAGTGAAATGTGCTTCTCTATAGTTTTGTTTGTTTGTTTGTTTTTTCAAGAGAAAAAATGAAAGGTTGTTCAACATAACTGAAGAGCAGGAAACATGACTGGACATAAGGAAAATATTATTATTTTCCTTTTCTGTTTTTACTTTTTCTGCTTATTCTAAACAGCAGAAATCATAGAGGCCTATGCATTTATAAGGATACTGGGAATATCCACAGACATGTCAGGTAGAATGAAAATTTTTTTGAAAATGTAAAAATAGAAAGAAAAGAGCATAGCAGGACTATACCCTTATGCTTCCAGGCATCAGCCAACTTCTAATTAATGAGGATTAGGAAGTAGGCTCCCCAGTGGGCATGCAGAGAGGGCGTACTAACCCACTCGCTCTCGGCAGGTGCTGTTAATATGTCAGGCAGAGGAAGAGCTGAGTCTGGACAGCCTGCCTGCAGTCCACTCTATTTGGGAGGCTAAAGTGTTGGTGCCCAGTGGGATCGTACACTAACCCTTCCAAACACCAACTGAAGAGGCTGCAAGAAGGGGCTTGTTTAGCCCCTTGTTTAGCCAGCTCAACCTGGCTCCTGGCAAGGCAGGAAGTTTTATGTCTGCGGCTTTGCAAGCGGAAGGGGCTTCTTTGAGGAAAGGGGAGGGGATGGACATTTTATTCGCTTTGCATTGACAGAAGGAATACATATGACCTAATTCATTTTATGGCAAGGAAGTGGAGTGTGGACATGCCATGAAATAAAGAGAAAATCGGCTTGTGTAGGCACTGAAGTCCTGAGCAATACATACTATTCCAGCCTACTCCTGTGGCTCTGGCACGACACCAGACTCCTCTTTGCTAAATGTTTGGTACCAATTGCTCTCTCTGGAGGTTTTGGCACCTCCCACTGAAGCATCCAGCTTTGGCCATGCCACCACAGACCAGTGGTCTGACCTGACCCAGCACTCCCTAGACAGGCTGCTGCAGAAATGCACCACATATTGCAAACAGTGTGTCTTCACCTCCCCACAAACGACACTCCTGGCTTTCAGCATTCCAAGTAAAACCGAACCCCAGACGTAACTAAATGAACTTCAAACACCGGCTTTCTCCCGCTGGTGCTTGTGAAACACAAGCTTATGGTTTCATAGCTAGGTTGGCTCACGAGGGTATGAGAAAATAAATGCACAAGTTTTTGTCCCTAAGGAAGCAGTCTGATCAGTCTAATGCCAAGATTACATTTGAAATTAACTTCATGCAGAGATGCAATGTACAAGTATGCTATGCTGCCAGGAGGAGACCTGTGGCTCTGCACATGCAGTAGTAATAAGAGACTGAGCTTGGCCTGCTAGTACTATTCTGACTTCTCCAGTGACTGTTCCAGAAGGGGAAGCAAATATTAAGAAATGGGCTGTATTATTTAAATAGAAACTTTCCTTACTTCATATGCCATAAACTGCCTCTTTTGGTACAGGCAATGTACCAAATACATTGTACACAGCACAATGAATACAGAAAGGCCAACAGCAATGCCACATACATGTACATGATGTTTGCATACATGTGTCAAGATGGCTAAAATAATGGGCAGAGCCTGTGCACTACTACCACCAAATGCTGCAAGTTGGTTTTTATCACTGCTCTTTGTAAATGCCCCATAGAAACAAAAAGTAGCAACCACTAAGGCTTTTACTGCAGTTACTTCCACAAAACAAAAAATTATCAAACATTGAATGTTTTGTAAAATCATAACTGTGTTTCAAAAGAAAGAACAGGGTGAAAAAAGTAAAAAATACAGAAACGTTCAAATTAAGCATCTTTGGGATGAAAAGTTTTGACTTTTCACATAAAAATACCATTTTGCTTAAGGTACTTTCCTGTATTGTAATAATACAATTCCACAAAGAGACACAATATCAGTGTCCTAAGATGGAATTTCTCTCAAAAATTTCCTTTTAAAACCATCAAAGCGTTTGACTTCTATTTCCATTTAGAATGAAGCCAAATTCCTCAATCCGGATGAAACAAAGCATTTTTTCTCAGCCCAGTTCAAGCAGTGAAAAAAAGGCAGAAGCCAGAAAAGACACAAGTGACCTCCAAAACCAAAAAGATGAAAACTTGTAAGAAAAAAAAAAAAAGAGTTCCCTGTGCACGGTTAAAAATGCTGTGCTTTCTCCCTGGTGCACAAGACATGAAACACTTGCAAGAAAAAAGTAGGGAGGCATATGACTAGAAGCCCTGTAATTGTGGCTTCTCTAAAGGAGAGGCTAGGCAGATGCCCTACCTGACAGCAAGAAAATCAGTTCATCCCTGCACACATCAGTTTTCCATGCTATTAATCAAACTGACTGCCCTCACAAAGTAAGTTTGGAGACTCTCTATTAGTTAATGTTCGTAAATGACTGTGCAAACACAAGGTAGTATTAACCAGGGAACAGTCTTTGTTACACCACTATTTGTTAAACAACCAAGAGCTAAATTTCCCTCTGAACATTTACAAAAGGGAAGGCAGCATTAGCGCTCCACAAGGAGAAAACTACAAAGAACAGATTTTCAGTGCATGCACTTCTCCTTGAAATAACTGTGTTAAAAGCACTTTACTTAAAAAGCACGATGATAGTAGCATCCTACTAAATATAGATGACTCACCACAATTTAGTAGTGAACATCCCTAAAGTGGACCATTACATTATTGCTTAACCTGCTGCATAAATTTAAGCATTCTCCTGTGGTTATAGTTTGCACCAAGACACTCAAGACTACTACCAGCATCCGCTGACCTTCAGTGGGTCACGAGGTCTCTCTGGGTCCCACTTTCTCCATCTGTACTATTGATATAAGAATAAAAACACTACTCCACAATGAAGGCAG
The DNA here is from genome assembly GCF_001604755.1 of Lepidothrix coronata. Classification (NCBI taxonomy): domain Eukaryota; kingdom Metazoa; phylum Chordata; class Aves; order Passeriformes; family Pipridae; genus Lepidothrix; species Lepidothrix coronata. Next base: position 1,659,093 of record NW_016690226.1, read on the forward strand.
GAAAAAGGATTCCTAAGTTTCTTAAAGAGTTGTTTATACCATACTTTGTATATCCGTATTAGTACCGAGAAACTAAATATAGCTGCTCTTGAGGCACTTTGAGATCCCTCGAGAATGGAATCTTATAAAAGAAAATTGTGGTTTAGGCAATACTGAAGAAACAGAGGTAAAGAATTGGTTTCCAGAATAAAGGAATGAGATGCAAGAAGTAGTTAATGCATCTGTGTTTACCGCTGGGGACCAAGGTCAGGTCGTGAGCAAAATGATTTATCTACACGTCACAAAACCACACAGCTTGACACAAATGGCAATCTGTTCCAAAAAAACTGCATAAGCGTGGAAGGGCGAAGGACTGACACAGTATTCTCTTGCTAAGGGCTGAGGACCTGGTGCAGGTCTGGGAAGGATACGTGGGCTAGCACAAGGGTGCTGCAAGGCCAAAACACTTTCAGCTGTGAGAACCCCAGACCGACAGGAGAGTGACTTCAGGTGAAGACTAGAAAAGTCATGTGAAAAGTTGTGGACTTGCTGTTGCATTAATACACTGCTGCCAGGCACCCTTACCTCCACACCCTACCCTGCTCTTGCAAGATCCAGCTGTGGTGGACTGTAACACACTGAAATCTCCCCTGTTGCAAACTATGTCACAGGATCCAAACATATGCAGTTAAAAAAAAAAGTCAGTTCTGCAGTCTAACTGTACCCAATGTGTGATTTCTACCACATTTGACAATTTGCAGTATGCTATTTCTGGCTACATAGCACGATTAATTAGCACTCACAGGTTTGGTTTCAAAGCTCTAAACAGAATTCCCTCCTATCTGTCCCTGAACTTCCCCAAGAAGCTTGAAAAAATATTATTTCCAGCAAAGTTATTAAGCTCATAATGCTTTAGAGAGAAAACACAGACGCTGCCCCTGCCCCAGGACCGTTAACCATGGATATAACAGGCCCAGAAAAAGCAGACATCTAGTGCCAGTTACAAAGAATCATTGCTATTCTACAAATTGCACAACCACATAAGAAAATGGGACTATAATATTTGATTGAAGTTTCGCTACAAAGTCTGACCGTATTTTATCATAGGTGTAAAGTGTGAGAATTATGAAATTGCCTTCAAGGTCCTTTTTTCCCCAACACCTTTCATTTGTGTGGCATTAAGTATTTTGTCCGATTATACACTCTCACAGTTTCCGATCCTTTAACTTTTAAGCCTTTCATTTAGGTATCGCTTTGCATATGACCCCCTCATTTTTCTTCTATATATTCTAAAACCTCAAAAAAGAAAAAAAAAAAAAAAAACAGAAATCACTGTTCTTAACCAGACTTGGCAACCCAGAGCAGAAACACTTACTAATCTTCTGCAAATGTTGTTTAGAAAAAAACTCTCCCAATTTAATTTCACCTTTCATGAGTGTATGTCTGTTCCTTATCCCTTAGCAGGGTTTTCTATTCAAATTCAAGAACCACTGAAAATATGACCACACTGCGTAACACAGAAATAACTGTGCACCACAGCTATTTTCATCTACCACCAACTTCTAAAGACTTTTCCTAAGACAAAAAGAAAAAAGCCAAGCTTGAGACACAGGTGTTTCCTTCAGGTAGTCTTTAAGTCTTGAAGGAAAGTGCAAGAAAAAGCACTACGTTATTGCAGAGAAATATTTAATGGAAAAGTGTGTTTCTGTACCCAGTTGTCTCCAAAGTCATTGCTCCTATATGCCCTCAACCAAAAAAGAAAACTAGATATTGAGTCAATCTTCTAGCTTAAAAAGATAATAAAATTCTCCTTTAATTTTAACCTTAAATCTGATCCCTGTTGTATGTTTTTGCAGCAATACCACATCAGTAGAAGCACTTCACCACCTACAAGCCTCTAAATCCAGTAAGCACAGAAACTTTCTAGACATTTACACGTTTGCAATGACTGCAGAAAAAAACTGTAGCACCGAGAACCTGAAAGTAATTCAATTCTCTTTCCAAAATGGGAAAAGGACAAAAAGCAAACAAATAGTATGAAGCATGAATGCTGACATGATTTCTTACAATTAAATGCTAATAATTTTTTCCCCCTATAATTTATATCTTTGAAGTCAGCAGGTGCAATTTCCAGTTAATACATCTGACTCAGACTCCCAAACATTTTCTGAGGACAGGGTGGTTTTGGAGCTGATGCATTTGTGAAAAGTTGATCTTATCCATCACAGGACTTGTTTCTCAGCAGGTCCTGGGTAGAGGGGAACAGCCTGTTGTGCCTCACAGGGCAGTAACAGCTAGGCACAGCTACCCAAGCAGCAGACTCCATCCAGATCCAGACTTCATCCAGACCTTGCTGAGACATCTCTGGTCTTCTCATGAGAGATCTTGTAATTTCTTACTGTCCTCCCAGTCTCAGGAATCCCTTGCAGAAAGTCTCACAGTGTCCCAGTAGGGAAGGTGGCCAGCAGCAGTGCTCAGTCGTCTCAAAGCTGTGTGGAGACAGACTGCGGAGCAGACTTCTGCAAAACTACTTAGTGGAGCTCTGGATAAATCAGTAGAAAATTGCCCTATAGACCTCAGTAAACCATAACCGAGCAGGCCTGCTCTAAAGTTTGGCTTTACTTGAAATAAGTCACTGCCACCTGATCAACAGATGAGTCTGAACATCTTGCACTTTGTAATTTCTTCTGCTGCCCTTATCACAGCACCTCCTGGTGCTCTTCGGCAATGCACTAAGTGATGTGAGTAGCATCTGTCACATGCAATTTGTTTCCTCTCCACACAGGGACCAGGGTACACACCTTATTTCAGAAGGGCTTTGGGGGCGGGAGGTGATGAAGTGATGTGTGTGTCTCCGCATTCCCAGGGGCAGGCACGTATCTTAGAGCTGAAGCAGTGTGCCGTGCGCCTGGAAGGAGGAGGCAGAGGGGAGGACCCTCGGGGGACACAGAGGGCTCCGGGCAGCCTGTCACCATCTCTGCAGAAAGTTCCCTGCTGCCTCAGGGCCTGAAGGATAGACCAGAGTTTTCCACCCAGGTGAGCTTACCAAGGGGCTAGGCCCAGACAACTGAGCCTAACATGAAGCCCAGATTAAAGCAAGTTTTACAGCACTGTAAAAAAAAAATGAAATATGTATACATATAATAATAGTAGGAAGGATGGTGCAGCGGAGGCAGCAAAAGGAGCCGAGCGGAGCAGCGCTCCTTCCCCACGTCTGCCTGCAAAAGCACTCGCCCGCCGCCGCATTCCCGAGCATCACCGGCGGGACCGCAATCAAAACTTACCCACGGACGGGGCATCGCCGCGGGACCGGCGCGGGCGACCCCAGGGCCGCCCGGCGATGCGCCGTCCGTGGGCACCGCGCCCCGCTCCACCCTAGCAGCACTCACCTCTCAGGGCCAGGAGCGCGGCCAGGGCTACCGGCACCCACCTCCCGCCGCCGCCGGGGCGCCGCCGCGTCATGCCGGGCCGGGCGAGGGGCGCGGACGGGCCGCCGAGCCCTGCCTGTCCCCGCCGCCGCAGGTGCCGCCGCCGGTGGTGCCGCCGCCGCCGCCGTCCCGGGACCGCCCGCTCGCGGCGAGGCTCCGCCGTGCCCCAAGCCCCGGTCGCCCGGGGAGGGCGGCAGGCGCGGCGGCCGGACCGAGAGCGCAGCCTGGCGGCCCCGAGCCGCCCCCGCAACCCGCCGGGCTGCGGCTGTCACCCCCCGCACGGCACCGTCCCGGCGCGCAGCGGCACGTCCCACCACCCTCCTCCTCTCTCCGCACAAACTGGGGGTTCCCCCCCCTCTTTCCCTTCCTCGCCAACCCGGTGCCGCTGCATCCGTAGGGATGCTACACGGGCCAGGGTGAGGAGGTGCGGTCCAACACAGGGCTGGAGATTGCACCCCCACTGCTTCTCCGGATCATCGCGGCAGCGTGGGGGCTTCTTCTCTTCAGAGCCTGCCTACAGCTGCATTGAAGACGACAGCAGCAGCACACAGCAAAATATTTGGGATGGGCTGCATGGCACCGGTCACTGCTGCAGCGCACAGTATAAACACTGCAAAGGTATGAGCCACCCTAACTGCCATTCAGGAGGCTGGGAAACACCAGTATTCAGCACTCCTAAAAATCCGACCAAGGTATCTCTGAAGGGAGCAAGGCAGCTCTTGGAGCTGGGGAACCACAATGCTGTTGTAACGCAAGAGTCACCAACAAGTTGTGTCACAAGCTTAAGTAATTGCAGTCCTCAAGGCAACATGGAGAAATTAATCAGTTGAAAATCAGAACACATCAAGTATGTATGGGGGGGGACCAAAGAGGTCCTTTATGAATTTAGGGTGGTCATCTTTGGAAAGGATCAAAGCAGAAAACTCGCACAGACTGACTCCTCATACATGTCCGTCTCCCTGTCCAAGTCTGACCACGGTAGTTTTGCTTTGTGAAAATAAGCAATTTCACTAGGAAAATCTTCTAACAATTCTGCCAAATGTCCAATTGCTTCATTTCCCTGCCCAAAGTTTCCTACCCACCAAAGCACAGCCATGCAGCCTTTGCATCCTGCTGGCAGAAGCTTCTCGCTACCTCCCTTCCCAGTCACAGTCTCTGGGAGCATCCCCATGCCCAGCGTACCCCATTGCTCAGCACTGCTCAGATTTCTGCCTTCTCAGTTGCATTAAAAATTGCACTGACCCTTCACATGGCTGCACTACCACTCTGAAGGGGGTGGGAGGAAGCTGTACCTGGGAGTCAGGATGAAAATGAAAAGCATCGGGGGTAGCAGAACAGAAATCATTATAAGCAACATGAAAATAGTAAGCTGGTGCCCACGAAAACAGTATGTGGCAAACTAACTACCATCCCACCAGCCTGGGTTTAGCTCTGCCATCAAGCTTTGGCACAATTCTACTAGAGGACTAGGTGAAAGTGTCACCACAGCAGTCCAGGTTTACCAATTATCTTTGTTCTAAAAAAAACCAAACAAACTACTAATTCTATTTATAAGGAGCAATGGTTGACCTGTCCTTATCAGGAAGCAAAATTGCTGACTACAACATGGTCTGGGGTTTCATTGAGCAAGTGGTGGCACAGAGGGGTGAGAAGGCATCAGATGGTGATTCAGGGGCTGTACCCCCCATTTCCTACAAGGTTTGTCAGGTGCCTGCTGCATGTCCTCAAACATAAAACCTGACAATGTAGATATCTGACAGTTCTAGCACTCTTGCAAAACACCCTCCACTCCAGCCCTGCCATGGGCAGGCAGACTAAGAGATTTGCTCCATTAAGGAGCCAGCTCTTGGCAAAAGCTCAAGCAGCTGAAGCATAACACTTCAGAAAAGCATCAAAGGGAGAGTCATAGCCCAGCTGTTTCCCTCATTCTCTGGCAATATGGGAATTGAAGTTTTCTGAGACCCTGTCAGACCACTTCTCTTTCCTCCAGTTGACTTTCTGTATTTTTATTATAGCAAAAGGACAGAGGAACATGATGATATTACTGATTAGAAGCAGTTCCAGGAAACTCCAGTCCTTATGGGTACATACAGTGACCACCTGCAGGAATACAATGGGTATGTCCACACATGTGGGTATGTCTACCTACAAGGAAAGCCCTCGAATCTTTCTTAGCAAATAAAATCTCCCTCACCAAAGTCAAGGGCAGAGAGCACAGAGCACACTGGGCACAGTGGCCTGGTAGTGGCTTTACTCCTTAAGATAACTTCCAAGACTGAAAAGATGCAAAGACAAATCAAGTGAAAATAAGAAAAATTGTGTATTCTCCTTAGGACTGCTGCAGTGGCTTCCTGATCTGCCAAGACTTGAAAGTTGTCTTGACTTAATGGAAATGAGTGTGTTTTTTAGTATAAGGACACACTGCATTTAGCAAATGCCATCCCAGCTCGCTTTGGACTGTTCCCTGCATCCTGCTGTGCTTCAGCTGGCAGGTAAACAGCAAAGATCAGTTCACCCTGTATAGTGACTGAATTAATGTGCTTCCTAAAAAGTGCAGTGAGCACAATGTGAATATAGATCCTGGTGATCAGAGAAAGCATTTCTGCCCAAAACGGACCCAATCACTCCCTTCTGATGCAAGCTGCTAAGAGCGGGGAGTATTTTAATCAGCTTTTGGATCTGGTCACCACAGCAGATACTGTATCATACCTACAAACCACAGTGACACAGCAAGTGACTTTAGCTGCTTCTTGCAGCAATTGAAAGAACAATCTGTGGCCACACTCCAGAAGGATGGAGCAGCCACAGGGAATAATAATCTTCAGATGTACCAGTCAGTCCTCTCACTCTGGCTCCCTCTTCACCTTATCACCACTTCCAAAAATAGCTTGCAGATTGTACAGAAAGGGTGTGGACAAGGAGATACTGTTCCTGGAACTCTGAATTTCTACTTCACTTGCCCTTGAGCCTTCCCCAAAAAATTAGGCTTATGCCAACCATTTATTCAGCGAGTGCAGCACACTCCAGCTGGTTGAATGCTAGAGCTATGAACAGAGATATTTGCTGCTCTGGCAGTCTGTTTTCCTCCCAGTGAGTGTCTATACCTCTTCCTAGGCCCCAGTGGAATCTATCATGGATAGAGAAGATGTGCTTTCCAATATCCCAAGCATCAGATGCTGGCAGGTGACCACTACAAGACTCAGTTGTGTTACATTGCTCAGAAGAACAGACACAGGATCCTTAAACTGAACGGCCAAGATACTTTCAAGACTGTGCATGCTAGGCTGGGCAAGGACAGGAAAAAGAAAAGTGAAACCACTCCCACCTTTTTCTTTTTAAAGAATTATGATAAGTAATGCAATTCTCGTGTCTCAAGGAAAAACATCTCTGTGAACCAAATTTGAAAAGAAAGCTTTTCTCCAGGATGATGCTACTTTTTTTGCCCCTTTTCCCTTGACGTGACTCTAAAAAGTCCAGTGGGGATGCAGTTGGGGTCAAGAACTACAAGAGATGCCAAGTCTTACATCACCTTTGCTGTCTCCCAGCTTACTACAGGGTTATCTATTGTCAGATGGGAATTTATTGAAGGTGACATTGCTTACAAATTGATCAAAATCAGCTTCAGTGAGGTGTCCTTCCAAGATATAAAGAGATGGATAAAATTCACTCAGTTGATCATTAATAACCTCAGTCTGTGGAATTGGTTATCTCCTTTTGACAGAGAAAATAGAGTTTGCAGATTGAACTGGTTTAATCCTATCTGAGAAGAAATATGACGCACATTCAAAGATACATGCAATTAACTATATCTGTACCTTTTCAATAAAACAAATTAAACCAAACCCCTAGATTTATTTTGCTGACCACCTGTGTATACAAAACAGAGGTCACTAGCCAGAAGAAGAGACAGTGCTACCCCTGTCGACTCATCTGTCACAGACTTTTTTTCTCCTGGCCAAAGGGTTGGTTATGTGGGAATAGTCCCAAGTGCAAAGGTTTGTGTTTTTCAAAGCCTGCACACTGGAACAAGCAGGAGCATCAGCACTAGGAGAGGTGGGTATTTATTACTTTACTCTCATTTGCCTCACTGCCCAGTCTCAAGTGCAGTCCAACGCAGGTTCTATGAATCCAAAGTGTGGCAAACTTAGGCTTTCAGGCAAGCACTGTCCATGTGTGGGTCAGGATAATCTGATCCCTGTCACAGCAATGACCTATGCTTGCATGTCACCCATATAGTGATACCTCGGGAATATCTGAGGGAAACCAGCCCTGAAACAACAAGCAAATTTCCGCACTCCTTCGATGCCAGATGGCAGAAGCGGATGTGTCCATGGAAACCCGGGTGGATTAGGCGTACTTTCAAACTTCTCAGCACTGAAATAGGCCACCACGTTGTTTCTTTTTCCAAGGCCACTTCTACCCATACCTCCAGAGTCATCTCTCTCTGCTGTCCCCACTTCATGGGAAGGGAGCCATACAGCCAAGCTCCGCAAGCATCCAGGAGCTAGGCTGAGAGACTGCTTCCCTCAGACACTTCCACCCTCATGGGCATACTGGTTTGTCTGGTTTCTTCATCACAGTGCCTGTAGTACCTGTGACATGCTGATTTTGCTTAGTGCACTGCAAGGTGCTCCTTTCCTCAGAAGTATGGGGAATAAATACATTTCTATGCACCCCACCTCTGCAATTTCTGACTACCCTGGAGCATCTCAATGCACTTTGAGCTAATCCACAGTCTTGTCAAGTCTTAGCCTATTTCTACATCATCTGAGTTTTCCTTGGCTGCTCCCACAGCACAGCAAACCTACAAAATCTTCTCTCCCTCTTCCTCCTGCCCGGAGTACCCCTCTGTTCTAATGTATGTCTACAAAACCAAAGCTCGTTATTCAACATTTTGAAATCCTTCACCTCTCCCACTCACTCCCCCAAATCCAGTCCATGCAGACATGTTTGGAACAAATTGCTCCCCAAGGCTTCTACTAAATCTTTTCTTTGGACATGGTGTTCTTTCTGTGGTTAACAACTGTCCACTGTACCCTGTCAGAGACACGCTGCCACCCCTGTTAGCAAACAGTGGATGCTGCATCCACATAAAAGCATTTCATAATGCTGCCATTTACATAATAACTTCCTAAACTGTACATCGACAGATTTCCCCAAATCATTACAGTAGGTGAATTAAATCTTTCACTAAACAGCAGCAAATAGTGGTAAAGACAACACTTCTAAGTAGCACACCCCATAAAGCTCAGAAAATGGAAATCAATCAGTCTTCCTTTTTTTTTTTTTCCCCAGAATTGCTGAAAAAATTTATTGCACACAGCTTTGACAGAAAATAAATAGATGACAAAATTGAGAAGAAATACAGTAAAGTTAGGACTCATGTGGACATATTCCCCCATTTGTGATACAAAATGGGTTTTGAGAATCTTGTTTAGTAGCAGTGCTGCTGTGGCTGTTATGGTCTAAAGATATGTGGGGTGCAATAACTTCTACAGAGAAACAATAACTTTTACTAGACCAGCTGATGTAGCTGAAAATACCAACACACTTTTGGGCACATTGACCTGAAGAAGAGCTTACATGGTTGAAAACTAATCTAAGTTTTCTAATCTAAAAAACTAAGTTTTTTTTTCCTTATTACATCTGCTGGTCTAATAAAAGATATTGCAGTTTCCCACATTTCTTAACTCTTTGATATTCATTGGCAACTAATAACCACATTTAATATTTTTCAGCTACTCATTTGCTTTTTCTTATGAGGACTAAAAATGAATAAGGAATCCCAAGAAAACAACAGGCTAAAATCCTCATGCCAGTGGATATAGAACCACTTTGCTTAATCTTAGTATCAGTAATGGTTCCTGAATCAATAACTTTCAAAAACAACTTTTAATCCAATAAATTACCTACAAAGACCAGAGATATTCCAGGAAACGGTGAAAACCCTGGGGATATACACAACAGGCAGGAGAGAAATGACAGAAACTTCCACATTCAGCAAACACTAACTTTGTCAAGCCCATAGAGCAATGTAGGTACTAACACATTCATGGCTGCTCCCAATTCAGGATGATTCCTTGGCTCAGGGACCACAGTACTGTCTGTGTATCTCTGAAGCTCAGCAAAGTATCTCTGTTGGATTGATGCAGGGAAATCTTTGGTTTCTATAGTGCAGTGTATCCATGGATGAAACAGGTGCCCCAGGTAATAATCAGGGGGATACATATTATTGCCCTATAGATCAGCTTGAGTAAGGTTTCCCACCTGTAAAGCATGATGCTACTTATTACCACCTCACTGAAGCAGCTGTTAAATTTTGGAGAGGATGATCTCACCCTGTCTGTCAGTGCTTTCATGGGACAAGTGTTCAGCATTTTCTAACTTGATCCTTCAACACAGGGAGCCAACTGCATCCCAAGGTGAATTCTCCAAAATCTCAACAGCCATGTGGATTTTGAAGCTTCTGTTTAGAAGCAACATAAGAATGAAGTAACACAAGAAGAAAACTAAGCTTGTACTTTGACATGACCTGCTGGCTAACATTTCTAATTGTCCATATTCCATTTTAAGACTCAAGCCTCTCCTTGTTGCAGCATTTACTATGCTGCTGGGAATCTGCCCAGAGTTCACACCAGCTGATCTTCCTTTCATCTGTTCCATAAGGAGTCTAAACCATTCTCTAAATCACTGCTGACAGGAATGCAAGTTTCCAAACTATTATTGGCAGTATTGCCTGGTGTTGCTTAGTGCTAGCCATGGGCCACACAGTATTTATCAGAGTATATGGCACCTCAAGAGTTAATAGTATCTTGGATATGCACAAATTTAGCTCTGCTGAACATATGGCTTTGGTACAATATGCCATGGCTGCCTATGCAAAGCAGAGTGTCCATAATTCACAGCCTGGGCTGTAAAGGACTTATTTCACAGAAAAAAAGACAGAGAGACGAACTGTCTTCTCCTTGAGACCCTACCATGCTCTCTATAAAATGAAACAATCATCAGGTGAGTCCACCAGAGCCAGGAGTTAAGGAAGAAGAGGAAGAGGAAGAAGTCATCGGAGCTGACTTAAGGACAGCAGGAAGGATTAAACTCTGCCCTCAGCAGACTCATAAGCCAGAAGGTCCTAAGAGCCTGAATCAGCAGTCACAGTTGGAGAGGAGAATAGCTCCATGTATAATATAAGGCAGATTTGCATCTCCCAGCACTGTTAGACAATGACAAAAAGTGTATTTTCAAGATGTGTTCATCAATGTTCTTTTCTTGTGCTCATTTAGGGATTATATTTCCCAGATCAACACCACTTTTATAAAATGGGGCAAAGTACAGCCCCTCTTTCCATTCTGTACTAGAGTTTTAAAATAATTTGGCAAGTAGGACTTTTAAGCACCCTTTTGATGCTCACATAGGTAGTCCAGACACTATAGTCCCAAGTAAAGACAAGTACCAGAAGGTCTTGTTGCTGAATCTACTCCCAACTAATTTCTGCTTCCCTTTAGGTAAATAGCAAAATATTTTCTTCTCCCTCCATGGTAATTATATGGTCATTATAGCTCGCAAATACAGCACCAAGACTTAAAATTCAACAAGGTCATAGAAAGTAGTGTCCTCTCAGTCTAAATCTTGTTTTCTCCAGGACAACACAGGAATGCAGCTGTAGTCCAACTACTTGTCATTAATTGTGAATGCAGGGCCTCAATCTCCAGAGCAGAGTTGTCAGCCGTGCACCTTCCCTCATGCCTGCCTTCATTTAGCAGTGCTTAAAAAATGTATGCTTAAAAAGCGAAGTTGAGTTGTCTAAGTGCAAAGGAAAGCCTCTTAATTAGCATTCAAATCAAAAGAAGGGGGAAAATGAAGGAAAAGCTTAAAGTGATTTAACACTTCCAAGTTAATTTCATGGACCTTTCCCCTGCTTCCCTCACCTCTTTTCTTTTTTTTTCCCCTTCCTAAATCTACCAAGACAACAGCCCCTTTGGGCCAGGTGGACTGAAGAGTGCTGTCTGTAAAGCACTACATTGGTATTGCCAGTTCATTTCACCCTGATGGTACTGATTTATACCAGTGTCTGGTCCAGGATTAAGCCCTCTGTCAAATTTTAACAGCTCTTGTCCCTTTAACAGTCCGATTTCAAGCAGGAACCCTTCTTAGACCCTGGATGTCTCTATGGTAACACAACAAGATCGTTTTGTTCTAGCTCACAGCATTGTGTGCATATTGAAAAGCAGAGTTAAGATATTTTGAAGTGGAGAGTCCAGATCAGCCAATTCTGAAGCCTTGCAAGAAAAATGATTATGCAAATTAAACTCCTAAAGGTGAATGGCAATGAATGCTTTAAACAACAATACAGCTACAGTATGAGAAATGAGAGCAGCGGTCTCAGCAAGGTGCCTCTCTCAGCAGTACAAAACCTGCTACACCAGTTGCCTTTCTTTTTGCTTATTTTAGCAAAATGCTCTGGGACAGAACAGGTCACACCAACAAAAGCATTTCTGGGGTTTGTAGCTCTTGCTGCAGTACAGCCAAGGCTGGGCATAGCCACTGCATGCAGAAATCAGGTCTCCAGGAATCATGACAGGGTCCCTTTCACATTAAGAGAAAGGAAATAAAGATGCAGCAAGCAAAGCCCTGAGTTCAGGACTGGACTAGCAGAGGCAGTAATTTAAAAGTCTGCTTGACTCCTGCCTTAGAGAAAAATTTCCCCTAGTGCCAATTGACTTGTGTCTGTGATATCTCTCACTTGCTGGTTTGTCCAGAAAACATCACAACAGGAGCTTTGTCTCATGGAGTACAGCAAGTTTTAAGAGCAGGAGAATGTCCCATGCTGGAGACCTAAAGAGTTATTACTTCTTCCATTCCTTGTTTCTTTCTTATTTTTTCATGGCTGTGACTCACCCCCTCACAAGGCCAAGTGCCAGGTCCTGCCCTTGGGTCACAACAACCCTGTGCAGCACTACGGGCTGGGGGATAAGTGGCTGGAAAGCTGGCCAGCAGAAAAGGACTTGGGGGTGCAAGTCAACAGTAGCTGAGTATGAGCCAGCAGTGTGTTCAGGTGGCCAAGAAAGCCAATGGCTTGTATGAAAAATAGTTGGCCAGCAGGACCAGGGAAGTGATTGTCCCTCTGTACTCAGCACTGGTGAGGCCACACCTCGAGTTCTGTGTTCAGTTTTGGGCCCCTCATGACAAGAAAGACATTGAGGTGCTGGAACATGTCCAGAGAAGGGCAATGGAGCTGGTAGAGAGTAAATCACATGAGGAGCGACTGAGGGAGCAGTGGGTGTTCAGCCTGGAGAAAAGGAGGCAAGGGGGGACCTTATCACTCTCTACAACTACCTGAAAGGAGGCTGTAGCCAGGTGGGGGTCAGTCTTTTCTCCCAGGCAACCAGGGACAGGATGAAAGGGCATAGCCTCAAGCTGTGCCAAAGAAGGCTGAACATCAGGAAAAATTTCTTTACAGAAAGGGGTGTCAAGAATTGGAATGGGCTGCCCAGGGAAGTGGTGGAGTCACCATCCCCAGAGGTGTTCTAGAAAAGACTGGACATCGCACTTTGTGCTGTGGTTTAGTTCACAAGGTGGTGTTAAGTCAAAGGTTGGACTTGATGATCCTGAAGGTCTTTTCCAACCTAAATGATTCTGTGATTCTTCTGAGTGCCAGAGTTGCACTCAAATTGTTGCTTACACACAATACAGAAACAGGCCTTATATGCAAACCCAGGACTTTACTGTTAGTGCAGTTGAAATCCTAACAGTTGAATAAGGAAATATTATTTGCCTAGACTTAATTATTAGCGGTAAAAAAATAAAGACTATTATCTGGGAAAAGTCTGAGTAATAATACTGTTGAAATTGGTTTCCACGCTTCTTGGCAAACATTCCATCTTTCTCTTTGCAGGGAGGAACATAATACTGATATATTCTTCCTACTCCATCTAAGATCTGTATGCAGTTGAATTTATACCTTTTTTTAGCAACATTTTTTATTTCACTCCTCTTTCCTTGGTCTGCAAGTCTGAACTGTATTCAGGTTTACTACATATGGAGAATTCTTACATTTACTTTTTTTTTTAATATCTGTTTTGTCCAGCTCTCATGTCCACATTTCTTCATCTGATCACTAGTGATCTGTTTATACAGCTAGGGTCTACATTGGTATCCTGCACCTCTTTTCTCATCACCTCATGCCTCTTCTCTGCACTGCATCCTCTGTTCCTCCTTTCAAAGCCTCTGTTATCACATCATGCCTGCATTTCCCTATTCTGTGTCATTATGAGGAGCAGGGACTAGGTGACCTCCTCTGAGTTTGTCTTTTTGAAAACAGGGTCTTCCAAAATGATAGAAAGTAGTGGCAGTTGAGTGTTGGTCAGCCAGTCAGCTGGAGGACTACGGAGGATCAGACTTTTAGGAAAGCATTCAGAGTTTTCAGTGTGGTAGCACAAATTCAACTCAATTTAGCTAATTTAAGCCCTTAATAAAAAATTCACTTTTTTCTTCATCTGCATGTTCTTCAAAGGCATGTGGACCAACCTATGGGGGGCTTCATTACCAGTTGGCCCTTGGGTGCAACTGGAATATGAATATGAAATAATTCTAGTTCTAGTTACTGTCCCCAGTGTTAATCACTTTGCCTAGACACATTAGAAAGTGAACATAGACTAAAACCAAGTTTTTCAACTGAATTTTTACCAAGACAGTTTTTTCTTCACATTGCATCTTTTGTCAAGAGATTCCAGCTGAGCTTCTATATTTGAGCTTCTCAAATATAGAAAAAGTTTGAAAGGGTTTTTTCTTAAGGTTTTGAATTAAAAATGTTGTCTATGAGGCAACTAAGTTTAGCAAAAGTAATTAAAAAACCCCAAAACAAAACAAAACAAAAAAAAAAAAAAAAAAAAAAAAAAAAAAAAAAAAACCACACACCCTTCACTTCAAAAAATAATTAGCAAATTATCAATTTCAGGAGAGCAAACATTCAATTTGGACTAGGTTGCTTGGAGTTTTGACCAGTCAATTCTCCAAAACCTACAAGAACACAAACTCCAAAACTTCTCTGAGCTTCTACACTGGTTAATTATCCTAATTATCCTCAGTAAAAAGGGTCTACCTCCTCTGATGACTTTCACGAATACATATTGGAAAACAGGTGTCTGTTCCCCTATCCCTTCTCTTCTCCAGGCTGAAGAAGCTCAGCTTCCTCAGCTTCTCCTTGTTTTCATATGAGGTAGTGAGCCAAAGCCTCTACATCACTGCAACACTATTGGACCTCGATCCAGTTTAATCAGTAGAGAATGACAGCAAGCTCATTCTGATAACAGGGCATGCTAACAAAAGCAAGTTTTCTCACTGTAGTATCTGCACTAAAACAGTTAAACAACTTAAAGAGTATGTAGGGCAGAAAAGGTCCAAAGGATTTCTCTGGGCACACCACCATTTGAAAGATGACGCAGGTACTACGGAATTTGGACTGGGTTTACACTTGTGTGTTGGGCACCTCACATGGACTCCTGATCCTCTCCCTAGTCATTCAAAGCAGCTTTTTTTCTGAAGTTATCCTCCCCCATCCAATCAACTTCCAGTTTAGGACAGAACAGATTTCTTCTGAGTATAGAAATATCAGCTCCAGTTACCACGGATACTATTTTCTATAATGATTTCCAGGAGGTGTCATCTCCAAGGATGAATCCTTCTCACTAAAAAGTAAAAAGCAGCTGGCTTTCTCTAGGAAATCAAATAGCTCCAAACCATTCTTTTCTGAGGCATCTCATAAAATGGATCTTGGTGTTATGAAAGAGACAAGAACACGGTCCTTATCTCACCCATACCTGGAGCCCAGAGCCTACTCAGACAAACTACTGAGTAGCAATAGAATCAAGTATTGCTAATTCTTATTCATTGGCCCCATTCTCATTACTAACATATTGCTAGTAAGAAAATCAGAGGACTGTGCAATAATGCATTCATGTTGTTGGATTGAAAGTTTAAAAGCTTCCCCATTTGATTAAGTAAATGCAGTAAATAACGTGCAATCAAGGACCAAAATATGCCTTGGCCTGCAGCCCAAAAAATGAATTCTTAAGGAGCTGGCATCTCACTTCTGCACAAATATAGCTCTCTGCTCATTACCCATCCAGTCTGAAATACTGGGGAAGGCTACAGGAAAACAGACACCTGGCAGAGATGCTAAGTTAGTTTCCTGAATATTGATTTATGCAGCGATACTTCCTAAATCACTAACAAGGCGAGCATAGGCTGTGCAGTGAACAGCAGCCCCAAGGTGTGACACAGAGGTGCACAGCAGAGCTCCTACAACAGCCTTGTAAATCCTACAGGTAGACATATGACAGCACGGTCTTCAGTGCCACAACAGCAGCATGGAGTTTTGACTGACATCCACTTCTCAATCGTTTGGCAGGGGGTCCTTCCCCACAGTGTAAAGGGGCAGCAGACCAGTTTAAGCCTGTTTTCCCTAGGCTATTTGATGTTGAGAGTTTGGCCCACCACAAGGGCAGCTTACAGGAACCATAAGCTCCAACCCAGATAGATTTCCTTATCACCTTGTTCATGCCTGTGACAAGGTACAGTAACCTGTTCCTGCCTGGGAAAGGCCTCTTCCTTTACAGGCAAATGTCCTTTCTCTTCTATAGCCCTGTGTTATAGTTTCAGCTCACCAGAAGGCAGGAACCCACACATTCCTCATGAGCAAAACTCCAGTGACCCTGGCACCCAAAACCTATCATCTACAGCATCACTGGGCACCCACCTTTGCAATGCTTCTCCTGCCCTCTCAGCATACTTCTCCTTGGAATCAAACTTGGCCTTCATGAAGGAATGGCTGCAAAGACAGAAACTGGGACATTTATGGAAATAGCGAGGAAGTCACTAAGCATGAAAGCTTAATCATCCAGTATTTCACTAGTGAGCAGCACTGCCCTCCAAAATAGTCTCAACAATATTCAGGTGTGCTCTTCCTCTTTCACATTGTACCTTTATTTCTGTTGGTACAGCACAAAGCATGCTATGGCTGACATTCAGTTATGGTATTCCTAGGCTCTACAGTTGTAGAAATAAAGAATGTGATATGCCTAATTGAAGGTGTGATTCAGGCTATAAATTAAACAGTCCTGTCAAAATTGAATTAATCATGTACCTTTCACCAGCTAAGCTGTACTCTACCCATTAATTCTTCTTCACCGAGATGTATTCCAGTGTTACAAATAACTCATCGGTTTCAAAGGTATTTCTCCCCAAACTATCCCCACTTGGGACGGACAAGATTCAGATTCAGCCTTGGGTGAGTGATGCTTTTCTAGGCATTAAATCCCTGTACAACAAAACCCCTCTCATCTTTAATGCCTGATGGTCATGAAGGGATAGAAATAGGAGCTTCATGCTATTAGGGAAGGGTAATTCCCAGCTGCACAAAGGGGACACATGTCCTGAAAAGACTTGAGATTTTAATGATATGACTTTTTCTGCATAGAAATGCATTTGAGTAATTTTTAAATGGTTGCACAGTTAATTCCCTTTGAATTCTATGCAGTTGGATTCACTGAAATGGAGGCAACTTTGCTCACAGTAGTAGTATTGTTGTAGTTGTGAATGCTTTAGGCTGTAGCTTAGACAAAGTTTATAGGGAAAGGAATTAATTTTTATTAGATAAGCTAAGAGATGAAAAAAATATATCAGACAATCTTTTAGGCACTCAAAGCCTTTAAGATTTAAAAAAAAAATAAGTCTCTGGATCTGAACACTAGGGAGCCTAGGAGGAGAGAATTCTTCCAAAAAACATTTTAAGCTCACTACATCATTTCAGTGGTGTTTTTTTTCCCCAGCAGTTGGCATGCAGTAGGCTAAAAAGTTGTCATGGCTTCTTCAGGATGAGCCACATAAACAAGTTGTACTTCAGGACACATTAGAAACAACTCCCTTGTCAACGCATTCCGAAAAAAGCTTACCTGGCATGCAACTTGCTCTCATCCACACATCACACCACAGCAAAGGCTTTCCAGCTGACAGCAGGCACCTTCAGGTCACTCTTAGCTGAGAGACAAATGGTTATATCCAAAGAAAACCTTTGCTGACGGAGTTTTGTTGTTTTCTTTAGTTGTTTTGTTTTTTTTTTTCCTAGTCATTTAAAACAAAAAAAAAAAAATTAATGTAACAACTGATGACATGAAGAGAAGTATTATGTACTGAAGAAGCTGAGAGAGAAGCTAAAGTAGCAGAATGTCACAGCTTCAGCTTGGAGCAAGCCAGGATTGCTGGCCAGCCCTAACTTCCACTGCGGTTGGAAAGTACATAACATACACAATTTAATGTTTCTCCAAAAGAGAACAAGCTCAGCAGCCCTTAACCTTTGGAAGAAGAAAAATATGTTGCTTCTTAAGGTCACTAATGGCAGAAAGAACAACACCTGTTACAGAAATAACATGCCTTTAGGAGGAGAAGGCAAGAGGAGTTAACTTGGGAAGATCATGCAATACGTGTACCCACAGGCAACCTGAGTCGAAAGTTCTTTGGTCTCTTCCAAATGTAAGATATTAGCAGTTCCTGCTAACTTTGCATCCCTTGGGCTGTATAGGCATCTTAACACCACAAAGGCGGGGGGGAAACCTCTCATTCAAGATCACCTTTGAGCCAAATTAAACTCAAAGAGGCCACTGGAGATAGACAAAAGTAACGGCAAAAAGTCACATCCCTCAGTGTTTTAGATACTACAAAACATTTCAGGCTGACTGAGAAAGCACTGCTCCAACCTGGGGCCTAGACAGGTCTGCAACAGGCTGATTCAGATTGGTCATCAGTGAGTGTCAAATAGGCACAATGAAACAAGGCAGAGCAGAGTCCTCACCAGCATATCAAGGAGAAAGCACTTACCCACCCTTTCCAGAAGCAGATAGTGTAGTAAAACTTATCTAGGATGGAAGCACATCAAAACCCCACCACAAGAGTCAAGTCTTTCTTTTCCATTTTTTTTCCCCTGCTGTTTAAGCAGACCCACTGACACCAGCCTATGACCCAACCCAATGTCACAGTTGGCCCTGTTTAAATAACGACGATCAGCAGGACTGCAAGGGAAGACTTTTGAGGCCCTGTTGCTTGTCTCTATTAACAGTATTTCCTCATTTAGCTCTCACAAGTTTCCTAGCAACATCCTTGCATGCACATTAGCACATATATTAGATTTTGCACAAGCACCTGAGGAATAGTCAGGGCTGAAAAACTTTGCTTTTATGTTGACTTGGAGGGGAAATCAATTTACTTCAAGAAGCAAACCCATTCACAGCAGCAAAGGCTACCAACATGCTTATGACATGCTTGTGAAACCTTGGAGCTCTTAGTGAAGGAAGAACCCACTGTATCCAATTTCATTATTGGCATTTTCCATGTAAGAAAGCAGTGGGTTATCCTCTCCCTGCAGCTCTCAAAGAAGGCAAATGTCAATACACAGCATAATTCTCTGAATAACACATAAAGAAGTCCGAGTAGCCAGACAGGCTGACACTGGGCAAAGGGTCAACACATGGAATAATTCTCTTCTACACAACCTGTGTCAAACTACCTATGTGTCTAATATCTGCCTGTTCGGGCAGATGGATGCTACCTTTTTTTTTCTTCACTGCCCAAGACAGTCGTTTTCTTGCCAACACCAGCTGGTGAACCATTGGTTCACCTTCCCCAGCACCATCTCAGTGAATCTATCAAGGAGGAATGACTTGTCCCAGGTCAGTTGAAACTTCACACTTCATGCACAACTAATGTCTGCACACCATGCAGATGAGGATTCACCAAGTGCCCAGAGCAAAATCTCACTAACTATCAGGAACTCATCTTTGATAAATCTCACTTGCAGCAGCGACACATGGAAAAATAACACCCCGGGCTCGGGCAGGGCAGAAATTGTGCCAATTGCCTCATACCAATAACATATACCAGCACCTCCCAGGAGGAGCAGCAGCATTTACCTACCACATCTGTGAATAACACAGAGCTGCATAATTGACTTGGACTGAAATCACTTGGAGGTTCTTAGACAAACAAGGAGCATTTGGGACACCTCTAAAGGTGATCTGGAGGGCTTGGAGGTTATAACACTCCCAGTCCTCCTCATCCTGCGCTCCCATTTCCCTTCTCTACAGGAGTAAGTTGAACTGCAATTTTCACTTGTCTGGACAGTGATTCAGAGCACGCTTTGAAGCCCAAGTGTACCCTGCATCTTGCTCTGATGAAGCTTCACGGAGTGGAGATGTGTATGGTGTGAGAAAATTGCCTTGAGCTGAAATGCACACTTTAGGGAGAGTGCTTCGCTTTTGAGGCAAAGAGAGCCTTGTCCTGCCTGCTACCCAAAAAGGGGTCATAAGAAACATCCTGATTTGCTGCTGCCTTTCAAATGGGGTATCCAGCCCTGCTAAAAAATAATGCCAGTGTGCAGAGCTCCTCCACACTTGGAGTGAAGCCGGTGCCTCACAGGGCCGTATGCAGCAGCAGGGAAGCGGAGGGGAGCTGGAGCGAAGCCACTGCTGGGTAGCGTGCTTCTCTCTGATTAATGCTCTCAGGCTGCCTGTTGACAAAAGCAGCAAGAGGATTTGTAATGCCTAAGCTTATCATCATCACGCTTTGAGAAAATCCGTCTCCAAGAAACAGTGTAAATAAGTAAAGTTTTACAAGTTAGTGGACTCGTCTAATTGAGTAGCCCTTGTAAATTAATAACATTGAAGTAAATCTGCATGGACTTTGCTGACTTTCTGTAAGATGTCTAATAAGGTCCAGGTTTACTAAAGTGCCCAAAGGAGCTGGTCCCCAAACATTTTTGTTATTTGTTGAGACACTAATGATAGCTAACTTCCAGTGGTTTATTCAAGTGCATAAGTAAAAGGACAGGAGAATCAACAGCAGGTCTTCCCTCCAGACCCAGCCAGGTGCCAATCCTTCCATTCCTATACTACCTTTAAGACCTACAGTGAAGGGTGGGGGGCTCTCTCCTTCCTTCGAGGAGATCCAGTGAAAAGCCATCCTTAGAGCGCCTTTCAGAATCAAACTGAAAAGTCTCGGGGGTATCTCTGTGTGTCATTGTTCCTGCCTAAGGGTTCCACATCTCACAGACATCATATCCTTCCACCCTGAGCAAATGCATTTAATAGTCTAGCCCCAAAATGTAAAATATGAAAAAATGCTTGGTTTCTATTTCTTTTCTACTTTTTGCTTTGCTTTCCCCTGTTCCAGCCATTAACAGTTTGGTTTCCCTGAGGAGAAGCTGTGGTTGGTGAATAATGCAGAGTGAATATACTTTTTTATTTCTTTGAATGAACTTTGTCTTTCTTTTTTCATGGACACTGACAGCAGTTCCTGCTACTATGTTCACTGTTTGAAACTATTAGGACACCCACTGTATTCATTTTGACTTTAATGGCTGTGAACATTCACATGCCTTAGTGACATTGCTCAGAGCTTGCCCACCCATAAAATTGTGCTGGTATAACATGCATTTAGTTGAAGGTGTCCCCCCTCCCCAGCTTCTCTCGCACTCTATAGGATTGAGAAAAGCTTATGATGATCCAAGTTAAGTCTGTAAGGAAATTATGAATTAAAAAGCAGATGTAAAACACTTTTATACTGACATGAGAGAGCTCAAGGAGAGGATTGTGCTGCTTTAACTAACCCAGAGTAAGGCTGTGAGTGAGAAAGGCCTCAGGCGATCGAGAGATGCCTTCCCTCAGGTTCAGCCATGCCAGTGGAAAAGCAGATGTACCTCAGCTTCCTCTCCCTCCCTCTGCAAGGATA
This sequence comes from Lepidothrix coronata, assembly GCF_001604755.1. Classification (NCBI taxonomy): domain Eukaryota; kingdom Metazoa; phylum Chordata; class Aves; order Passeriformes; family Pipridae; genus Lepidothrix; species Lepidothrix coronata. The sequence goes on from NW_016690226.1 coordinate 1,680,275, forward strand.
GAACCTACACAGCACTGCAAGGATAGAACCTACACAGCACTGCTGGGAGACCAGTTCCCAGGAATCTTCCAAATCCAAGCCATGGAACAAAAAAACAGATTGGTTGAAGCCATCAAAATGGTTTATGTGACCTAAGCTTGAGGATTCTGTACAACTCGGATGAAGGAGGGAAAATTGCACAGCTTCCCAGGCAGATTGTGCAGGGCTGGCAACTCCCAACAGGGCAGCAGTGCCAGTGAGCTGGAACAACCATTCTTTCCGTCAGTAAAGATGCCTTTCCTTACCTGTCATCACACTCCAACCAAAACCTGTTTGGATGCCATGACAGCCCACACCACTTGCAGCCCTGTCACCTGCTGTGCCCAACCTAACAGCAGGGACAGGAAGGAGGAGGGCTTCCATCAGGTGCAGTGCCTGGCTCCTGAGCCAAGTAAGCTGGACCAAGGAGTGCAAAGTACAGGACAGTGACCCCACTGCCTGCTTCACCTAAGGCAAGTCACTGACCCAGGCTGGCTACTGCTGTGCTTAAGTCCACATCCTTAAGGATATGGACTCGTCCACATTCAAGGCAAGAGAAGATGAATGCTTCCAACAGTACAGCAATGGCAGGTCTTCCTGAAAGTTCTGGTCTAGTCTCAGTCCTTTAACCCTGAAGCAATCTTGCTGACATGACTGAGAAGCCCTGAGACAGCTCTGAGTCCCATGATTTCTGCATCTCACCTGCTTGCATGGTAAATACTCTGACACACAAGATGGAGCTCACTATGGGAGCACCAAGGGGCCCTGTGTGCACTTGTGTGCAATTGCTGCAGATTAGAAGGGCTGCCACTGGCCAACAACAGCCCAGCTTTCTTTTGCACAAATAGGTATAGTGGGCAAGAGACCATGATTTGTCTTGCTGCCTCCTATAACCTTTGGTAGCCCTGTGCTTAGACCAAGCCCAATCCTGGAGTTTGCTGGTGCAGTGCAAAGAGCCTGGCAGTGCAGAGCAACTACTTTCATCACAGCTATGAAAACCTCTGCTGCAGATGGGCCTTTGTCCCTTGTGGAGTGGCATGGCCCTCACAAAACCATCCTTCTTTTTCCTCCTCTCCATTCTCCTCTCTGAATCCCTGGTCTCTTTGCTTCTTGGTGCAGTGTAGCTCATGATCTGCTCCCTGGAGGAATCCCAGAGAAGCACTCCTACACTGAAATCAGTGTAGAAATCCATCTCAGAAATTAGGATTGAGAGCTCCAACTCCTGCAACAGGCTATGCAATCTGTGTGACCAAAACAGGAGAAATATATTCCTTTTACACTACTAGAAGCCAAACTTACTTCTGAGCTTCTCAAGCTAGAGACACCATGCTATGGCAAGGTCTTGTTCTCAATATTTAAAGATGAGTAACATCCCTTCGGCAAGTAAGTGACAGTCTGGTAGAACAAAGAGATTCTTTTTACCAATCATCAAGCAAAAATGAAATTGTAATTGCTTGCATCCCAAGACAACACAAAAAATGCTCCTGAACTTTGGGTGATATTTAAGTGTCAAAGTCAGTTCTCTGCAAGTGCAATTCTATTCCAGGCCTGTGGCATCTGGAGATTTACAAGCTGATGTGCCACAAGAGAGCACAGAGAAGATGTTCATATAGGGGGAAATACACATTTACAATGCATCCACATTGTGCAGCTGCACTGTGTATTATTAGACTAGCTTCTCTTTTTATTAAATCAGATCACTGCAGAAAGGAAAGAGCTCAGATGTGATGGTCTAATGGAACATCAAAATATGAAGGTTGCTTGCTTGAAGGAAAAAAAAAAGCATGACAGTTGCTGATAAATCCCACAAAATTGATCAGTATATAAAAACATTCAAGTCAATAGATATAAAGGTGAAGGAAATGGTGAGAAACAGCTGCTAAAGGTGCTCATAGATAGAATAAAAGAAGATAAAGAAGCAGTAGTGCTTCTCTGCTCCCTGAAGAGCTCAACAAAGCCCCAGAGCTCCTCACAGCCAAATCCCAGGGCTGTCCCAGCTCTCACGAAAGCCCAGCCATGCCAGTTGCTGCTGGTTTGAGCTCCTGCTTGGCTTGTTTGAGGAATAGTTCCTTGCTGTCCCCTTGGTGGATCTCAATGCAAGGGGATTGTGGAAAAAGTGGGTGACGCAGCTCAGCCTCTTCTGCTCAGCCATCCCGTCCCCCACAGCCCCTGCCAGGAAAGCAAATCAAATTTGTCCAGGAAAGTGAGGCACCGCACTTCCCCAGTTTTCATGCTACCAGCTGGTCTAATTTCTCTTGACATTTCTTCTGTAACAGCAACTGCAATGTGTCAGGATTAATTAAGCCAAGCAGTGGGCAAGTCTCAAAGGAGAACACACATCTGCCGTGACCTGCCCCCACCTAAAAGCCAAGGACTTTTTTCTGCCATGGGGGTGGAAGGGAAAAGGGAAAAGGAAGTAGGAATGCTGAGGCATCTTCCAGCAGAAGGAGCACAGTGAGCGGCCTTGAACTGTCAGAGGAACACTAGCACAGCTACAGCACCCCAGCCTCAGAGCAAGCACTTTGCACCTTGTTATTTAGCCCTTCAGATAGACCCCAGTAGATTTTGCAAGGTGTACATTGGAGGTCTGGCAGGCAATTAAGGCTACTTCTCCCCAGATTTGAACACGGGACAGAGTTTATTGGAAGGCTGCTTATGAGAGGGTCAGAGATCAATGTGTGTCTGTGGTCTGGAGACAAGGCTGACCTTCCATTCACAGCCCAAATGGTGGCCTACCAGTGAGGAGCACAGCTATGCTTCCCGCGTTCAGGCTGGGAAGGAAAGCGGATCCCCAATATAATTAACAACCAACACACCTGATAATGACAACACAAGGGCACAGTAGCTGCTTCCTGTGAAGTCAGCTCTCCATTCCTGACTGTGGCCAGGAGAGGGGTTTGCACCAGTGTGTGCAGTGGTAAAGGATGCTCACACCTCCAGATGGCTGCAATAACCAAGCAGTGGCACAGTATCCAGCCATTTCCCAGGGGTCCCTTTTCCAGCTGGAAAGCAAGACGTGGATCAGCCCCTCAGCTTAGTGGATCTGAGTGGCAGTCATCATGGTCACTAACACCAGAAGATGACAGTTGGAAATGCTGGAATGTTCTCACCTCCCTTTCTTCTTTTTAGTTTCCTCTTTAAATTCCAGCCCTGCCGCCATGCCTTTCACACTTCCAGCAGTCGGATGAGGAGCAGTAGACAGTCTGTGTTTTCAGTTCAGCATTACTTCACACAAGCTGAGCTCTGCCACTTTCACCAAGCAGCAGGTGGCTCAGTAATAAGAGAAATTCCCACAATTATCATAATTTTTTAAGCCAGGAAAGGTATATTTTAGTATAAAAAGAAACTGTCTCTGTAAGTAGCACTGCATGTAAGACAGAGATGTCATAACAACATGTACAGACATAATTACCTAAATACTAGTGTTGGTTAATTACCAAAAATCCGGATCCGTGAATCAGCTTTCTGCTCAACTCACTCTGTGTGATGTTGTTGTATGTCAGGGTCTGGATAGTCGCAGAAATGCTTGGCTGAATGTCTTCTAATTTTAGCAAAGATTTACATTTGTCCAAAAGACTTCGACGATAGTGTATTTATTATTATGCTCTCAAAATTAATCCTCTCATCACAGACCACCAAAAGAGATTGCTGCATAACAAAGGAGGCCAACTACAGACAGAATGACAAAGAATGCACAGCAAAACTTGTAATTTATTAGTTAAAATTGTTTATTAATAACTTTTGAGAAAATCTACTGGGATAAAAACAGGATTGAGACACAATTCAGAAAAAAAAAAAAAAGAGGGTATTATATAAGCACCATGCCATTGAGCCCACATCACTAGGTAGTAATACCAGAACAACAATCTCTAAGCTGTGTTGTACAGATGTTACAATACAGGGTGTTAAAGGGTTTGACCTTGTTTGATATAATCTGCATTCTTCAAGTGCTAAGACAAACTCTCAGATGAGATATTCAGCCATATTTCTGGTCCCTTTTTATCAAAATAAGCGTAGCTATTTGTCAGAAAATATTCCAGTCAAGCCAGGCTGGGTATAGAAGAGGATGGAGAAAGCTTGGTGGTCAGTGTTTTTTTTCTATACATGGTGTTCTTGCAAACATCCAGAGCTGCGAATTTTCTCTCTGACACACTCCTGATGCATAGTGGCCTATGTATTATGAATATAGTTATTATAACAGTGTATACAACCAATTCCAGTAAATCTCTTGTGTTCAGACATCTCTACATATACCTGGATTGAGAAATTCAAACCTGACTTCAAATCTAAGTCCTTCCTTGCCCCACAACTGATGAAGAGCTCCATCTCTGTCAGGGTTCATGACGAAGAGGCACTATATCTCCAGAGACACGGCATACAATTCTCAAGGTCACTGTTTGTCCTTAGGCATACTCCATCTGCACCACGCCCCACAGCTTATTGCACTTTAAGCCTGTCCACATGGTAAGTGGTTTTCTAATACCAGCCATAATTTTGCACCCAGTTGGCATGTGGAAGGCTATATTAAGCCCAGACGATTAATGCTGTCTTTGCTGAGAAGCAAGAAAATAGTCTCTGTGCTATTATACTCTGCCAGCTTTCCCAAACACTTCAGGCAACTAATTCTGAGGACTTTTTGACTGAATTGACATAAAATACATCCTTCCCCTCTTGTTGCTTTTTAAATGCTTTAGGTTAATTTTATCCTGCAGTCTCAGAGGTCATTGGCAAGAGTATGTTCTGCCTCCCACCAGGCACTTAAGGAAATTTATGAAGACAGTCAGGTCCCATTTGTTCTGGCCATCCTCAATGGGTTTACACGTCAGCATAATGTGTATGAACATCAAATTGTTGTTTGTCATCAGAAGTCCCCTGGGTCTGTCCATGGGGAGTTGTTTTGGAACAGATATAGTGGTTACTGCCTTCAATAGACATAAGAAGAAAATGTGGACATCAGTAGATGTGAAACTGGAGAGAGGCCACCTGGAAAGAACAAAGAAAGCTCTAGGAAATCCATCAGAGCAAAGTCATGAGAAGAAGTCATTTATAAGATAGACACAATGGGTGAAAGGTTTAAGCGAAAGACATTTATATATATACATACATAATACATTTATGTATATATACATATATATATACACATTTACATATTCTTGACTTCTGAGACTGAATGTGTTGTGAAGAAGACATTCCCATTCAAGACTTAGTTTCCAAAAACTTTCTACATCCCTATATTGTGAAATTAAGTGAAAGGACCAGTCTTAAATACTAAACTGATATTCCCAGGGAGTTGAAGATTATGTTTTGGCAACCATCTTGATATTGTTATTGACTGACATGGTGCACCACCAAGGCGAGATTTGCAGCTCCGGACTGAGACAAACTGTATGTACTTACAGCCAGTGTGAGATGTGGCCGTCTGCAGTGTGGGTATCTACACGTGAACTTGGGTCCAAACATCTACTCACAGTCAACAGAAAACAAGTCAGTGCAGGCTGCAGGCTCTGGAGAGCCATTCAGCTGATCAGCTGTGTCTGCTTCAGCAAGAGCAGCACAATTCTCCAAACTACACTGCATGCATTGACTGGATCTCTGCTGACTGCAATATCATACCTTTCCACATACCCACACATAAGCAATGCAGTTGGATGTAAATCTTGCTGTCAGTAATAAATTTTGGAAATTCACTCACTGCCAGATTCTAAGGCGAAACATGCTACAGTTACTGCATGCCCAATTGGCCTTGCCTTATCATTGTGTTCCGTTTTTCTTGTAGATTGCTCTGACTAACATTAAGTATCTGCCTTCAAAGTGTCAACTGCAAACACAACATGCCCTGATGTCAAAATGTAGGTTATTCTTTTGCAGACTCAGGTTGCTTTATAACATCATAATCAGTGAGACTTTAATTTCTCTGACTCATGTCATCCAGGTAATGGGGCTTCAGCAATTTTGAGCAAAAATCAGTCTGAGAGCAATCAATCAGACCATTGATTTCTATGTACAAAATGAGATGTTGCTCATCTGCAACATTTTGACATCCACGAAACAGGAGATGCAGTGGTACAGAAGTGAGAACTGAGTATTTAAACTCCTCACTGTAAATAAATTGCCTAGGCAGCATTCCTCTTGTCCACAAAGGTGCCATCTCTTAACCAATAAGCACTTTCCGTATGGACACTGTATTTTGCTGGCTGTCCTCCTGTGAGATTTGTGAATAGGCAGTTCCAGCGGTGCAAGCTTCTCACTTGGAACAGTGAGGGTGTTGATGAAAGCTGCTTTCAAATCAGTTCAATCCCTCTTGGATCAAATGATATTTGGGAGACAGAAGACCTTCTGTTAGATCAGTCAGAACAAAGTTATCTGTTTTACTGTGGTTTTCGATGTCAGCGCAGTCACGTGCAGAACACAACCAACAAAACCACTGCTGTTGTGCACCACCATCTCAACAGGAATACTAGAATCTGTGTTAGTTCCTTGGCATGTGACCTTCAAAAAGGCCAATGTATAAGGTGTTTAAATCTCATCTCTCTGCATCTGCTTCTAAGTTGTTTTTTTTAATTATGGAGAGAGCTAGCAGCATACTTTCTACAGCATCCAAATGACTAAATTTTCCAGTACTGGACAATGTAATCTCTGATAAGGCTAAATTGCCCATACAGAAAATAAGAAAAGAGCAGTAAAGATATCATTCATTCTCTTGCTACCCAAGATGTCCTAATATCAGAGATGTTCTAACATCAGAAGTAACCGTGTACTCAGTCTTTCTCATTCCTGACATATTCTGAACTGGCAAAGAAGTTCCAGGTCTCATCCTCCAGTCTTGCTGAATTGCAGGGACAACTTCTCAGCTCAAGAGCTTACTGGTTGGAGCTCATAGGAGATCACGTATTTCATGTCTGAAGACTATTGCCTTCATGAATCTCATAAATAACACAATAGAAACTTCTGTATGATAGATTGCATCCTTTTTTCAGACAGAAAATCACACAAAATTCCATGATTTATATGAATGCAGAGTAGTCATTTGGCTTGTAAGACAGCTGAACATTACGGAGTTCTTTTCTTGCGTGTTGTTGGAAAACTGAAAGGCAGTCTACTACAAAATCCACACTAAGGCTTTGGCAAAGAGGGAGGAAATAATCTATCCTCCATATCCTGATTGAATAGGGCAATATACTGACAAGGGGGATAACAACAATGAAACATTGGAATAGTTGCTCAGTTTGGGGGGTGCAAAGCCTCTACTACTCAGATGCTTTGGGAAGAGGTTATACAGCTGGCAGGAAGGACATTGTGAAGCTGTTCCTGCCTTTTGGAGGGGGATTGATTAGGATAACTTCTCAAAATCTGTTAAGGCCTACAGTTCAGGAAAAACTACAGTATCTCATCAGGATCAAAGCCCCACAGGCAGGCATCATTAGGCCAGGCCAGACAAGATGGTGGATGCATTAGTATGAGACCCTCAGCCCACACTGCACTGACTTCTGCGTTCTAAAACATCTGCTGGAGACAACAGGAGTCCAAATATGCAGAAAAGCAGGACTGGTCCTTGATATTCAAAGAGTGAGATGCTCTAAGGTTTGCGCAGAAAAGAGCTGTCTGCCTCAAGCAAAGACATTGCAAAACCCTTCACTTGAGTTACTTGATGCAAAATATCTCTGCTCATTTGTGCTGGAGCTGCTAAATTAAGTGTATACTTTCTATAAATCCTTCCTGTTGTCAGTGGGTTGCCTCTTACTTACGGCCATTGTCCCTTTTGTTGCTACGAAGGAAAGAAACATGGCAGAGAGCTTTTGTTTAATGAGCCATCACATTTAAACATCATTTGTCTCAGTTGTTTTCCTTTTCTCATCTACCTTTGCTCATTAAACTCCACCCTGCATGGCTGTTAACAGTATAATCATGGGGAGCAATAGCATCACGAGATTCCTTGTACCAGTGTGATGTTGATACCCCCGCTGCTTTTCCCCTGTTCACCAGCTCTGATGGGGCTGTGCTTGCCTAGCATTACAGCCAGGGTAGCAGCAGCTTCAGAGCCAGCTTACTCTGGCTGAAGGCTGAACAGCTGGAACTGTGCTTCTCCATATGGAGCAGGGTTTCGGATGGATTTTCTTGGTGCTGCCTGTGACGTTCACCTTGTCCTTTTGCACGTCTGGCACAGTCAGTTGCCAGCCCCTTGCCTCTGCAGTAGGGCAAGGGAAAGGGCCGTCAGCCTGTTCTGTACAGATGGCACATAGCTGTGGCAACACCCAGTGGGGACAGGGGGGAAAAGTGAGGTAGAGGAGTGGTGTTTGTGTCCCTCTGCAGAGGAGCTGCAGGAGATCCTCCAGTTCCTGCACTTCCTTCCCTGTTTAGAAACTGCAGCAGTCCTAAGCCTGTCAACCTAAGCCAAGCAACTGCGGGAAGCAGCAGCTTCGCTAACAGGACAAGGATTTAGGATAAGATAGCTGCTCGCTCCAGTCACTCTATGGCTGCAGGTCCTAGCCAGAGCTAAAGGTAGCAAAAACAGATGTGTTTTCCACAGTTCTCATCTTCATGGGCACACTCGAATATGAGCCAAAAATTACCCTTGCATCCTCAAACCTCTTTCTGAGTCAGTTTTGGGGAGGGAGGGTACACCCATTGACTCTCACCATGACTCATTTTTAGCATGAAGAACTATAATGAAAACTTGGAGTCAGCATCTTTTATTTACATCTGTGCCTTATGCTGCTCATCTCTTCTCATCTGTCCAGCACAGGGATACTCAGATCCTGATGGATGGCACTTTGTACCTGTGAGGGCAGCGTTAGGATCAGGAAGCTGCAGCAGCATCCCACAGTACCTGTTGCTTGTCATGTTACCTGAGTGAAGGAACACATGTGATGAGTTCAGCCTGCAGTTCAGAACAGCTAAGTCCAGGTGCCAGTGGTTGGAGATGACAACTGTGGAGCTGTCTGTGGAGTCTGGAATAGCCATGAGTGGGACAGTGACTCTATGGTGCTAACAGAGGCCTTGTTAACCCTGTTGGGAAGGCAGGTCCTCAAAGGAACTGGCCATGTCCTCCAATTAGCTGGCTCTGTTACATTTATCGCCTATATCAGCCAGATTGAGGGTTTGTGTGGGATCTCATCAGATAAGAAACCAAAGACCCTAAGTTCAGTAAAGCAGGGAAGACTGGACACGAGGAAGATATTTCTGAGAAAATATTGTAGGGTCAAGTCCCTGTAGAGATGATCAAGTTCGAAGACTCTTCCCAGACCATCAGGAATACTCAGTAGACACTGTGACCTCCCACCAGTGGGAATGTTAATGTCAACCTGAAATAAAGTCCATCTCCCAGTTCTCCAGCATTTCATCCTTCCTGATCTGAAGGCGGTCAGATCAAAAGATATGCACGCATCTGGATGTGCATATACTTACTCTTTGCTAAGCCACTGTATGACAACTCTGCCTGGACCTGTGGGTAACCCTGAGCACCTTTCCTTAGGCTTAATTGGCCGTTACAACTACCAAGCTCACAAGGAAAAGCATTCCTCTGGCAGAATGAGGAACCAAGAGGCAGCACTTTTTTAATGGGTGACAAGTGTGCTTCTTTGTCACCACTCAAACCACCCCACGTATACATGCACACATGGTGCTGAGCCCATATTTCTCAATCAGACATGCTGTGGCTAATTTGGGCAGACAGTTCAGTCTCAGAAAGTCGGAGCTGAGCATCGACTTCTGCAAGGCTTAACCCAGTGAGCACTATGAGTAGGGCTCAACTTCTTTCATAGTGCAACACTACTCCAAGTCTTACAGAGGGGCAGAAGAGTTGCAACTCCTCCACACTCACTAGATGCTCCTGATCTTCATCTCTTCCTTTTTCACCCAAGTTGGAAAACACTCTTCCAGCCTTGTTATTCATTCTGCGTACCTTTTCTTCACATGGAAAAATGGCACTTTCATAACATCATGTCAGACACTGTCACAGCAGAGCTAATTCCTCTTTTATGAAGGGCTTGATCCAGAGCCAGGGAAGTCTCTCCTTCTCCTCTTTGATTCTTGTTGTCCAGATCCAACTTATTCTTTCAAAGCTAAGCTCTTTATTCAGTAATACCCCCTAGATTTTGTCATTTCAGGGAAATTTTACCAGTGTAAACTAGGTTATGAGATTGAAAACTTAGTAGTTTTACTGGTGAATATATGGATACAAATTCCTTTCCCCCTTTGTTTTAGTGATGTTTTGGAAGAGGCTTAAATTAAACCAAAAAGTCATTTATTCTAAAAGAATGCCTGCAGGGGACATAAACCAATAGTGCCTTAATTGTGCCTGTATGCTCATTTTGATTGCTTTAATGTTTCTAATTACAGTGTTAACACTTCTCCCATTTGACAAGCTGGGAAGACAATTTGGCTCAACCAAGGAAGCTGGAGCATGGGTTATGGGAGATGTACATCACCTTCCAAAATGGCTTGCTCCTGCCAGCTTGGAAAGAAAGGATGCTGTCTTTGGCATTGTGTTCTTTCAGTCTGTTCTTCCATTGGGGCACTGATGGGGTAGCATTTTCAATGACAATGCAGTGGCAATGAAAATTCTGCTATTGCCTCTTTGGACAAGAAAACTTTGCGGACATATGCAGAATCATAGAAAACAAAGTTGAAAGGAACTGCAAAGAATGATTTCTGCTTTCCTTGTGGGAGAAGACAAGATCCAAACTTCTCTACAGGCAGAAGGCCCCTAGCCATTTATTCCTGTGCTTAATTACTGTACCATTAGCAAAGGCTTCTTAATGTCTAACGAGATCTTCCTTCTGTTTAAGCCAATTACATATTGTCCTATCCCTCAGGAGACACAGCACTGATTATTACTTCAAAGCATGTTAAGGCAGATTCAAATTTAACAGCAAGTGCTGGATTGTGAGTGAGGTATCTAAAGCCTGATACTTGCAAATATTTGGAGGGGAGCCATAGCCTGGACAATATTTAAGGGGTCTCCATAGACAGTGTAAGTGCTAAAAAACTTCAACACAGAAAATTTTAATCCAATTTGCTTAGATGGAAGAGAAGGATGGTAGCTTTTAACTAATGCCTGCAAAGATGAGTTTCTCTTATATCCAGAAGAGCGTTAATTAAGATCCCTTAGTAATGTAGTCTGAACTATAATTTAATTGATAAGCAATAGATGATATTTATATCTTAGTAAATTTAATCAAAGTATTGGATGTGAGAGGGGCTTTTTCTAGTCTCTCGGCTCCAAGACTTCAGCGCCCAAGGTTTAGACACATCCTGGACAGGGGTTTTGTCACCATGCTATTCACTGCTGAGCTAAGACAGCCCACCTAAAACAGCAACAAGGGCAAGGGAAAGGAAAAAACCACAGAACTCAACAGAGTTAATCTTCAGACAAGTGTATCACTCTCTTTGTAATCAGTTCCATCCCATTTTTAGTCTCAGATTCGAAGACACACATATCCTGTGTGTGCATAGGTCCAAAAATAGAAACCTTTATATTTACTTCCAAAAACACTGAACCCGTATCTTTAAAGGTAAGTGGGCCAACTTCTCTGGAGTCAGCGCTCTCTTTTCCTGGTTAGTTCTCTAATGCCCTCTTTGACCACACCCCAAGAAGGTTGTTGGTATCCATACTGCTCCCTTCACACACCATCTTAGAAGACCACACCTTTGTAGCATCTGGTTTCCTCTGCCCCCAGGAGAGCACATCGGGTCTGACTTCTGTAGGCATCAAGACTGCTCCCGGTTTTGCAGAGAGCAGTAGTTATTCAGAGTCAGGTGGAGTGCACATTTGTCCAAGCCCTGCAGATTAGGACATTATGAAAGTTAAGGGTAATTACCAAAGATATGAAATGAGCACACATGAATTACGGTATGTTGAGCCCTGTGTGGATATTTTGGGAAAAAGTGACCTTGCTTTGCTTTTGTCTAATTGTCACCATAGTGAACCAAGGCCATTTTCCTTCTATATCAGAGCCCTCACACAGAGGTTTAATGCACTTAGACTTCTGCACTTTAACTCACACCTCACATTAATTTGTCTTAACTCTCCATGTAAAAAAGCCCTCAGAGGACTGATTTTTTTCCTCTCTTATGTGATGGTTCACTTTGTCACTAAGTGAAATGTGATGGAAAAAACTATTTGCAGTGAATTTTCCCTCAGTTGTGCCCACAGTGACATCTTTGTCGGGAATTGCTGCAGAACTCTCTCTGCCTAAGCTTCTCTGTTCTTTTCCTCTTTCAAACACCTGTGCTGGATCAGCTTATAATTGGTAAAGCAGCATTTCTCTACCAGGCAGATAGGGAACTGCTGGCCTGGTCTACAGGTGAGGTACAGAGGCAACCCAGGGAGATTAACTGCTGGGCTAAGGATTACACAGGCTGTCTACATCTGAGCATAGAAATCATCTAAACCCAGGCCTCCTTGGCCCCTGGAAACATATTTTCTCCTGCTCTCAGTGGATTTTTCCTCATTAGAAATAGTCAAAAAGCTTCTTCAAACCTCAGGATCATGCCAGTTGTGTGGGAAAGAAAAAAATAAAAATTACTGCCATATGCATGACTCCTATCCAGGGACAAATCTTTCACTCTCCCTCTCTCCTTTTCTGCCATCCTCCCTTTTTACTTAAGAGCAGTAGGAGACCTTCACATTAAAATACTGAACCCATCACAGTTGGAACAGACAAAGCCAAAGTGAAAAGGGAGGTGATGGAGGCTGAGACAATGTATTTTTAGTCATTTCGATGAATTATGGAGACATGAAGTTGATAATTTATTGAAGAAGGGAAACGGGGGACTCTATGTAAATGTTTTCAGATGAATAATTAATGTGCCTTTCTAGCATCAGGGGGTCTTTAATTAAAGCCTCTGTTAAACAAGGGAAGGCAGACGGGCCCAGCTCCTTGCAGCAGCTAATTGCACCTTTCCCATGTACAGCTACAATTCAGAAGACAAAGCACCATTTGCATCAACAAAGAAGGACAGATCCTACCTAGGGAGAGTGGCAGGAGACTGTGGAGGCCAACCGAGCAACCCCAGGGCTTAGGTGGTCTGCATCACATTTTAAATCAGCTTGGCATATGGGCCAAACGAGGAGGTGTGGGTAAGTGAGGATGGAGGGGATACTCTGGCCACAAAAGCCTTTGAGGAATGCAGAAAGCCACCCACAGCCACCTGCAGATTACAGCTTCTTCAAGAGGGACCTACTGGCAGGGTTATCCAGGGTCTTCCTGTCACTGCATGACACATTTGCCTTCCAAAATCCTGTTCCGCACCATGCCTGCCTCCCTGTTCCAATGGAAGAGATGGGTTCACAGCTGAGGGGAGCACAGTAATAAGGCAGCATTCACAAGGTGGAGCAAAATGGCAAACTTGAGTCTTCTCACTACTCAGCTACTGTCCTTATCCCCAGCATCCTTCACAGGCACCACTTGCTCAGGTGAACATCACACCTGGACTCTTCCTTCCTTCAGGGGTTTCAAAGCTGATGGGGAGAGGATTGGATGAAGGATGAACATTCACTGTGGACTTCAGTCAGAACACAGCATCCTCTCCCTCTGGTGCCATGTGAAGGTGGGATCTAACTGAAACCTTCTCCCTTACAAGGACTGGGCCTCCCAGAAGGTCTATGATTATTTCCCAAGAGAAAAGTATAAAATCATAATAGTTTCAGGAATTAGAATGGGACAATTAAGGAAAGACAGAATTCCTGACCTGGTTAATACTGCTGAGGCGCTTCCAGTATAATCCCAAATTTGGCTTATTTAAATGCCATGGGAACAGCAGGTAAATTTCCAAACTGGGAACGAAGTCTTGTTTTTCTTGAGAATGTTGTCTAAATTAGACACAGATTAATTAGTTTTGCCACCTTGGCAAAGAAACAGTATCGCACTTTTTTTTTTTTCATTCATCCTTATCACCACTAACATTCATGGTAACACTATAAAGTGAGGGAACAAGAAAGAGACAGCTGAAAATTTATTTTTAACAGAAAGGGTTAAAACTAAGGTAGGCTCAGCAGGTTCACAAAACAAATATTTACAAACATAGAAACTAGCAACATGTTTCTTTCCTGCACTGCCTAAGATTGAGCTGAAGAAGACCTCAAGGGGTTACCTAATCTGTGCCAGTCATCTATGAAAGAGGTTTGCTTAATCTGCTACAGGTATCTCCCCATCTTCTGAAGCCATACTTGAGGCACTCCCTTCTGGCACTGAGCACGAAGACAATCGGGAGAACATCTTCCCAAGAAAGGTCTCTCTGATTTCACGAACACCTTGGTTTTCAGGAAAGCGCTGAATCTTTGGGATTGAGAGCATGTATTTTCTGTTTGCCCACACCAATTCTCTTGACAAGTTTGACATGTGCCTGCGAGCTCAGCGAAGGTTTACTGCTGTGCTTTGTGGAGGCAAGCGCTGCCAGAAGGTCTTCGGAGGATGAGGCACCCGGAGCCCCTGCGAGCAGCTACGAAGCTCTGCTGCTCTCTGCTGGGAAATGCGGGCAGAGCCCGAGCAGGAGGCTGTAATGAGGGAAGAGCTGGATTTGCCAGTATGCTCTGGCACGGTGTCTGCACACAAACACTCAGAGCCACCTGTACAAATGCAAACACCTGGGTGGAGTCTCCTCCTCAACGTCGCTGTCCAAAACGGACCCACATCAAAGGCTGCTGGTGCAGCAGCAGTCCGGGTGTAAGCCGGCAGCCTCAGCCACCTCTCTTCCCCTTGTATCCCAGCCCTCTCTACCTCATGCAGGAGCTGGCTTTCTCCACTCTGTTGCACTTAGGCCTGCTTTCCTCCCAGGCTGTAATGTGGTTACTTTCTCAAAAACCCTGGACAGAGGGCAGAGCAACTACCCCACCACACGGGTAAGGAACCAATGTGCAGGGCAACTACATGACCCATGCAGAGTCACCAGTCAGCACATGGATGCACAGAGATGTCTCACCAAGGACCCCAGGCCTCTTCCTCACAGCCTGTTTGGGTTTTTTTTTTTATCATTGCTCCATGCCACAAAGCTACTCTTTGCTTACCAGACCTCAGGAAGGCTTTAACTACATCTGTCTGCAACGGTGCAAAACCACAGGTCAGAGAGTCTCGGGATCACAGCGTGCCGGGAACCTCGAGGCCATGGCCACAGGTATTGACTGGGCTGCTGCAGCCTCGTGGATTGTGCAGCAGGTGAGCTCACTGCTCCAGCCAGGACCCTCAGCCTGGGCCCCGACAGCAGCTCCTGCACAACAGAGGGGAACAAATTCCCCAGCCTGGTGCTGACTGAGGCCCTCTGCTCCCTTAAGCAATGGCATTTAATTTTCTAATATGTTTCATCTCATGCATCTCGTTATGATTTTAAAGTAGCAGATGAAGCTACAGGACTTTTAGACAGGCATTTTCAGGATTTGGCTATCATATATGTATATTTATAGCTCAATAAAATAAGAAGAAATATTCAAAGTAAACAGACTGTGGAAAGTGATTTCTTCCAACTCTCCACTGCAGACTTGCAAGAAACCAATCAAAGAGGTTCAGGAGTGGTTTGAGCGTAATTTATTAACCCAAAAGGGGCCACATTGTTAACCAACATTATTTATAGTGAATGTCTCAAACATCTCTACTGAACAATTGTGTGATACTGCAGGGACAAATGCAATGAGTTACTACAGAGATAGGACAAAACCAGCAGCAGGTCTTTGTTACAGCTGTTAGAAGAAGCATCCTCAGGAGACAGACATTGAATCTCTAATGGCTATCTTATTTCTCTGACAATTTATTTAAGTTTTAACTTAACAGCAGGAATGATAGCCACAGTTACACAGTGACTCCCAATAAAGGAGCATATTGCTGATCTGCAGCTGGTGTTTTCTTATTTATTTCAAGGTCTTTAAGTTCCAGACTTAGCATATGGTGCCATATAAATAATGATATAATAATACGTTTTTGCTTTCCATGTGCCCGGGTAGAAAAAAGCCATGTGATTTATCTTACATGAGCATTGTATTTAAGGCATTATTTTGCTCAGAATTTTTAATGCATTTAAAATGCAGCTTCTGCTTTTTGTAATCTGTTCTTTTGAAAGAATAAACAGAGCAGTGATGTTTATTTAATAGAGTCATTCATCTTAGTTCCTTGTGCAAAATCCTAGCTTTCCAGTCCCAGCAGCCAGATCCCTGCAGTAGGCAGTGGGGTTGGAAATGGAGAGATCTGCTGTTTACCAATGAGGCACAGATGAAAGGAACACACGGGGCTCTAGATTTACCCACAGCACAACACTATTTGAAGCCAGCAGGCAGCTGAGAACTGCTTAGTCCCATCCAGTAAAGGACAGAGAGGAGAAACCCATGGGAAAACTTCTGTAGGGAGTCATGCTGTGGAGAACACAGCACTCGGATGGCTCAGCACACAACATACACAAGTTTAATATCAAGGTGAGTCCTTCAGATAAAACTGTAACTGCAGTTACCAGAGCAAACACCACCGCCATAAAGTATGACAAGGATGTAACTGTTCAGAGCTTTCCTTTTAAACCCTTGATAAACAGCATTACAAGTGCAGAAACACCCAGCTAGAGGGCAGGGAAGATCTCAACTCATACCTCAAGTCTTTCTGGATGTTGTTGTCTTAAGTTTCTAGACTGGCTGCAAAACCTCATCAAGCAAAAACTTCTTGACAGTTACAAGAGTCTTCAAAGCTATAAGTGTTGCAAATGTGGGTTTATAACTGCACAGGTCATTGCAGAACAATCAGAGTATTTTTAAGGGGCATAGAAGACTAACCAGTGAATATTCTACTTGCAAACACAAGCCTGATCTGTTGGTCCACAACTCCTAGAGGAAATATGGCAGGGTCCACTAATCAAAGACTGACAACCCCGAACACCAGACAGCATGCTGTACCCTCTCCCATCATGTGAGGATTGGATAATCAGTGGAGATTGAAGGAGTTAAATCCTGAAATCTCCCTGAAAGTCCACCCACCCAACTGCCTAAGACCCTTCAGTGATTTTACCAATTTTACCCAGAATCTTTCAAGATCTTCCCAAGTGAACACAGACCAAAAAAAACCTTCACACTCAAAGAGCCAGAAGTCCCATGCTGTCCGGAACCATCACAGTCACATGGCAAAGTGGGAGAGGCCAGATAGGCTCAGGGGACTCAAGTAATGACCTGGCATCCCATGAGTGCAAACAGCTGTGCTCCACTGCAAGATGAACTGAGTGGTCAGTGTGGTTGAGGAGATGGACAGCACTGTCATAAACCTGTACTGGAGCAGTGGGGCAACTGTTCATCTTAAAAGCTCAACAGCATACCCTGAAAAACACACACAAACTGAGCTGCTCTGAATGGAAGTGACATCTGTATGTTTAGAACAGCTTTCGAAGTCCTATATTTCTCTCCCTCTCACCCCACATAAGCCCCCATGGCAGTTTCAGCCATTCGTTTCAATCCCAGCTCTTGCAAGAACCAGAATATGTCAAAAGCTGGTTACTGTAGTAACCTAGCACAGCTTTTATCTCTATTCCTTTCATGTCCTCTTTGGGGGAAACTGGCAATCTGTTTATTTGCTTTTTCTGACGAAGTTCATCACGCAGCACACCAACTGTCTGTGTCCGTGTAAAACTGAGAAGAAAGTACCTCTCACATGAATGCACATGTAAATATTTCTCTTGGCACTCTACTACCCCACCTCTTCCTTCCCTGCTTCCCTTTATGAGCTATTTGACATGTCTTTTTCCATCTGCCCCTCCATGCACAGCTTTTCTCTGCCCTTCTCCTCCAGGCTTCCTCACTACCATGGCAATTATTAACAGGGCCAACAGCAGCAAATGGCTTCCCTGGGCTTTCCTGAATCCCTCATATGAACGTGGGAATGTCAAAAGGACACTGGAACTCCCAGTGAAGTATCTCAGCTCCTTGTAGAACAGAAGGCCAGTGGCAGGCTGGGCTATGGGCAACCTCCCTGCCCTTCTCTGTGCCAAGGGAGGCCCCACAGACGGTTCTCTGGCTCTGGCACACACTGAGAAACCTCTCTGGCTGCTTCGAGGGGAACAATAACACAGGCAAGGTGGCGGCTGCCAGGATCAAAAGCAGAACCAAGACCAGGACCAGAGTTAGTGCCACGACCAGGGCCAGGGCTAGGCACTTCCAACAACAGCATCCTGGCCTGGATCAGCAACAGTGTGGCCAGCAGGACTAGGGCATTGATTGTCCCCCTGTCTTGGGCACTGGTGAGGCCACACCTCGAGTCCTGTGTCCAGTTCTGGGCCCCTCGCTACAGGAAGGACATTTTGGTGCTGGAGCAAATCCAGAGAGAGGCAACAAAGCTGAAAGAGTCTGGCGCAAGTCCTATGAGGAGTGTCTGAGGGAACTGGGGTTGTTTAGCCTGGAGAAAAGGATGCTCAGGGGGGAACCTCATCGGTCTCTACAACTGCCTGAAAGGAGGTTGTAGCCATGTGGGCATCAGTCTCTTCTTCCAGGCAGCTAGTGACAGGATGAGAGGATGGCAGCTGCACCAGGGGAGGTTCAGTTTGGATATTAGACCGAAGTTCTTCACATAAAGGGTGATTAGACATTGCAATGGGCTTATCCAGGAAGGTGATGGGGTCACCATCCCTGGTGCTGCTTAAGGAAAGACCAGACGGGCACTTAGTGCCATGGTGTAGTTGACATGGTGGTGTTCCGTCGCAGGTTGGACTCGATGCTCTCAGAGGTCTCTTCCAACCTGACTGATTCTGGGATTCTGGAATTTCCTCACCCGCCACCCGCCCTTCCCTCTCCCCCCGCCGCTTCCGCCCTGACCCAACATGGCCGCGCGGCACCCGCCGCCCACGTGACCCGGCGGCACCGCCCACCCACACACGTGACGGCGGTTTCCCCGGCAACCGCCCCGGCGTCTCGCACCGCCCCCCCCCCCCCCCCCCCCCCCCCCACGGCCAGTGACGAGCAGCAAAAGGGCGGGCGGGGGCGAAGCGGCCCCTGCCTTGCCCTGCGGACCCGGGGGCAGCTGAGGGAGAGCCCCGGCCCCGGCAATCGCCTTCTCCCAGGCAGCTATCAGTAAGACAAAAGGGCATGGTCTTAAGCTCTGCCGGGGGAGTTTTGGGTTGGATATTAGGAAGAAATTCTTTGCAGAGAGGGTGATCAGGCATTGGAGTGGGCTGCCCAGGGAAGTGGTGGATTCTCCGTCCCTGGAGGTTTTTAAGATGAGTCTGGATGTGGCACTTAGTGCCATGGTCTAGTAACCACGGCGGTAGTGGATCAAGGGTTGGACTTGATGATCTCAGAGGTCCTTTCCAACCCGGCTGATTCTGTGATTCTGTGATTCTGTGATTCCCGGGCTACACCGACCCGCGCTGCCCCCGAGCAGCTTCCTCGCCGAGCGCCCGGTATCTTTTGTCCCCAGGCTCAACGCCCCCTTTCCAATTGCAGGGATGGCTTCAGACAACGCTGCTGTCACCAAGACCCCCAAAACCTTGGAGCAGCTGTGGCTGCTGCCTCCTGTCCCGGGCGGGTTTGGAACGGGAGGGAGAAACCGGGCAGGACTCTGCCTGCGCTCAGTCACAGATCTGGGAATGGGAGAGCAGGGCATGGATACAGCACAGCCCGCAGCCAGCTGCTCAAGGAGGGAATGGGTGAAGCCAACACAAATTTCGGTGGCTTGCTGCCAGGGAGCAAGACTGGGACTGTGTCAGGCAGGGAGAGGAGCCGGGAGCTGAGGGCAACCCCAGCACAGCCAGGTTGCTGGTAAGAGGGATCACCGACGGCCCCAGGCAAGGAAAGGTCATGAATCGGGTCTGGGATCCATCCAAGAGACTTCCATAGAAACAGAACTACCTACAATACATACTTATAGAGTCCCCCTAGGACAACTAGTTAGTAAGTGAGGATCAGGCACAGACAAGTTCTGAACCTGAGCTTAAATGGAGTTCCTGGGATCATGCAGAAGGTGCAGGTGGGGCCAGTCACAGAAATTAAAGCCTATTAGTGCCTGTTTTAAGAGGGGTTGCAGTATATTTGCAGAAAGTTACAGTAATGTGATGTATCTGATCTGTGGAGATGCATGTTTAAAATATTCTTTGTTCTTTATTTGTTAAATATTTTAGCAAGAGCACAACAATCATTCAGAATCCAAAGTGGAAGAATCTAGCATACCGTCACCTGCTGAATCATCTGAGGACCAGACACCTGTAGTTGAATCCCCACCATCACTGGATGACTTACCTGGGTTTAAAACACCAGCTATCTGCAGTGGAATTGCCAGTGTCTGCAGACGAGCTGATTATTAAGAAACTACCAGGTTCTGAGGATCAGTTACCGGTCATTGAATAGTCCACATCCAGGGAAAGCTCACCTGAGATCAGATCATCTGTGGGTGAACTGTCAAGTTTTGAAGTCAAGATGTACATGTCTGACTCCACACAGGATGGTAACACATCTGAGGCTGCAGCAGCAGCAGCAGAGACTGCATATGAAACACCAGAGCCAACGATATTTGAAAATGCCTATCAAATGTCCATCGATTATGTGGAGAAACATAACATTATGCAGATATTTCAGGTGAAATATATATTTCCTTCTCTTTCCAGAAGCTTAGATGAGAAGCTTGGCCTAAAGTTAGCTTGAGCCAAATTATCCCTTCCCCAGATCCCTCCTTGTCCTTGTGCATTCCTAAGTGTAAACTTAGGAAAAGCAGTAGAAAAGGACCCTTGATCATCTTTGAGGTTTGAAAGAGATGCTTGCTTTTTAAAATGCAGATAGTGTTAGAGCAGAAAGTGCAGCCACCCACCTACCCAATGATCAGTAATTCTTTTCTTCTGTCTGTCTCTGTCTCAGGAGATCACAGAAAAATTGGTGTACTCTAAACCTGATGACCCCTTGCAGTTCATACTGATGGAGGTATGGTCTTGCTGAGGCTCAGTGGGGACTGCCTGTTAGGGCCACAACAGAAAGCCAGCTTTGCTGAGCACACCAAAGTCAGGGTCAAGCCAGGACTGTTTCTCTCACTGTATGTCTTGGGAAGAGGAAAAGCACAGGGCAGGAGCAGAGTGCTTGGGATGCAAGGGGCCACGTGTGCTCCAAAAGGAGAGGGAGAGAAGGTACGAGAGTGTGGGTGAAGAGTTCAGTTTGGGGGAAGGATGGGCTAAATGTGCCCTGGAGTTACCTGAGGAATGAGGGAAGCTTAAGGACAGATATAGGGCCCCTCTGTGACCCTTCCCCAGCTACCTCTATCCTAGACTGGGAGGGAACACTTTTTTGCCCACACACCTCTATTCAGGAGAGCTGTCTCTGCTGATCCTGCAGGGTATTAAAACACAGCTAATTCAAAGTCAGTCAAATTAGACAATAGTTTAGGAGTGAGTAGAAGTATGGGTTGCTTCTTGGGAAAAGGAGGAGGTTAGAGAAAAGAAAGTAGACAGAGAAAGAGAGTGAGTCTTTTCCTTCATTGCCCTCTAGTCAGTCAGGAAAAGCACCATCTTTGTGGTTTGCTGCTGGGTTCATGGCGTACTGAACACAAAACCTGCAGAGGAATGGCAAGGCAGTTCTGGGCACCAGTGTATGAGGAAATAAGCTCCCAAATGACCCTTTTCCTTTTCCTTTGTCCAGGTGCAGTCTATGATAGAAGCCAGGCAGGCAGAAATGGAGAGAATATCAGAGGAGAACAAAGATGTGTAGGTGTTTCTAGAAGAGGCCTGCACACTCCTTTTGGGCCCTACTGACCTTGCTATTGTGATATTGCATCATGCTTTTGTAGTCATTGGCAATAACTTGGAAAAGGTCTGGGTGTATCTGTCTTTCATGTTTTCCCTGTTCTGTATGCTTCTGCTTCCCCTTGGGTTTAAATCCTGCAACCAAATATTGGTATGGAATCACAAACTCAGATCTAAGTGTGCATGGACCTGCATGCACATATGGCACACCTTGAAGAGGCAGGTCTGCTGAACTCCTATGTGGTCTGTGCATACAAATGCATAAGTCCCATGTTTAGGCCACTCCTAGACTCTGCTTTTCCATGCAGAGAAATCCCACAGCTCAGACAACACAAGCACAAAAGCAAGTAGAATTTAAGAGCAGCCCTGGAAAACCCACAACCCTTTCTTTTTTTCCTGCTGCATTGGTGGCACACAGCTGTGCAGCTATGCAGCAGCACCAGTGCCCATCTAATACTTTGATGGGCTGGGTCTGGGCTTTCCCACTGGCCCCAGAGCTCCTCTGATGCAAGAAGCTGTCTTCTGCCTCTTCCACACACTGAGTGCAGCTGTCACACCCTTAATCATCCCTGTTGGGTACCAATCACTCTGCTTCTTGGGGTTGCCTTACTTGTATCATTGCAAGTACAGTGTATATCTTGATAACAAAAACAGTAAAGCAACAGTTGCACACACCCTTAATAGCTTCAGAAAACATTGTCCCTCAGGAATGTGGGAGGTGAATAAAACTAAACAAATCAAAACCAAGCACTGGTAGTTCAGGAAATTCATCAGAGTCGAGGTACATTTCGCAAACACGTCATTTGAGATGCTTTTGATTCTTAAAACACAGTTCTCATTTTCATACCATCCAAGTGTCTGTTTCCACCCCGACAAGAAACTTTGTCTTTCTTTTTTTTGTATCTTGCCTGAAGATTATTGAATATGTGCAACAGAGCATACTATTGTTTTGGCTTCATGTATTGTGTATGTGCAGTAGATGCCAGATAGTGTTTTTTTTTGTCACTAGGCTTTTCTCTTTTTTAGGCAAGTGCTCTAATTTCCTGATGGATGGCAATGTATTCCCAAATGACTGTCTCTATGACTATGAAGAGAACGCCATAGAAACTTCATCTATCTATTTTTAGCTAAAAGTCTGATGATTAGGTTGTGTGATTCTCTGCAGCACAGCTTGGGCCCAGAAAGTCTGGGAATAACAGAAGCAAGTATTTGACATACAAATTCCATGTCTGAGAAGAGTTTCTTTTTTATCTAAGGTTCTGAAAAAAAAAAATAAAATCAGTAACTCATATGTTTCCAGGTTAAAGGTAGGTAAGCACCCATCATTCTTAGAGCAGGGAGGTTTTTAAGGTTATTTTGAGCCTAGGGGTGGCTCAAGATTCAGATTCAATCTTTGTTGGTTTTGTAAGAACAAGCATTGAGGCCATGTTGCTGAGAACACAGCTGCACTGGGCAGGGCATGTCTCAAGGATGAAGGACCACCGCCTCCCTAAGATCCTGCTCTATGGTGAACTTGCCACCGGCTGCCGCAAGAGAGGAGCCCCGAAGAAAAGATACAAGGACTCCCTGAAACAACATCTCAGCCTTGGCCATATTGATCAACATAACTGGTCTACTCTGGCCTCCAATCAGGAGGCCTGGAGACACACTATCTATAATTCTGCTGTTTCCTTTGAGAACACACACAGGATCACTCTCGAGAAAAGACAACGCAGAAAGAATCGTGTCTTGCAGAATAGACCACCTAAGGAGTCTTTCTGCTGTGCCTTTTGCAATCGGATATGTCTATCTCATATTGGCCTCATTAGCCACCAGCGTGCTTGTAACAAATGTGGGTAGAGCCTTCCTAAATCTTCGTTCACGAAGCCTAGCCATGAGGTGTAGACTTAGGCATCTAGGTCCCACTGAAGTGGTGAGATGCTTTGGAAATCCCTACCTATCCTTGGCAACTGGAAGAATCAGACACTGAGATTGTTTTTCAGCCTGATGTATTTTTGATCAAGAGTTTGTAAGCAGCCCTGTGTATATATGCCCTGTCCTAACGTATCTCTGTGAAACAGAAAACATGTGGAAGATGAAGACAGTGGCTGAAGCCTTCTCATCTCTATGGTCATTTGTCATCATGTTGTCACAGAAGATGGAGTAGTTGGAATGTCTTTAAATTATGTTGTAGAACAGGACTGGGGTACAGGATTGAGTACAGCCTTAACTGTGTGTTTCCTGCTTTTGTCATTTGTGTATTGTATTTTGTTGTTCTGTTTTACTAATGAAAAGCTTTTGACTTGTAATATGTTCTCAGACTATAAGTGTATGCCTTCAACTTCATGTCATGATTAAGGGAGTTATGCAAGGAAAGATCCTTAATCCCTCTTTCATGTAGGTTGAAATGAACTGGAAAGCAGTCTTCTTACAAGTGACAGAAAATTTGAAAGAGAGGCCCTACCCAGTGTTCCTCAGCAAACTCAGGGCCAAAATTTTCCTTTGGTGGCCCGGCTACCTTATCTCATGCCAGCAAAGTTTCTGTGTGGTAGCAAGAAGTCTTCCCATTGCACATAAGATAGAGCATCTGTCTTTTCTGCTTCTCAGAAAAGTGAAACAGAAACAGTGTTTTCTGTTCATTTCTCTCCTCAGAGGAGAGGTCACTCTCCTTTGGGGACCAGCAGTTGTATAGAGATGAATGAGGCTGTACTCAGGACAGCTCTTCGGGCCTAGATTTGTCACGTGTAAATGGCAAGAGACTGAGGAAGACAGTAGGCTGAGGACAATCCTTCAGCTTTCACTGACTTAGAGGGAGTTGATCAGCTCTGAGCAAGGGCTTTGACCAGAAATCTTGGGGAACATAACATGAGCTGAGGAGAAATGTCACTTCCTTCACCTTGAGCCTCTCAGATGATTGAATTGTATTTTGAATTGCAGTTTTTCAGGCAAAAAGAAGCTCAGGAACTTAATTTTATGAAAACAAAAAAGCATTCTCCAGAATGTTGGCAGATTATTGTGTTTAAGCTAGTGTCACCCAGCTATGCTTTTTTATTTGCTTCACAGTTCTTCTGAAAAATACTTTAGTCCTAGAAAAATTCTACTTCATAGTAAAGCACTGCTGTTTGTGTATAAGAAGGCTTTCCTGTGGCAAGGAGGCAAGTTAGATTTCAAATGGAAACTTTTACTGTAGTCTTAATTCCAGAGTGACTGCCCCTTTTCCATAATTTATTTCTCAAACCATTGGATCCTTATTTCTTCTTCATAAGTGGACATTTATCAACATGACACTAAACTGTCATTAAATTTCTTGCCTTGAGTGCTCTGAAGGAATTAGCAGTTCATTGTGTGTAACTGAAACTATTCCATATAAGTCCTTATAGCACACTAGTCACAGTATATTTGAATGCTCTCCAGAGTGTGCCAAGCAACGTGACTAACATCTGTTGTTTGCTCTTTTTCCTCTCCACAAGGGAGATGTCTGTGCACTGAAGTACATTCTTTTGAAAAGGGTGGTTTGTGGTTTTTTTTACTCACACCTGTGTGTTGCTGTGTGCTTCTAATGGATAAGGATAGGTCATAGAGTGAAAAGCGTGGAAGTTGGAGGTAATTTGTAGTTCCCAAGGATGATTACTCCTCAATATGAGCTGGACACCAAGAAA
This sequence comes from Lepidothrix coronata, assembly GCF_001604755.1. Taxonomy (NCBI): domain Eukaryota; kingdom Metazoa; phylum Chordata; class Aves; order Passeriformes; family Pipridae; genus Lepidothrix; species Lepidothrix coronata. The sequence continues at coordinate 1,705,606 of NW_016690226.1, forward strand.
GTACATTATTTTGAAGGAACAGATCTTTTTTTTGCCGACCTATGGACAGGCACAGAAGCGTGACATCCAATTCATCTGCCAAATGGCGTGACCTTATGGCCCATAGAATGTTTCTGTTGTGAACCTTGTACTCCAGAAGCAGGATGCAGAGGAGCAGTAAGAAGGAAAGTGTAATCACTGTGAAATAGGTCTCTTGGATGAAAACATCAGTTTCTTTTTCTGCCATCTCTGTATGGAAGTTAACGTTACTCAGATGCACCAAGCAATACTAAAGTTGCCTATGTATTGCTTCTAACCAATGCAAAAAAACCCCAATGTTGCAACAGCTGATTAAAGATCCTTTTGAAAAGTTCACACAGACTCTGCTCCGCTTCTTAGTTAGGTGGAGAGCACATTTTTCAATGGCCGGCTGCTTATAGCATGAGACATTTCATTGTGACTCATTGGATATGAATCATTGCTACATAACACCAACTTCAAGCTAGTTTAATGCCACTGATTTCAAAGTTTCACAATCATGTGAAACTTTTAGGCAGCAACAACTATTGAGGGCTTTCATGTCTGAAATGGAAGAAATTAACCTCTGGGTAAAGTCCGACAAAGAGCTCAAGAGAAAGCTCCAGCTGAAGACTGGAGAATGTGGAAGAGCTTGGAAAGGAATACACCAGGGCAAATTGATCAAACCCTATCTGACATGCCTTTGAGTTGTATTCAAGGGAAATCTGCTCTTGACCATTCTTTCAGCCAGAGGAAATGGAGAAGAAAATGAAGAAACATTCCCTGAAGGTCAGGCATTAATATCCATGGCTGCATTCCGTTTTTTGGGACTGTCCTCATGGACAGAACTGATGTAGTAGCAGCACCACCAAAAGTTCATGGCCATAGCTCAACATATAAAAATGAAAAGGAGAACTTTGAGTTGTTGGGGTGACATGGATTGGATGAACACTCATCTTCTCCTGGGGAAAGCTGGCGGGTTGGAGTGTCACTGCAGAACAGATGAATTTAGGCAAAGCAGATGCAAGAGATTTCTATATACATAATTCAACACTGGAAACTAACTGCAGACACTGCAGTAGTTGGTCTGTTTTAGAAACAGCTGGTATGAATTAGGAGAATGGCGCTTCCTTTCCCCCTTAAGGTTATCATCTCAATTCCCATGCAACTCCTCTCACAAGTGGGAAGAGCTCACCCTCCTTTGTCAGACCTTGCTGCTTTCAGGCACTAGGAAAGACATCTCTTTGGCTTATTCATCGAGGAGTCTGGGGTAAACTTTCTATCTTCCAGTGCAGAAAATAGGAGAAACCGCTGGTGTACTTTCATAAACTGCAGTGAAATAATACCATGGAAGAAATGAATTATGAGATGGACTCATTTGCTTTTTTACATTGTTACTTTGAGACCAAAAATAAGCATCTTTTTTGTTGTCACTCATTAAAGTGGCAAGAGATGGAGGAACTTGGAACTACATAGAGCTGGACTTACAAAGGTGCATGGCTATCAAAAAAGGAAGGCACTGTAGCTAAGGGAGTGCAGCTCTCCATTTACACTGGCCATAAAAAATTCACTATAAACTTGCAAGACTTTGAGGCAAATGCCTTATTTGGAATGACCTGGTCCAACCTTTAAAATCCTTATTATTAACTAGGAGGAAGGATCTATATTAGGGTTAGGGAATTTGTAGGAAAAAGAGATGACCTCTGTCCTTCCTCCTTCCTGTCCCCCAACTTTCCTTCTAGCATAAAACAGGAAACAGAGGTGTATACAGGCATGTGTAAGAGCACAATAGTTTGTTAATGAGAAAAATGCATGTCATACCAGCCCTTGAAGAAAAACAGTTTCCACCCTGAGGAGCTTTTGGTGTTCAGACAGATGAGTCGACGTTAGGGAGAAGGCTGTATTACATTCAGACAAATGGTCAGAGACCCAAAGATTTTTAACAGTGGCTCAAAGTTACATAAACACCATGAACAAACATCACAGTCCCTTTGAGGAGCAGAACGATGCTGGCCCTATCCCGCTATTGTTTAAGTATCCCCTTGGGTCTAGCATAATATCCTGCCTCCCTGCAAGGAGATTCAGGGGAGGGCAGCATTGCCAGTTTGCTGAAACCCCACAGTATTGAAAGCAAGTATTGCCCACCGGATAACCCAGCTTTTGGCCCTGTGGTTTGAATCCTTGGTAGGATAAGAGAGATATCTTGAGAGACTCCTTGACTGTAGTATGGTGCCATGATGCCAATACGTGTTTGGTATGGCAGATAGGAGTGCATATAGTAGAAACTCAGCCAACTGTTGAGAGCAACAGCTCCCTACATTTTGCATTGTTAGGCGTCTAAATGTTTCCAAATGAAGAGAAAAGCACTTTAAAAATGTAAGAGCTAAGCAGGGTCCAGCACAACTAACAGAATCACGTTTTGTAGCTACATTTCATACACCTCTTAGAAGTTGTTCTAAGCCTTAGTGGCTTTTCAGAAGTCACGTGTGAAAAAACGGCTCTTGAATAGCAGGTTAAAAAGCATCTTGAAACAGAGTGAAACGTAACCTTTCCTATGTGTGCCCATGAGAGGGCAGCACAGACCGACTGAGCCTTCTCTAAAGGCTTTTAAGAGGCAGGGGGACTAATTCGAAGAGTTTATGTCCAGCCATGGAGCAGCTACAAGTAGAGAAGAAACGGTCCATGTAAAAGGTCTGAATTGCCCAAAGCACAACCGCATCCATCCCCCACCTGAAACTAAAACTCAGGTGCAGCTGAGTACCGGTTTGACTGAGTCAAACCCCAGGTGCATGGAAGGGTCTCAGGGAAGTTTCCAGTTACTTACTGAAACCTTAAGAGAGTTTCAGAGGAAGAATATTGGACAGTGCCTACAGTCCTGTCAAAGCAATGAGTTGGTGTTAGACATCAACCACACCCTTGCCAAGGCAGAGGCTGTCACCCAGGAGCACTATAAACTTGCCCAAGGCGTGCATACTATTTATTTCCATCCCAGTATTGCACCAGCCAACACCCCTCTGCTACTGCCCTTTCCTCATACTGCCAAGACTCTTGTGATGCAGCTTTCAGTTGACTGTCCTCCCTCTTTCCCTTGGGTGCTCCAGCCCTTTGACAAGGTGGATGGCGGAGATGCTGAGATAAATGAGACATAGGCTTGCAGCAAGCGTGTTGGAAACTGGATAGTGACAGCCAACCATATGTAGATGGCAGTGCTCCACAGCCAGCCCCTTACAGCCTCCCACATCAGAGGCAGCTAATGCAGAGGAGGCATTAGCTCCATTAGGATGGATTTGGGAGGAATGAGATATCCCAAAACACCCTTCAATAATAGGATGGAATCGATTATGTGAATGGATTTCTTTGGCCCCTTGCAAACAAGCAGTAAAGACTGCTTCTTTTGAGCATGTTGTGGCTCATGACTGACACACAGAATTTTGGAGAAGAGGTTTTTAACCATAAGAAAGAACAATGCAGTCACTAGGTCCAGACAGAACAGCTTGTTCCCAGTCTGTTAGATGAAACTCGACTGAACCAGCAGTAGCAAAGGACCATCACAGTGCCAAGGCCATTTGGTAGCAGGGACCACATCCTAATGGATATATTGACACTGACATATGCAGTCTTTTAGAGGCCAGGAAGCCCTCAAATTCATAACCAAGAGCAATACAGAGACACTATCTAGCAGACCTTCCCTGGACATTGTCAGCTTTTTAAAACACAAGCAGAAAATGTCTATCTTCTCAAAAGTCTTTTCTTCTGTTAGAGATTTCCTTGCAAATCCCAGACAATCCTTTGCCAAGACACAATGAGATTTCTCTCCTCCTGTGAGCCTTCCCTGTGAGCACTTCACCTATGAAGACAGGCTGAGAGAGCTGAGACTGGTCAAACTGGAGAAGGGAAGGCTTAGGGGAGACCTCATTGTGGCCTTCCAGTACCTCAAGTGTGCTTATAAAAAGAAGGGAGAGGGATTTTTTATACAGACAGATAATTATAGGACAAGGGGCAGTAGTATTAAACTGAAAGGTTTATATTAGATGTCAGGAAAAAATTCTTTACTCAGAGGGTGGTGAAGCACTGGAACAGATTGCCCAGAAAAGTTGTGGATGCCCCATCCCTGAAAGTGTTCAAGGCCAGGCTGGATGGGGTCCTGAACAACCTGATCTAGTGAGTGGCATCCCTGCCCATGGCAGAGGGGTCAGAACTACATGATCTTTAAGGTTCCTTCCAATCCAAACCATTCTATGATTCCCTCTGGTCAGGCTCCTGTTCAGAGTGAGCTGCCTGCCCTCATCAATCTCATCGGAAGATGAGATTGAAAAGAAAGCCACAGCTCCTTTACTGGCACTTTTATGCCATCAAGGGTGTTGGCTAAGGAGCATCACTCTTGAAGGGCTTGGCTCCCTTTCCCTGCCAGGAGAAACTCCTGCCAGTGGGAGGGGAGTCAGGGCAGGGCTTGACGTCAGGCTCCTCCATGCGTGTTTTATCATCTGCTCTCTGCGTGTACAAAAATGTGACCTGTAGGCTGCTGAAAAACAGGTGAGATCAGCTACTCTAAGATGCAGATATTTTGGTCTGTGTTTTCCTTTGCAGAAATTAGCCTCAGGCCTGTGTTGAGGCTCTCCTATGAGTTTCTTTCATAGTCAGCAGAGTAAAAGAGGCATCCTTACAGTGAGATTTAGAGCCTAAATCTCCCTCAGTATGTGCAAGAAGGCACCCTAAGGGTCTTCTTTATTAACAGTAGTAGCATCCAATAGAGATTAACCTTTATATACATCCACTGCTTCTCTAAGCTTTTGGGTTGAGACCACTGAGGTAGGGAACCTAAGCAGCTGGTCTAATTGTTAGCAGTGGGGTACCAAGACTAATTTGTTACTGCCTTTATCCACGCATGCAAATATCACTATATGCACTAGCCCAAAAGTCCCTGGGGAAGCAGTTCCCTGCCTTAACTCAGTTCTTTACCACACAGAGTAGCTTCCTCCAAGTCGTTCTTTCTGCTTGCTCACGTGTCAGGAGAAACAGTCTCTTCTGAAAGGCTGAAAGTACAGATTTTCATGCAATCTCATGATTCCAGTAGCTCAGGCTTTATGCAACCACCCAAAATTGCGAGTCTTAATGACACCAAAATACAGGCACGGTTATAAGCTCATTAATAAAGCTACCCTACAAAATTAGAAAAATATGGTGTGTCCCTTTCCTTCCCCAAAATATTAAAAAAAACCAATTCTTGAGAGTGTGCCTTATAACTCTCTCTTTAGGAATGAGGAGTGCAATGCCATATTCATTGCTAAATGCAAAACACCAGGATTACCAGCGTCACAACGATGCTTGTTCTCTGTAACACTCTTTCACCAAGATATCTAAGTTTTAGAAAGAAGTTACTTACCGCATTCCACATTATACTAAATATATACATACAGTTGGGCTTTTCAGCCTATATGTTTGCAGGTTTAGCTGGGGTGGCCAGCCCAGTGACCCGGTGGTTTATTCTAACCCACTATAATTAGCCCATGATTGTTGCTAACCGTATGCCATTTGTCTCCCCACACTCAGCACTGTTTGGTAAACAATTTCAGAGACAGAGTTGCTCTCCCCTGATCTCACTAGGTGGTGTTCACTTATTTATTCTCTGCACCCCACAGTTATTCCTCTCTCTTGAGACTGAGAGTTATAAAAGTGGGAAAAAAAGGGCAAAAATTTGCCAGAAGAGGGAAGTAGCTGCAGCAAAAGACACAACTCAACTGGGGAGGCAGGAGGCGAGCCTGGCAGGAGGCCAGGCCAGCTGCAAACTGAGGGGCACAACGGACATCTGTCCCCCACAGCCCACATCCTCACCCCCCCATGCAGATGCATTGAGATGGGAGAGGAGGCAGACATGAGGAATTCCCTTCTTCTCCTGGGAGGAGCTGGCTCCTGGCCATGGCACGTGTAGGGCTTGGGTGGTAGGCACGAGCCTCAAACCCAAATCTGGCCCAGGGAAGGAAGGTCAAACTGCGGACTGGGAAGCAGCTGTTTGCAGCCCTCGCAGGAATGCAGGAGCAGAGCTGGGTGGCAGGAACTGGGGCTGCAGCCACAGGGAGCAGTGCCCTCAGGAGGAGGTTGCCGGTGAGGTTGGGACTCTGCCAGGAAAGGCAGCAGCCCCTCAACTCGTGGGCAGCACCTTTGCAGCTTGCTGCAGCAGGGATGCTTGGCTTCACTCCCAGCAGGGCTGCCATGCACTGCCACCGTGTGCTGGAGGGGCGATCATCAAAAAAGCCCCTCTCCCTGGGACAAACAGGCAGTGCTGATCAAGCTGAACCTGCATATGGGTGCATGGGTTTGGCCAACGCTGAAGCTGCACTGCTGGGGGTGCAGGATTTCTTAAGTCCTCTTCCTCAACCATGAGATCTGATCTTCCCATGCAACATTGCAAATCCAGTCAGGAGCCTCCTGTTCATGGATGGGAGTGGCTCCACCATGATGCTGACATGAGACAGTCACAGAAATGACTCCTGGCAATCTACTACTTTGACCATAAGCTCCTTTTCCTCTCTGTGTGCTCTCTCCCTTCCTAAATCCACCCTCTCACATTCTCTCAGTCTTAAACCATTATTTCCATGGTATGAAGAAAAGAAATTCAAAGGATTCAGGAAGGTGAAAAAGTATTCTTAGAGGTGAGGAATGGGGCCAACCCACTGGAATTACCCACAACATCTAATCAGCCCTTTTCAGCAACTTTGGGCATCCTCCAGCATGCCTTCCATGACAATTTTGAATAAATACAGCATACTTCATGACAGGCATGTTCTCACATTGCCCAGTCACCCACAGAGCACATTGCAGTAGCCAAGTGATAGATCTGAAAAATTTCATTTTCCACCTCTATCTGAAAATAGGGCAGGCTGTGGCCTCAGCATCTGACTGTCCCTCCAGATGAAATCCCAAATGACTGTGTGTCTTCACTCTCAATTCTGCACTTTGCCTTTAACTCGCACGCAACAGAGGTGTGCGCATATTTGGACCTATGTCTGGATACGCAAGGAAAGCACGTGCATGTATGGATTTCTACATGTGCAGATACACGTGTGTGTTCGTGTGGCTCTGTGAGAGGGTGTGCACACTTGTCAGTCTGTAGCTTTCGCAAATGCAAGAGCTTTCACAAACGTATGGGTCTGGCAGTATAGAAGTGTTGGTCCACTTGCAGTATGCCAGCACAGATACAGACAAAAACAGAGACACAGGCAGGCTAAAAGAGCTGCAGGCACCCCAGTGGAGGTACCCATGGGGGCACTTCCCACTGCATGGCTTTTCAGCCCCACTGCACTCCCTTGCTCGGACAAGGTCTCTGACCCTCCTCTGCATGGGCATTCAGGCAAACTTACAGACTAACCTTGTTAGCGCACACCAAGAGAAGTGCAAAGAAACAAACAAAACTTCTCATCCGCTCTCTCCTTCTCCATATCAAATTTTGCTCCAGAGATCACCAAAAATATTCTTACCCAGATTCAAAGCCAGATTAACAAATTGTGAGCAGACAAAAGGTGATGGCAGCTGAGGAGTGACCACCACCCACCCCAGCCTTACCCTCTCTTCCAGCCCAAAGAAGGATTCACTCTAACAGCCTTTTGCAGTGTCCTGGACAGGGCTACAGAGCTGCAAGAGCTCTGCTGCACCAGTGCTGGTGATTGGCAGAACTACGAACTTCACTGCCAGCTTCCGCTTCCCTCTCTCCTCTTTCCTCATCTGCTTTTCCCAAAACAATATTTCCAGATGAGAGGTGAGGAGTGTCTTACCACAGCAGGCTTGTGTATAATCACTGCTCAAGATCAGCCAGACTGAGATGCTCAGGAGGTGCACTGCCTTTTCCCCCACTAGCTGCTCTCAGTGTCCAACAGCAACAATGGGAGCCTGCCCTCCTGGAGCTGAGCACACCAGCTGGTGTGAAACACCTGGTCCTGCCAACACTGCCAAAATATGGGGTGGCGGCTGCACCAAAATAGACTTCACATGTAAGGAGCACAAATAATGGGCAAGGAGATCTGAGTTATTTAAGTCTAGACAAATAAGTATCTGTATGCTTGAGGAGCCAAATGACCACTTTCTTGTGCCTGTCTGCTAGATCAGACTACAATGGCTGGGTCTTCTTTTGTTTATAGCTGTGATACCTCATGGCGCCGGAAATGCCGAAAGCACTGTCTTTCCTCAGGGAGAAATCTCGCAGGGATCTCATGCAAGAGCTGAATCTCTCTTCAGTTTTCTCCAGGTACCAAAGGATCCATACAATGTTAGAACTATTTCAGTTCTCACTAATTTCACACAAAATATTTTCCAGGATGGCTACCAATGGTATATATACATGTTATTTTCATGTTTGGTTTTGACTTGTGAAGGCTCTAACAACATGGAACTCCCCTCACCCTTCCCAAGCCCATTATTTATTTGGCTGGGTTTTGCAGCAGTAGATGAAGAACACCGAGCACAACCACCTGTGCTTTTGCCAGAGACATGTTCAAGGCTCCAGTAACATGAATCATGGCTTTTGGAAGATTTGGACTGGAATGAGTGAGGGAGAGGAAGGTGAGAGACATCCCTTTTTCTGCCGTGTTCCTCAGCCTTAGTCCTTCTCAGTTCATCACAGGCCAACTAATATATATGTCTGTGCTTGACTTCGCTCAGTCTTAATAAGACTGAATATGTTAAAAATCCAGAGGGCCCAAGGAAATGGGATGGTCTTCCCACTTTTTGTGTTATCCACAGTGTCTTGCAGATTATCCAATGCTTACACTTCTGTTTCCAAAAAAAATCCCAAACTAAATAAGATGAAAATGGACCCAACCCAAACCACTGGATTTTTTCCCATGCAACATAATTAAATGGAAAATTAAAATTAATTTAATCTCTGTTTCTATTCAGTACATTCTTCTTATACCCACGTTCAAACAGCAGTCCAGTAATCTTTTAGTCCAGCAATACTTACGTCCTTCCAATTTACCCATCATGTTTAAAGTTCAAGTACCTCATATGAGTGACTCATTCATCCACCCTTTCAAGAGTATAATAATAGAAATTCTTTAAAGCTTTGTGTTTTCAGCACAACAGCATTCCAATACGATCTAAGAATCACAGAGACACCCTCTGGTCCCAGGAGGACTGGGGAACAGGTTTGGCTAGAAAAAAAGTTTTACTCATGTGATGGGCACCCTACCAATCACACACCACGTTCCTCAAGCAACCTGTGCACTTTAAAGCCCAGTGGAGGTGGGAGAAAGGGGCTTTGTTGGCTTTGCAGTTGCATTGGGATCTCTGCTGGGAAGCATCACAAGAAGAGAGAGGTGAGTGCCTTGCTTTGGTCATCATCTTCCTCTTAATGAGGCATGTGAGCCATAAGTGTCTGTTAGGAGAAAAGGCAGCTCTTATGTTTAATGTCTTTTATTTTAGTTCCTGGACTGTGTTTAGTATATGGGAATCTGGTACCTGGATAAGATTAACTGCAGTAAATTATCAAGTATTTCATTTTTCTTCCTCTGGCTTCTCTTTGGCTCTTTTAATTTGTTTCATATTTTTTCTCCTAAAGACCGGGTAGGAAGGAATGGAAAAATTAAACCTGTTGTAAATCTGAGTGTAAAAGAAAAAAAGAAAAAATGTTGCAGAGGAAGATGAATCTTGTAATTCCCTCTCACTTGTGAATATAGGAAAGGAAAAAAAACCCTCTTGTTTTGGCTGTGCTGAACTAATAAGGGAGAGAGGAAAAACCTACCTCCCAGCACTATTTCCGAGGTAATTATGCTTGATGATGATTTACCATCCACTCCACTGTTCACACAGGCTTCATTTCATAGCAATCTCTCTCCAAAGGAAACTTAATTAGTCTCTGACCCCTTCTTGATGCCAAGCTTTGGTTTTGCTTTATTTTTCTCCCTGGTAGCACAAAATAACTGTCTGGCTCTTCCTTTTCGGAGTGTGGTTGACTACTAACATACAAGCAGTTCTCTGTCAGAGATGGCTGCACTTTGGGGTAGGTGGAGCATTGGGAAAAGTCCGGAGGGGCAGGAGGAGTGCACGAGTTTGTGTGCACGGGAGGTGTTTGCTTTAAAATAAGTAAACATATGATGAATTGATATTTGCAAAGCATTTGATTTCTTACAGTGAAGTACAAGCTCATCATTAACATATTAAATTACATCCTCTTAAAACCTGTGTAACTCTGATGATGACCCAAGCAATTGGAAAATACCTCCTTTTTAAGTCCCTTAGGGGCTAAATTTTCCACTGTAACTAATTAAAAAAAAAAAAAAAAGTAGGTTTATCACTTAATGCATCAGACTCCACAGCAGGTCCGGGTGTGGGCAGGTCTGTAGCTCACAGAGGCTTCCCACGGCACCAGTACTGGCATTGGCACAGCACCTCCGGCAGCGGTTCCGCCTCGGTGACTTCTGTCCATCAGCACCACAGGACTAGCCCAGGCATCTCCCTTCTGCCTGTGGAGACATGCTCTCCCCCAGGGCAGGGTGAGCACAAGGGATGGGAGGTGTGGTGCCGGGCCTCTGTGCCGGAGCGGGGTACAGGCAAGGACCGGGTTTCTGCCGTTGAACAGCTGGGTTTGCTTAGTTGCGCTCGAGTGGTACAGAGCCCTTCAGCCGAGGCGCGCGGAGCCCATGAGTAATAAGGCAAACGCGTCCTTTGTCTCTGCCTCCTTGCACCTGGGGATGGGAATGCAACGCCCTGCACGGGGACGCTGAGGCAGGAAGGGGTGATGTGAGACCCCTGTAAGCCCCACCACCATGCTGAGAAACCTCCGTGAGCAGGGTTTAGAAGCAAAAAATACTCACAGAGGTTTGGACATCCCTTTGTCACAATGCTTGACAAGTACCACAAAACACAAGACAATCAAAATGCCACTGGCTTCTGCATGTGACAATGCCAAATCAATTCTTATCCCGTGGCTTTTTTGTCAAGAGGTGGAATAGAGCTAGGCTAAAAAGGGGAATTCATCTGTAAAGCCACTGAAATCCTGTCCTGATCTATAGAAATAGGGTATGGAGGCTTCAAAAGATCAACCAGCCCAATGTGTGTGAAGGGCGCACAACAGAGCCCAAATTACACTTGAATCCAGGAACTGCCGGCAGAAGGGCTTCCTTTCAAACCCTGCATGAGATTATCACCTCAAACCCAAGGGCAGAAGCCATCCTCTGCAGAAAGAAGCTTCCTTTTCATCTCCCACAGTTGTGCTGCAGGTCTCACAGAGCCCTCATGAGTAGAGGAAGTGAGGAGAGGTCAAGAAAGCTCAAAGGGCATGGAAAAAGCAGATCTGTCTGCAACTTTTGGAGGAGCAGGGGGAGGGGGAGGCAGGGCTACCACTGCTCCTGAACTCGAACAGGCTCAGCTGGACCCAGGGAGCGTCAGGAGTATTTGAGGAGTCTGAGTGGAGAGGAGTGGGGACAAGTTGCAATCTGGGTTGAGACCAGTACATCAGAAAAAGGAAGAGATATGTGCTTCAGGAGGGATATAGGGTTTTTCCATACAATGAGAAAAACAGACACCTTTCCAAAGCTGCTTGGACTATGAAGCAAAGTCTCTGGTAATGATAATTGAATACCTCAGCTAAATTGCAAGGTTTTTGGGATGTACTGAGAAACACTGGGTCAAGGCTGAAATTTCAGGACCTGGCTGCTTTCTTATGTGGAGCTTTTGGATAGTGGTTGCACCTGAAGCTCCAGTTTCCTCTAGGAGTTCACAGAAGCCCCAGGAAACTGTATTTTGGTCATAAAACTAATCTTAACCAGCCCAGGAAGAAAGCTCCTCTACCTCCAAATGCATTTGTGTCCACAGGCAGAGGCTGATGCACCTGTGTCTCTGGGGGTTGGGAGAAGGGCTGCCTACCAGTGTCACACACGAGTTGTTGTCAGGTCACATCACAGTTGTTGTGAGTCACATCTCTGTGCAGCTTGCCTTGGGCAAGTTGGCCAAGGTTTGCCTCATGCCTCTGTACTCATGTACCAGCACCAAGTGCTGTGCTATCTGCTCTTGCTTAATGCAGCTTCCCTCTGAGGCCTGAGGAGCAGACAGTAGGTGGAAAGCTCCAGATCTTCCACAGCTTCTCCTCTGGGGCCTGTTGAAGGATTGGCTCTCCAGCTGCCCAGCTATTGTCACAGCCTTGGAGTACCTGGTCTCTGATCGGTAATGATGATACTGGACCACCTGAAATGCAGAAGGAGTCAGACAAAGGGTTGCCATATGTGGCACAGGGGAATGAAGTGAATACAAAGTAATGGACTCTTTCAATGCCAATGACTTGAGGTAGAGGGAGAATTCACAGAAATACCATTACAGTGGGTTTTTTTAGATCTACAGTAAAGGCTTTTCCTTCCCTTTTCCTCCTCCTGGTCTCTCTGCTTCTCTCCATGCTGCAATCCTATTGGACGTAGTTAAGGAGAAATAGAAACTTGCCACTCTCCAGCTGATACCTGTGTGGTGGTGACTGTGTCCAGTTTTCATCACAACTACAGTAGCCTAAGAGATGGGCTAACCCCAGGAGAAGAGGATTGCTTTCTCCAACTCATGTGACTGCAGTAATAGCTGCCCAAGGGGAGGCAGGAGTAAGCTGGGCTCTGCCTGACAATGAGGAGAAGAAAGCCAGCTTCTGGGGAGGCAAGAGCCTGGGCCAGATGGACAGCCCACATACAAAGTGTGAGCACTGTTGTTACACTGAAGAGGCATCTCACGCTCAACCATGGTATTTATATGGCAGCTGGAGCAGACCTGCTTTTCAATGTGGTAGTCAGAGTTCAAGTGCCTGCATTTGAGCAGGAAAGATTTCCTTGCTTTTTGGGCTGCTCCCTGGCTTGTCATGTTTCTTAGATTGCAATAACTAAAGGCTTTTCTAAAAATCTCTGGAGTTTGCAGCACATAGGTCCATGAGCCAGACAGCAATCTCTCCAGCTTTCAGATGAGTAGAGGACCAGGATCCATCTCAGGTTTGCCAGAATTTGCAGCGCTGTATTGCTGAACATGTGGCCAAACGTTGCCCAGATCCAGATTTGACCTGCAAAACAGTTTTATGTGACCCCCTGGACACACTCACTGGTCAGGAAGTTTGGCAGTGACAGAGCTTCAGGCTGACCTCATGAGCCTGCCATTTTCAAATACAGAGTCATACAGCTTCATATATATTGGTCTGGCCTCCAAACACCTGTTTGTGACTAAAAATGGCTTCTCACCCTAGAAATAATGGCCATGCCTACACATGCTATCATAGGAAAACAGAAAATACTTATGTGCTCTGCTGGTATAATGGTGAGAGCACTGGAGATGTCTCTATGCCTAACCCTCAAACCACTGCAGAAAGAGTAGTAGGAAATACCTGTTTTGCATCTGTCACTGTTGGAAGTCTTGCATACCCCAAATAGAGCAGCTGCCTAGGCAGCATTGTTAGAGGTCTCACAATTCTCTGTTGCTCAGGGAAGTCCCCTTCATTGACACCTGTGTCTGCTTATATATTCCCACAGCTTCTTTGAAGAATCATAGAGTCAGTGATCCCAGCAAGAGACACACAAGTGCAGGTACTCTGGCAGAAGTAGGATGTTAAAGCTGCTTTTCCTGTTGTCTGCTTAAGTTGGGCCGACTTCAGCCTTTCTTTCTGGGTTTATATTTTTATAACCACCTGGCAAATGCAGCTGTCTCTGGGTTTGGGTTTTTTCCCTCCCCCTCTCCATGCAGACACATGTTCCATCCCTTTGAAAGAAGGACTTCATAGGAGCTGGCATTTGAGCTTCTTTCTCCAAGAGGTCTCACACCACTGACTAGTGCCTTTATGCTCCTCTCTCTGGAAGGGGATGAATTTGACACGGGGCACCTGACTCCAGACTGCAGGATATAGCACTCTAAGGAATTTGGTGGGAACGCTACTTGGCCTGGCTCCCATGAACCAGCTGCAGCCTGAGCTACTCCCTCCCTCCCTCCCTCCTTCCCTCACACCTGACTTGTGGGGCTCAGCCCCGGTTTCCAACATGGGTGGGATATGGGCTACCCTTAGCAAAGTGCAGCCAAGCCCTGCACCAAAGGTACATGTGTGGGATACAGCTAAGGCACTGTGCTTACCACTTCAGTCCCATGGTAGTGAAACAGCCAGCAGAGTGGACAGCATGCTCTGGAATAACACTGGCTCCTTTGGAAGAGGAGTGAGGTGAGGGCACTGAACTTGTCTGCTGTCCATCCAGATGTAGCTGGTGTTTCTGGCTAGGTGGAAATGCAACACCATGAGCTGAGGTTGGCATGGGTGCTGTTGTGATGATGAAAACCCTACCCAAAACAGAGATGAAGACACGATGCTCTCAAAGTGGTCCCAGTCTTCTGTAGCTCAAGTATCGAGGAGAGTTATCAGATTACTTCCTGGGGAAGTTTCTCCTCTGAAACTACTACGAAGCAAGGGGTGAGAGGTGTACAGACAGGCTGGCAAGTTCTATCTATCTATCCTTCTCCTCAAGGAAAATTTCTATTTCTTTGTGAACCATATTGTACTGGTGGTCTAATTGAAGACTGTATTTGGCTTTTCCTAGGTTGCATGAAGAACTAAAGATGGCAAAAAGTGAGGACTGCATACACATTTTGCAGGGTCTATTAGTCTTTGGAAATGTGGTCATTGGGGTAAGTGAAGTGGAACAAGTACAGTGGAGGCTTCCTTCCAGTATGACACTTCTTAAAAACAGCAGTTTTCAGATGTGAAATCCTTCTTCAAGTGTGAAGTCCACACATAAATAGTCCAATAAAGTATGAGAGAAGAGGAAAAGGAGAGCTGTCCTAGATGATCAGTTTGGTGGGAAAGGGACAGCAGGGGCTGGTCCAGAAGATCAAGGTAAGTTCTAGGGGAAGAGTCCTAGAACTGTCATCAGTAGCTGACTAACATCTTTCCAGCCACCTCTCTCCATATAATGATGGAATGGTTCTGTTCATTCTTTCATAAACAACATCCTCAGGTCCTAGGCCAGACCTCTCAGGTCTAGGCTGGGTGAGATTTGCCTGCAGTTCTTCTGTGAAGTCACAATACAAGAAATTGTAGAGCTGGGCAGAGGAGGAGTTGAGTAGCCCCCATTTGTCAAGCAATCAAATGAAAGGAAAGCAGTCTATGCCTGCTTCTGTCTCTCCTATTTCTTTAGGGAAGCTCGATCTAATGCATTTCCTACACTTGTGCTCCTCAGATGTGTGGCATTGCCCTGACAGCAGAATGTATCTACTTTGTGTCTGATCCACATGGTCTCTACCCTCTGCTGGAAGCCACAGAAAATGATGGCATCTATGCTGCTGCCTGGATTGGCATCTTTGTTGGCTTTGCACTGTTTGCTCTATCTATCCTTGGTATCATTGGAATCATTAAGTCTGACAGGACCTTGCTGCTGGTGGTAAGTATAAGAAAGTTTGCCTACCTATTGCTATCAAACTGAACAAATGCTGCCTTAGTTTCCCTGATCACCTCAGTAATCAACCAATGAGCAAAGACAGCTTTTATAGTGATGAGGAGCCAAAGGTTCTTCTTGGTCATGGCTGCGGTGTCCCAGAAAATGACTCCTGTGAAGATGCATGCATGAGAAGATCCCAGACCAGGCTCAGGGAATGGATGGAGGTGGCCACAGTGGAGGTTTAAACTGACTGGCTTGACCCCGACCTTGCCCTTAAGCAATGCAGAAGCACTTGTGCAATCACATATATCTGGGATGTGGTTTAGATCCTTGTTTCTCCCCACCCCTTACTGCTTTTCAGCTGTCATGCACCATTCAGTTTAGGAGCTGATAAGTAATTATTTCTGTACAAGGCATTAGTAAGTGTCAGTATACCAAATATGGATGCAGTTGAGAACATGAGACATCAGCAGGCAGGCACAAATTACAGGGGTGGGGACAGAGATTTGGATAAGCCGAGGACAATGTTAAGATGTGAACAAATCTTTGTACAATGTCTTACCTAGTCCTTTGGTCTGGCAAAACATTAGTGGCAAAACTTAGCTGATGCTTGTACGAACAAAAGGTGGAGCTGAAAACTCTGGAATTGGCTCTCTCTTGGATTATTGTGGGGTGGCAGGGTGTCTGTTTTAGACAAGAGGCACTCAGAGATCTGAACTCTTGTGTCAGGGAATTTGCCAGCAAACAGCTGAGGAAATAGAATTCCCTTAACTCTGAATTTTGGTGTCTTGGCTAAATCCCAAGGCTCTGATTTGAGAGATATGAGAGGGTACAAGGGACAGAAGCTTGGATAAGAAGGAAACTTGAATCAGAGATGAAAATTATAAAATGTGAGAGGAGAAATAGACATGAGAACTCGAAAGGGAATATGGAAAATGCTAAAGGGATTGTGTAGAAAAGGGAAAAGAAGGAGTGAAATAGACCATGAGAGGTGACCCTTGGAATCTGTTTTCATGAAGGGTCTTTGCTCACAGTGTAGGAGTGTTAAGGAAATCTGATGATGAAAAATCAAGAGGATCTGAATGATACCCTGAATTGCGCCTTCTGTTTCCCCAAAGTACAAGTTCTCCTGCTAGGAGTGAACAGCTTCTTGCTGAAAAGCCTATAGCTGTCAAGTGGAAGGAGAAGACATGACACAAACATAGGTTGCCAATGAGTTGCAACAAAGAAAAGGGCAAATGTTATTCTAGGACATATTAGGCAAAATGTTTTCCATAAAGGCAGTGTAGTCTTAATGCCATGAGGTCCTGATGAAATCTTATCTGTGAGATAGGGAACAATTCTGGTCATTTACCTTCAAGAAAGCAGATTGCAAATTGAAACAAGAACAGGGAAAGGCTATATGAACATTCAGGGGCACAGAGAGGACTGAAGAAACTATGATAGCCTGGCCACCTTTACCTTGAGTAGGGTTTCAGGCTTAATCTTGAAAAAAATGCATAACTGTTTCTCTAAGAACTAACTCTGCTCTCTGTCTCCCACAGTACATCATTCTGATGCTGATTACTTTTGCATTTGAAATGGCTTCTTGTATCACGGCAGCGACTCACCGAGACTTTGTGAGTATTTCTTTCCTGATGTATTCTTTTAACTGCACTGGGAAATGCAGTTCTAGGGCACACAGTTGTCCTGTTCCGTGTAGTAAATGGCCTATGTGATAGTAGAGTGTAAACTCATAGGACTACTGCTAAGCAGAAGACAGCCCTTCAGGGAAAGACTCCAACATCATCATTCTAATCAAGGAAATAACTTTGTTTTTTCTAACATAGTTTTGTTATTTTTAACATTTTAAAATGTTTACAACCTTGCAGTTAAGGAAATAATAGCGTGGGTTAGCTGAATCATCAATACAGTGTTTAGTCTTTCAGCTACAGACTGATTAATCTATTATACACGTCAAAGACAAATCTTCAGTATTGCCCCAGGCAATGTTACTAGTGAGGGAAAGATTACAAGGGTTATTAAAGATATTGGTGGGGAGTAAAATGATTTGTGGTACTTTAGTCCCAAGCAACATATCAAATGCAACCCATAGCTTCTGCACATCTCCTGTGGTCTGACATCTGGTAGTGCCTGCTTAAGATCTATATCTTTCTTGCTCCTGGTCCTCAAATCCTGCTCTTTATTCTCTTTTGTGTAAAACCAGGGTAGAGGCAGCATTCCTGTTCTCCATCAAGACACTGAAACAAGCAAACAAACCCTCCCCAAATAACCCTATATTTGCTTTACATGGCCACTTATTTACATTGTTTTTGCATCAACCAACTGTTGGTTTTTTTCTGTAGCTCACTCCAAACCTCTTCCTGAAGCAAATGCTGGAGAGGTATCAGAAGGCAGAGCCAGCTAATAACAATGACAAATGGATGACTGAAGGGGTCACAAAGACATGGGATAAACTCATGCTTCAGGTAATAATAACAATAATAAAAGTCACTAATTACTAAATGCTCTGCAGGTCTGGAATTTCAAGTCCTTCTTGGGGCCGCTCAGTAATAAAGAGGATGGCATCTGCCTTGAACCTTAAAGAAAGTTCTGACATACTCCCCCTTTTGCTTGTTTATCAGATAGACTTTCAAAAGGAAGGCACTTCAAAAATCTCTCCCATAAATCTGTAGTTAATGCCTAACCAGGCATGTGCAGTGCCCAGACATGTGTGGGGCTGTGGCCTGGGCCCATAAAGACTATTCTCTTCTCTCACCCTGCAGAACCATTGCTGTGGGGTGCTGGGCCCCTCCGACTGGCAGGAGTACACGTCTGCCTTCCGCTCCACACACAACGATGCTGACTTCCCCTGGCCACGAAAATGCTGTGCCATGGATGCCCAAGGGCTTCCCGTCAACCTTGATGGCTGCAAACTTGGAGTCCCTGGCTATTATAACAGCAATGTAAGACCATCCCTGCTTTTTCCAGTTAATGTATGTCAGTCAACAGTGCCTTTCTGGAAGGGAATGAAACTGTGAATAGCCTTTCTTCTCTACTGTAATCTCTGGGTTTCTCCTATCTTCTGGAGCAGAAGAGCCTGGAGTGGAGTCCTGGCCACGTTGCTGAACAGAGGATAGGGGGTTTTTTTTAGGATAAAGACTTTCCTGATGGATAGAGAACTATTAAGAAAACTCTCCCAATGCCACCAGGAAGAAGTGACATCTGTAACATGTAGATGGACAGCAGCTGAATCAAACTTAGCCCAAAGACGAGTGCATATAATATGAGCAAATCAGCAGTTCTACCTCAAGGTAGAACTTTTCAGTAGACTAGCAACTAATCTATTCAAATAGGTTGCTGGGTCATGAGCATCAGCTTCTGCATTAGCATGCATTTCTAGAAGTCATTCAAGCTTCCAATTTTGCCTGTAGCTTCTTGATTCTAGAGGTCAATTCTGTGTCAACTGTGTTTGGTTATCTAAGTGTATTTGGCAAGTGGATGGCACAGGAAGCTGTCCTTGAAGTGTCTGAGATAGATTTTTGCATTTGGAGCTAGAAACAGGTAGGTTATCTAGAAGTTGTCAATAAGCAGTGTAGCTCTGGCTTGGTTTTTTCAGACCCTACAAGGTGCCCAAATTGCAGTAGGAGAGGAAGATGTCACCTCAGTCTCTCTCAGAAGTGGATGAGCTTCTTGCCTTGCAGTAAAAGCTCAAAGCTGGTATTGAGTCATCCCTGGTTGTCTTACAGGGTTGTTATGACGCTATTTCTGGGCCAGTGAACACACATGCCTGGGGTGTTGCCTGGTTTGGTTTTGCCATCCTCTGCTGGACTGTAAGTACTTTATATTTGCCTTTATTTCCTCTTCTCTTTTCTCGGTATTCCACACCCAGCTGGGTGGAGGTGGATGACGGGACTGACACATTTAAAATGTCCATAGATTATCGTATTCATTCCTCACCTATCTGCCTATAGCCTGTTCCACTAACTGCTACATTTACAAGTTCTCCTCCATTCTGGCTTCCAGAGGTGAGGAACTAGATGGCTTTCTAGTCTGATGAGTCCTGCCGCCATCTCAACAACACAACTCAGCAAAATACAGCTTGCAGATACTTGTTTGTGAAGGGTATTGGACCATCTAAACAGCAATCATGATAGATAATTCAGTTTGTAGTTTGAAGACTTTGTATGAATGTTTTAAGTACTCTTAAAAGTAAACTCTCAGGGTTCAGCAGCTTCATGAGAGATAATCCCTAGTAAGATGAGTGATACAGTCAGATAGTTATGGCTGCGCACATCTTCTTTCTTTACTGTGTAGTTTCTGTGCAGATAAAAAAATTTAAGCTTCCTCTGCCTGAACAAGCTTTGCTTTTCAAGAATTTCTGTTGTCCCTCCTAGCAACGGGACTAAATGAAGATGGGGGAAAGGTGGAGAAAAGGAAACGGGAAGCAGAGAAACTTTAGCAGTCTTGTCTTTTCAGTTCTGCGTCCTCCTTGGTACCATGTTCTACTGGAGTGGAATTGAATACTGAAGGCCCGGTGTACTCAGTGCTGTCCTGAAATGCCGTGTGAAACTGCGTTTGTCTTCTGCTCCATTCTCCTTGTGCCATGGAGGATTTGAAGTTTTCCCACTACCTCTCCCATATATACTTTTGCCCCTCCAAAACCTGACACACAGAACTGACTGCAGGAAAGAATCTTCTTGTCCCTCCTTGCCCCTTGTTCTGCAGCCTTTATGTCTCCTGGCTGAGGCACAATCCTTCTTCCACGGTGCAAGAAATCCTTGGAGCATAAGATAAGAAGTTATCTGATTTGTTCTCTGATGATACCAGTAAAGAAAATCTCCATATACACTTGCTGCGAAACATGGCTCTCTAAAGTAAGGTTGAATTTAAATGGTAACGCTAAAGGCTCCAGCAAGGGCTATGTGAGCAAAGCTGTAACCTCTTGTGACCAAAACTGTAACCTCCCATGACCAATAAAGATGGGTGCTGCAAAGGAGAAGACTGCAGACCTCTCTAATATATTTTATTGTTCAACTTCTCTTCCTGGTCTCTGTCACCCCTTGCCTTGGAATAAGGCAGATTTCCTGAGAGTTTTAGTGTGTCAGCAGTAGAGACATGTCACAGAGAAAAAGTGTTGCTAGTCAAGCCCAATAAAAGGCTAGCTCACTCCTCAGCAATATGCTGCCTATAAGCAAGCCTACCTTCTGTCGCTGATGAAACTACTGCATGTACTCCTACCTTCAGAAGTGCCAGTCCAGGAAAATCTTCACTTGCTGACAAGCAACTCCTTCAAAAAGCTGTTCTGTACTTCACACAAGATTTCACACATCTACAGCCTAGAATTCGTGCAGAATACAAAGGGTCTTGTGCTGTTGTTGGCTTTGCAAAAGTGGCTGTTCCATGCCCCTAGTTTACTGTGCTTCTTGCTTCGGCTACCTGTATGTATATGGTTACATCTCCTATGTAATTCCCCTTCCACATCCCTGGATCAGGTAGGACATAAGGCAAACAATGGCAATGAGTATCTCTTGTGAAAAATGCAAGCAAGGTGCTAACTGAACCAAATCCAGTCCTTGCATCAGCACTTACAGTTCTCAGTCAGTTCAATAGAGGTTGCGTATTTTGGCCCGGACTTATCTGCTGTCTTTCCTAGTGAACACTTCAGCAGTTAAATGTATCATGAGAAATATGCTCCTGTAGAGGATTTTAAGATTAATCCTTCGGAAGTTCTACTGGTTCAGGTCCTGACACTTGCCGTCTGCCTTGATTCTTTGTTTTTGTATATTCACCAAAATACTAATTAAAAAGAAGTGGAGGTGAATTTTTTCTCTTGTTCAAGATGGTGTGTTTGGGAAGGGGAAATAATAAAGGCTGGGACGTCTGGGGCAGGACAAAGGCAGGCTTTAATGTCCTGTAATGCCATTGTGATGCATGGTGCTACAGAAACACTGAATAATCCTTTGCTAGAGTGCTGGGGAAGAGAAAGAGGCAGATATGAGGATGAATAGCTGAAGGAAGAAATGCAGAACTGCAACATAGAAATTTTCTGTGTGAGTGTGCCTTCAGAACTGAAAGTCCTCATGGTTCAGACACTCCCCTGGTTCAGTGGGGTGGTGACTGTCTTAGAGACCCTGGACTCTCAGAAATTCCATAAGGAAATTAGTCTTCACTTTTTTTGTGAGACGTGAGTCATGAATAGACCATGGAAGCCATGTATGTCAGTGGTTAGAGTTTGGTTTTGAAGGGGAGGAGGGCGGAGTTTGGTAGTAGAATTGGGGGTTTTTTGTGTCTATGCTGCTGAGAGCTACAGTAACACCTAAATGTAAAGAAATCTTAAGAGAATCAGCATCTGCCCAAATTAAGGAGCAATAGCAAAGACTGAGTTCTCTGCTACTTGACATGAACTGCAAATGTCTGTCAACTGCAGCCAGAAGAGAGGAGAGAAATGGGGGAGGAAGGACAATGCAGGCACACAGCCTCTGTCCTTGCTTGGCCAAACCCCTCCAATAACTCCTCAGCCATGGCAGCCATCGTGGATAGAAGCACTCCTGTGTAAGGGCCTCTTGCTTGAGTTATGTCTGAAACTCAAGTAGCTCTGCAAATGAGTGAAACAACTGGCTATGGGACTTTCTAGACTAGTAGTGCCTTCTGCACATGGATGTCTCTGTACATACGCCGGGAAAAAACTTTTAGGACTGCAGAAGCAGGTAACTTCAAATATTATTTTCCTTCTCTAGTCTTTGGCTTCAGACCGAGAGGTCTCTTCCTTTCTGGTGCATCTAAATGTGGTGTGATTATAGCACTACACTCAGTATAGGGGAAAATGCTGCAAGATTTTGCAGGAGAAAAGAGACTGAAACTACTTTAAATAGACTATTTCAATATTAACTGCTCCAACCAGTTGCAAATGATACCATTGACCTATTACATAAATGGCAGCTCAAGTCAATTAAGTTTAGGTTCTTCACATTTGTTTTCTGCTTCCTAAGCCTTTCCCTCCCATTGCACTTCATGATTCATGTTCTCAAAAAATAAAAGCAGTAAATAAGTGATCCAGGCAATGGTGGATCTATGCAGACATGCCAAACATGCCTCAATGCAACCAGAAAATTCCAGCTTTATCCATCCTGAACTAAGGAGGAAGGAGAAGACTGGACTGATGGCAGAATGATGTTGAGCAGGGTAATGAAAAATCCTGCACAGCTTTTTCTGGTTTTTCAGCTTCTGAAGGTTGATTCCAATCTCTGCAAGTTCATTGGGATGCCAGAGGGAGGGTGAGGAAGGGATGGAGTCCATGACAGGAATGGTGGCAAACAGGTTTATGTGTTGGCTGAGACTTGTAAAGAAATCTTGGTCATTCTCGGCTGTTTGGATTGTGTCCTGAAGGTATGGATGTATGTGGCCTTCAGAGCAGGCAATATGCATATGTGCATGAAAACTACTGAACAAAGACATCCTGATAAGATAGGATGAAGAAAAAATCTCCAGGTAGAACTGTATGGTTTGTTTGCAGATTTGCTCTGTTTATTTCTTCTCTGTAGGAGTGATTATTCACAGTTCTCTCTTGGCAATAAAAATGCATTTCAATTCTCCCATAGAGTGACCAAACATATTTTTGGATTATTAATTTATTGTAATATTCCCAGCTCTGAGAAATCAGTCTTGCTGAGAAGCATCCTCTGTTCAGACATGATGAAGTAATGTGGCCTCCAAGCCAACAAGAATCCCACATCCTCATCTGCTCCTCTCCCATGTAGTCAGAAATGTAATCTGATGTTTTTCACACTGCCAAACGTTTGTGGCTGACAGTACTGAAGGCCTCTGTTCCTTCAGGCAATGAAGCAATGAGAGAGCTGCCTTTGCATATTTTGTGCCTTGACTCCCTTTTTCCAGCAGGCTTTCCTACCCTTTCCACCTTTCCTTTCACTTCTTCTGCATGAGATCTCTTTGCACAGACTCTCTCAGGCCTTATTTTAATTTACCTTGCTGGTTCGTGGATGATGTACAATGACCATTATGTGCCATGCTTGCATCTGGCTGCGACCTCATTGTGAAAACCAGGAACCAGGCTGCTGGTAGTGCTCGGTATCCTCTGACTCAGATGATTTATTCCCCATCCTGCTCACTGACCTGGCATCTTAGTTTTTCACATTCCTTACAACAGGGACTTGTGCCAAGCAAATGTTTCCTGGGACCAGGACTGACCTAAAACTAGCTATAAATGAAGCCTCCTACTCCCAACACTTGGCAGCCCCGCCCTCCTTGACAACTGGGGAAAGCCCCTGCAACATGTGGTATGCTGGGAACCTCCTGTGAGAACTCTCCCTGAAATCTTGGCCATCTATCTTTAGGAGACTGCTGCAGAGGAGTTGAGGATGACTGTTGAGGGTTAATCCTCAACTGGAAAAAAAGGTAAGGGTGTTTCTGACTGTGTTAAATTGCACCAAGGTGAAATTCCAGTATAGGCAATGTCATCTGCACTTCTTGTACATTCACTAGTTGAGATAAACCCTGTAAGAGAGCTAAGTGATGAGCAGTGAGCTGCTCTGGCTACCCAGGGCTGTTGTTAACTGTGAGAGAATGCAGGACTTCTCTATTTTTCTTGAGGCAACGCTCACCTTTAGCACGGTACTGTGGCTGGCACAGAGTCTGGAGCCTGTAAAGCCAAGTTACTTCAAAAAACTCTCTGCAAATGAGCAGCCTAGTCCTTTTACACCTCTCTTCTGCCTCCACTATCTGATCCTTAGTCTTTAAGTAAATTATCTCATGATGCAAAAAAAAAACCAAAAAGCCCCTCCAACTAGTAAAGCAGCTTGAGAACACCTGTTTCTTCTGATTTAGTCTTCCTGATTCTTACAAAGGAGGAGGAAAAGAAAATTTTACCTGATATTTTTCATACTGGTTCAACTCTATCTTATGTCTGGGTGTTGGAGTTTTTTTCCTTTTTGGGTTTTACTTACCTAGAAACTTTCTCTGTTTAATAATTATAATGTGTTATTCTCCTTTCTCCAGAACTGGTTGTTCCCATGTTCGTGTGCTTTGTGGTTCTTTCTTAAGCAGCTACAAAGTTTTCTTTCAAATCATTTCCTCTCACTGAATTCAAATATTTCCTGGTCTTTTCAGATAAGGGATTTAAACTATACAAGTATGTAGTCCCTGCAGCAGATGTGCTATGGAAGAAAACAGGTCCCATTTTAAGATGGATGACATAATTCCTATGAGTTTTCTAGGTTTGCAGAATGTTTATCTCACACTGCAGTTTGCTAAGACATGAGAAAATACCTATTCTGTTTAATTATGGAGTGAAGCAAATATTCAAGTTTTAACACTCATACTGTATCTAACTTTTGAGGGCATCGCGACTTGGGCAGGTCTGAGCTTTGCAGGTCCCATTCATTTCTAGTCCTTAACACTGAAACACTAAATGCATGTGGCGAGGCATGTTCTTTCAAAAGTTTATCCTGCTCAGGTGGAAAATTAACTCAGAAATCTCACTGTCTTTCTCTGTCTTGATCTTTATGATTCTGTTCTTTTTGCTGTTGTTGATGCCTTGTGCCAGTCTCCTTCACTGGGCTAAATTTCCTTCTCTGCACTGCTTGCCTTTTCCTTTGCTGCCAGGTGACCTTTAGCCCCATCCAGTGGAATAGCAGCTAGATGTTCTGTTGCCCACAGCTTCTGGACTCTGGGGCGCAATGAGGATGTGTGAGACACCAGTATCAAATGCTCTTTCACACTGAGTGGTTAGATTGCTTCCTGATTAACAGCCAGTTTGGGAACTTGCCTAATCTTGGTTTTGGCTTGGATGTTGTAGCTGTGGCTTCCAATACAACCTACACAGACAATTGTCCTAAGTCAGGCAGGCAAAAGAAACTGGGTGAAATTGTGTTCAAAGACTTCCATGTGTTTAAGCACCCTGATTTAGGGGGCAGTGCTGATTGGAGCATGAGCAGCTCTACAGTGTACCTTTTATCTAACTTTCAAACCATGGGAATGCTGTGGGGCAGTTTAGGATTCTCCTCTTGCCCTATGGCCAAGTCATTGCTAGATTCTGTGGCACAAAGAATAGAAAAATACTGTTTCTTGTACAGAACTAGTAATTGGCTCTGGCTAACAATTTCAGAGTTCAACAAACATGATTTTCTTTCTCACTTTGTGTGCCAGTTGCCATGGTAAGCAGGAAGCACAACCCAAGCATTTCCCTAAAGGGAAACTGAAGTCATGAAGGAGGTAGGAAAGGGAGACAAGCTCTGAGTTCAGCTGCTGAGTAGGAAAAAAAAAAAAAGTACTTCATTTAACCTAATGATTCATCTGTTTTTTAGGGAGAACAGTGAGCAAGCTGCACTGCAAATACATCCACCGAGGCTACAGCCACAAGAACAGCCCCCCCCCTTCCTTATTTTGTTTTTTGTTTTGTTCCCAGGATAGAAGGGGCACATACTAATAATATTGACTTCCATGCTACAGCTCAGAGACTGGATTAATGAGAGTCAGGGAACTAAATTCATAATTTGCTTAAGTTCTTGCTTGTCCTTTACAAAGCAACGAAGTGCATATATGATGCACCAGAGGCTTCATAGTAACTTCTGTTCCAGCTTGGCTTCCGCTATACAAACACTGGGATCCCAAAGTTTTTCCATACTGCACTCTGCATTGCTCTGCATTATTACAGGCAAGGCAGAATTCTGCAGGAGATGTGCTAAATGGGATGACACGGTTGTACGTCACGGAAACTTCAGCATGGTAGAACTAGAAATTGTAAGAAAAGAAGATAATTTTACCCTTGAAAATTTTAAAGTATGTCAGGTAACAGTAATTCTACAGAAGTCTCCGAGCCCTTTCTTCATCTTCAGAGCTGCAAAGCAGCTGCAGTCCTCATAACCCCAATCAGAAAAGTGTGTGGTTGGGCCCTAACCTCTAATCCCCACCATCCAAACCCACACAAACACAATTCAGTGCCCTGGCCACTCACACAACAAAAGAGGGGCTCAAACTCCATGTCAGAGGAAGACAACAATGTTTACACTGCATTCATAAACCAAATCCGGGGGAAAAGAAAATGTTCCAAAACATCACTAGGGCACAGGTCTGTTTTTTATGAAAACTCTAGTTTAATCTAATGGCTGAGACCTGGCAAAACATCTTTCTTTTGTGGCTTTTGTTTTTNAAAAAAAAAAAAAAAAAAAAAAAAAAAAAAAAATTAGGCACGGGGGCAGGCAAGTCCACACAGAGGAAAAAAGCTTAACAAAAATGCAATTCATCAGAGCTAGCAGGAAAAATAATCACAAACCAGAGTTAGTGGGATTGGGACAGTCCCTTTCACAGTGTCTGACTTCCAGCCCTTCCTTTGACCTGGCAGCAAATAATATTTCAAAGGGGACCAGTGCCTACAAACACAAGATCTAAGGTCTGGACTGCTGCACAGAGCCCTCAGAAAGCTCTTACCTCTTGCCATCCTTCCTTTCTGGGGCTGTTACAGTCCTACTCCATCTCCAGTCAAACTCAGTAGCAAGCTTTCCATTCCTTGCTTGGAGCAGAACTAGTTATCACCAAGCCTTTTCATCAATTGAGAGCAAGCAAAGGCTAAAACAAATAGGGATCAGCTACAGCTTCTCCCCCCACCGTTAGAGGTTTTTATTCATTTTTTCTAGAGGTGGAGACAAGCAAAAGGGCCAGCTGCAAAACCTGGGCATGCTTGAAAGATAATATATGCTTCAGTAGACTGTTTGCATTTTCAAGGACTTGGGAGAAGATTATGGTGGAAAGTTAAATCAGTCCTTGCACTCTGGTCTCCCCTGATCTTATTCCTCCTCTCCCTGGACAAGATCCTGCTCAGGAAGGCGTATTCAGGCCTTCTGCCCACCACAGATTAGCCAGAACTAATTAGCTACTTTGTGGGCAAAAAGCCCACATTTGATCTCACACTCTCAGTGCTGCAAAAGTTGCAGCAGAAAACAGTTCCATGCATCAGCCCAAGTTTCACAGATGTGTAAAATACTATTTAGGCAATTCCTTCATTTTAATTACATTTCATTTTTAATATATTTATATAGAATGATCTTATATATATATATATAAATTTAAAAAGTGTTCACCACGACAGGCATTTCAGAATCAATAAAGAAAGAAAAAAGATTTTTATTGCACCATTTGGACTCTGGATGAGGGAAAATGTTGCAGGCTTTATGGATGCTCTCTAATACAGATCTAAGTTCCTCTGAAGCTCTAAAGGTGAAAAAATAAGTACTTCGGTCTTTCTGCAGTCATACCATGAGAAGGACATCCCAGAGGACTGGGATTTATAAGGTAAAACACAGTCTTCCTTTCTGTTTACTCTCCTGCAAATAAGGCAGCTCCCACACGAGCTAACATTAACCGTGTCCCTCCTTTCTGTCAGGGGATTCTCATCTTTGCCAGCTCAGCCATTTCACTCTGAGCTACATTTAACAGAAGCTGCACAAACCCCCGACTACATGGGAAGAATAAGTGCAATTTACTCACTTGTCTTCCATTGGTAAAAGTCCACAAGCAACATATGCTGGTGATGTGTCATGTCTGATACTGGGGCCATCTGCAAACTTGGGAATAACCTTTACACTGTTCACAGTCTCAGGAGAATTGAAATGTACTGCTGGGTCCCTAAAATGATCTTTGTGAAGCTGCAGAGGATGAGCCAGTCTATTTAGTCTTTTCAATACCAAGAACAACCAGTGTAGCTCTCTAGTACAAAAAATTCAAATTCTGGGCCAGACTCTTCTCCCATAAATCTAATCTATCCCTCTTCATAATGCTTCACAGATAAACAATTAAAAAACAAACAGAACTCCAAACAAACAAACAAATAAACACAAATCCCAAAACGAGGAGAAAAACCCATAAATCCTTTCTTAGAGAGATCAGGACTGACCCTAAAACTGATATCAGGGATAGCTTAATGAAGTTGGATCTCAGGAAGCTCCTGCCACACAGTCAGCACCATTCAGTGGGAGATGGCATCTGTCTTCTGGTTCTGGCCAACTATCAAACTCTGGTCCTTCAAGCTGACTGCAACTACCAGTATCAACATGGATCCATCATCAAGCATTACAGACTCCGCAGAAGGCTGAGTCTGAAGGTGAGAATCATGACACCTGTCCAACGGTGCACCTTGCAACTAAGCATGTACTTTCAGCTCTGCAGGACCTGAGGCTTTATCTAAGCGCTCTTGGAACATCAGCTGAAGGCTGGAGATGAAATTGTAGATAAGACATATCATTACAGCATCTCTGCTTAATTAAAATCCAGGACCCGGATCTGAGTTCAAATTCTGAAACATCCTTAAAAAGTATGGTCTGGATACAGATTTTAGTTGAGGTTGATCTTTAATATTAAGTAAAGATTTCTAATAATTTTTCCTTGCAGGAGTTTCAACACTTATGCCAAAAGCACTATTACTTACCGGAATGCTGTTAAGAGCTGAGACAGTGTATTATATACAAATTGCCAGACCTCATTTCTTGTTCATACATCAACTTATATGAGAATAAGGAGGGGGAAAAAAAAGTGGTTTCAGCATGCCAAGGTTTCATCACATTTTCTTTTTTCTTCTGGTACATTATTTTGTGAGCTTCTTTAGCTCTCTTCCAGGTGCCTTGGCTGTCAAAACTTCTAGGAACTCAGAGAATAAATCCTTGTCCAAAGTAAACTATTTTGTTGATGCAAAAAAAACCCTGGGCATCATTTCCACAACTTTGCCTTCTTCTAAACTCTTACAGTACCTCATATCTCACTTTCCTGAATCATTTGCCATTAACCCAGCCATGGTGATTAAAAGCTTTCTCATGAGGCAATAAAAAAGGCATTTGGGTGCCATGTTAATGCAGCCTAGAGCTGTGCTAACTATGAGGAGCATGGAGGACTGGCAACTCCCTGGTTTTTATAAGAGGCTGCACAGGCATCTTATGGTCTGGGAGTAGAATTATACGATTGTCATGAAGCTGCATATTCTGGGCCTGTGTCCACAGCTTGCCCAGCTAAAGCATAGGCTGACATCTGTGAGAGAAAATGGACCCAAACAAAAACTCCAGGCTCTCGTCTGGTTTACTATTCTCCTTTAACAAAACCGACAGCATGGATTTAGTTCTCTGCTCTGTTGCCTCTTATATGGCATTATGCACACATGAGGAGTACAGTGGGGAGGATCAAAGACTGCAACTGGTGACAGGGAAAAGCCCTCTTGTTTTTTCACACTCCCTTTGCATATGGCAGGAGAAAATTCTGCTGAAAATATATTGCTTGCATTTGTGGACCCAAAACTTCTAAAAACTACTCTGGTACCTCTTCCCATTAGCAATCAAAGAGTGGAGAGAAAGCATCATACAGGCTCAGGGCCCTCCAACCACAATAACACTAATAAAGTGACAGTCAGACTAGGAGCTCATGGGTTGAGTTTACTAACCATTTGGAACTGCTAGTACTTCAGAAAAAAAGCCCTAAACATACGTCCTTTGGGAAATTCTGGCTGACCCTCATTTTGGTGGCTATAGCACTTCAGAACAGATGCTCTGAACAGATGCTTAAACTATAGCCCATGATACCCAACAGAGGGCCTACAGACTCAGACATCTCCAGGAGTGATGGCCCCTGTAAGTGCCATTACAGGGACAATCTCAGTGCTGGCAGCAACACCTGTGTACCTGTCTCCTCCGTAGTCACTAGTGACACTTAAATTGCAGAGACAGCCTAGGCTGTGCCTGACCTTGCAATCACCCACGGTCACCAAGCAGTCAATAGACGAGCCTGTGGAGAATGTAGAGTTAGAGGCTTTATAAAGGAAGCTTTAATTCTATTCCCACAGCAGCTGTTCCATATCTGAACCTGTATTTTCCTGTAACATTAATGTTCCCTTCAGGAGAGACTTTAATTCACTTCAAATCTCCCTCTCAGGACTTGTTCATGATCTGTTCTGCAGTCCCACAAATCATCCTCTTTACCACACTTTTAATCAGTCTGAAAGCGCTGAGGTCCGGGGAGGTGACAACCAGCCATACTCTCAAAGGAATAGTGTAAAATCACAAGGAGTGGAAGTTTCAAGGAATAAGAAGCACCTGGGGACATGCCACACAGTGGCAATGAAAGACCAACGGTCAAAGATATGTCAGTCAGGGTACAAGAGGGCAATAGCCCAAGAACATGCAGATCAGGAGATCCTCTTTCTTTTCTCTCCTGTTGGCAGTGTGGAGCTCAACCAGAGATAGCTGCAGAGGTGTCACCTGGCTTTAAGCAATGATGAAAATAGTTGATACTGGACTTTGTTATGACCACATCTTGGCTGTCATTGATACCAGCCTGAGAAGTCTCTACACTGGGCAGCCAGCTGCACACTCATTCCTCAGCCACATGGATCTTGTCTACCCGAGGAAGGTGTGGCTGAGCACACAAAACTCATGAGCAAGACTTGGAAGATTAAAAGAACAACTAGGCGTTTCCTGTACAGCTGCTTTCATTCCAGCGCTTGCACATGCTGGAAAGAGCACATCTTTGATGCAAGGATAGAGCTGGGGGCAGTGTTCAGGTTGTATGTTTGTCATTGGAACATCCTTGAGTGTCTCACACCCTGTGTGACTGTGACCTGCTCATGCCAGCTTCACTTTCCCCTTCAGCTATCCCCAGCCTCTTGCACTGTTTATTTACACTGTCTAAATCAAACAGTCCTTCACTAGTGTCTGGGAAACAATGGGAAGAGTTCCTAAACATCTGGATCTACCTCCTCAGCACCCTGGGCTGCAGTGTTTTGTAACAGGGTTTCTTTCAAGCCCTGTTTTCTAATTATACAGAGATTTATTTTTCCTTTTCTTCCATAGGGAGGATGAGACTTTCACAGGGCTTGTTAGACAATAAGCACGAGAAAATGCAAGTTCCCTGGGACTGGCTTACAAAAAAAAAAAAAAAGCAGGCAGTGAGGGACTAAGCAGAGGTGAGATAGGGAAGGAAAAGCAAGACAAAGAGACTATGACCTTCCATAGCAAAAAGCTTTGCAGGAAACCATTGAGGATTCAAGTCCATCTTGCACAAAATAACAACAGCAAAATGGCAACAGAATTGGTCTTGGACACTCCCATCCCAACCACCACAGAAAAGGAATAGGAGAAGCAGCTGCTATTCAATCTGCCTCCCACTTCGTCCATCCAGAATCACGGAGCGCCTCTGGGGCTGGTAAAAGCAGCTGGTAGATGTCTCCAGTCTCTGGCCATTCTTGGGGATGGTCATTTTGTTCCGCAGTGTCACCCCCTCAGGTGTCGTCCGCGAAGTCTCAGACAGATCACCACAAATGGGGCTCAAAGAGGTGGTCTGAGTGGGGCTCCTTATGGGTGATAACAATACCCTGGAGTCTGCTGAAGTGGTGGGGTGGTCCATAATGGGGAAAGGGGGACTGAAGAGAATCAGACTTTGGGGCCTCCCGGGCCTAGATCTATAGGAAGGCTTGGAGAACCCTGATGGCCTCTCTATCTTTGAAGACTGTGGGTTATCTCCAGCTGTCTCCCCTCCAGAGGTGCGCTTTCGGCGCAGAACGGGGGCATCCAGAGACGGGTTATGACTGGACTGAGATGGCTCCAGTGGAGGGCCAAGGCTGCCATGCCAGGGACAGGCTGAGTCCTTCTGAGCTGGGTCACTGTTTTCTTTCTCTGCTTTGGCTTTCTTCTCTGTCAGAGGGCTCTTGGGGGCCTCCAAGTGACTCCAAGCCACCCGTGGCGTTTGCCTGATGGTCTGCTTGGCTTCTGCCTCCTTCTTCTCAGCAGGTGGAACAGCATTCTGAGCCTGCAGGGGCTGGGGGATCTGGGTGTACTGAATCTTGGGCGGTATCACAGGCACAGCTCTAGCCTGGCACATCTTAATCATGAAGGAGGTCCTGACTGCCGACACACTGACGGGGGCAGAGTTACGACGGCCAGTGCTGGCATGGGCCACTGCCAGGTAATCCAAGTCTAGATCCACAGGGGAATTGAAACTAGACCCCCAAGGAACACCTTTACTGGCAGCAGGGCAGTGTGTTGGCAGGGATGGGACAGAATCACTGCTTTTTACTTCCTTCTGCCCATATAGGAGATTCCCAGGGAGAGATGGCACGGACAGGTTCTCGAATGTGAAGAAATCTGGGGCTGGGAGGAGCGAATCCAAGTTGAGGGAGGAAGGCCTAGTCTTTACTTTGCGAGGTGTTTCTTCACCTTTATTACTCAGCTGTGACTCAAGGGCAGAGCACAATGCTTTGGTGACAGTCTCTCCTCCCAGGGCAGTGTCCTGAGAGATGGATAACTCCTCCTTTGTGTTCTTTGTCTGTGAAGAACTGTCTGGGCTCTTTTGGTAGGGCAAAAACAGCTCAGGCTTTGAGGTCCAAGGGTTTTCTTTGCTCACATCCACTTTCTTTTCCTCTGGCTCTGAAAGAGGTATTCTGTAGGGTCCTGCTTTCTCAGCTGGTACTTCCTCCCTGCTGAGGGCATACTTCAGCTTCTCAGGTTTTGGAGATTCTTCTGGAGGACTTGGGCCATTCTCATCTTGTGTTGCTTTGCCCAAACTAGAAGGAGAGATGGGTTTTGTTTTGGACAGCTCACAAGTCACTGACAGAATGTCACTGTGTGGTTGCTGCTGGTCAGTGGCATCTATGAAAGAGAATGGGATAGTCCATAAACTCATCACTGTGTCTTTACTGTCCAGGGAGAGGCTGCGACTGAATCGTGGTCTAAGGCCTGTCTCTGCTCTCTGGCTCTGTGGATGAAACTCCTGTATCATCTTCTCCTGAATGTCCTTAGAGGTGGGGGAATGGAGAGGGCTTGTAACCCACTGGTGATCCTCCCATGGCTCCACAAGTTCTAAGCTCTGCACATTATCTGTCCAGGCGTCCTCATCATCCTGGTCACCAGCATCCTGGGTTCTGCTAACAGCATGGCCCTCCTTCACCTCTGGGATTCCATCTCCACTCAGTGCCTTGGAGGAGAATGTGTCCCTTTCATCAGTAGTCATTATCTCTTGCTTCTCCCTCTGGGTCTGGACTCTGGTAAGACCATCCTTTTCCCTCTGCTGCTGGCAAGTGCTATCTTTTTCTCTCCCTGACTCTGGACGTGCTCCTTTGGAACAAGAAAATCCATCATTTGGGGCAATCTTATTAAATTCCGATTGACTATGAATCTTCTGGTCCAGGCTAGGAGCAAGACATTCACTCCTGCTGTCCACCATTGGGTGGTGGTTCTTTGGAGTGACTGTACCAGTTGGAAGAGTGCTCAGTTCAGGTAGGGATGAGCCACAGCTCTGCTGTGCAACTGCATCAGACTGGCAGTCGTGAGGGCTGTCTTGTCGCTCCATGCTGCTGGCACCAAATAAGGGCACCTGAGTTACTTGTGATGCTCTGCTTGAAGGTGTCTGCTCAGCTAGTGTTGGACTCTGCCCTGGACCAGAGGAAAGATGGTCTGTTTGTACTGAAGAAGAAGATTCAGAAGTTCGGCTTGTCTTGGGGGCAGCTGCTGGCAAGAGCAAGAGCTCCTCTTCAGGTTCAATAATTTTCAGTTCCTGCTGTATCTCTGGCCACAGAGGTTCTAGAAGGGCATTTGCCGCGTCCTCCTCAGTCTGAAAAACAAAAGAAATGCCATGACCTGGGAGCTCACAACTCTACCAGTAAATACCCCTCAATTTTCCCCAAACAGCTCTCTCAGAACAGAGAGGGTCCCAGATGAGCACGTTCATAGGTACAGAAATACAGACACACATATGGCTACCAGTTCAAGGAAGGAAATACATCTATAAACAAGTGGGGTTATGGAGGAGAAGATCCGAGGTGCAGCCAAAAGGAGGTCTGGACAGATGTACTGAAACAGTGAGCTGAATGAGTAGCTGGAATATTTCAGCCCATTTCTCAGCTCTTCCCATTCAGGCTCGCTTGGCCTTGCCAGAGAATACACATTCCCAAAATGCACACAAACGCGAATGAATAATCTATTCAAGGAGCTATGCCAACAGATCTTTAAATAGCTGTCCAGAGATGAGTATCACTGTAAGAAACTTGGTGAAAAGGCTCTGCTAGAGATACAGAGGAGGCAAAAATAGTAAGAATTTAAAAAAATTTGTGTGAGGCGAATGGAAGAATAAAGGACTGTTCAGGCTGTCCAGGACAAATGGGACAGCAAAAATAGAAGGGAAATTCAGAGACCGTGGGTCAAAATGCTCAGACATCCGGACAGTCTCACATCTGGAGAGTCTCAGAGCAGACAGATTGTAAGGGCTGAAATTGTATAGTTACAGGAAAAGAAGACCAAAAAGGGACAGTAGGTAGTTATGTAAAGGTAAATCACCACATGGTGCTGTGGATAGAAGTGAAATCAATTCATGGTCTATTCTTGACTCTGCTTTGCCTAGGCTGTGGACTGAGTTTTCACAACTACAGACACACAATGAAACTTTAAACAACTTCTCAGTCACTACCATGACATGGTCCCCCACCTTCATTCTCATGTCTTCTTCCTTACCACATCTCTTAGGCATGATCCTTCTTCTGTCTTAGCTGTCTCTATCTCCTGTTGATGACAGCTTCCTTCTGAAGAGACATCCTTCATATTGAGCTGTCCTTGCTCTGCTCTGTCTTCCGGGAGTGGCCCCTTATGAAACTCCGACACTGGTGTTTCTTCCAAGGTGGCTCTCTGTTCTAAGGACTGCTGGGGGCTCTTGGTGCTGCTTGTGCAGCTGCTTTGCCCACATGTCTTCTGATTTTCTGCAGCTGGCTGTGGAGTTTCTAAGGACTCAGGTTTCCTGGCTGCCACCAGTTCCTCAGGGTGAGAGCCTGGATCAGAAATGCAAGTGAAAGATGTAACTGTTTGTGACTGAAAACTTGTGTCCCGAGAAAAAGTGGTGCTGCTAAAAGCCAATACCAACTAAAAAAGATGAAGAGCTCCCTCCAGGCACAACAGGATGTTTCTGGGAGGCCATGGGCACTTCCCCGGTCTCTTTGCTGCAACAAACACCAACCTGACCTGCTTTCAGAGTCAACACCCACCCTGCTACAGCTTGGTCTCTTTTCCACCACAAGACCAGGCTGGAGAAACCTCCATGCCACCAAGCTGTGGGGCACCTCCAGTAGCACAACTGAGGATCCACCCCCCCCCCCNAACGGTGCACCTTGCAACTAAGCATGTACTTTCAGCTCTGCAGGACCTGAGGCTTTATCTAAGCGCTCTTGGAACATCAGCTGAAGGCTGGAGATCAAGCTACAAAATAGACATATCATTACAGCATCTCTGCTTAATTAAAATCCAGGACCCGGATCTGAGTTCAAATTCTGAAACATCCTTAAAAAGTATGGTCTGGATACAGATTTTAGTTGAGGTTGATCTTTAATATTAAGTAAAGATTTCTAATAATTTTTCCTTGCAGGAGTTTCAACACTTATGCCAAAAGCACTATTACTTACCGGAATGCTGTTAAGAGCTGAGACAGTGTATTATATACAAATTGCCAGACCTCATTTCTTGTTCATACATCAACTTATATGAGAATAAGGAGGGGGAAAAAAAAGTGGTTTCAGCATGCCAAGGTTTCATCACATTTTCTTTTTTCTTCTGGTACATTATTTTGTGAGCTTCTTTAGCTCTCTTCCAGGTGCCTTGGCTGTCAAAACTTCTAGGAACTCAGAGAATAAATCCTTGTCCAAAGTAAACTATTTTGTTGATGCAAAAAAAACCCTGGGCATCATTTCCACAACTTTGCCTTCTTCTAAACTCTTACAGTACCTCATATCTCACTTTCCTGAATCATTTGCCATTAACCCAGCCATGGTGATTAAAAGCTTTCTCATGAGGCAATAAAAAAGGCATTTGGGTGCCATGTTAATGCAGCCTAGAGCTGTGCTAACTATGAGGAGCATGGAGGACTGGCAACTCCCTGGTTTTTATAAGAGGCTGCACAGGCATCTTATGGTCTGGGAGTAGAATTATACGATTGTCATGAAGCTGCATATTCTGGGCCTGTGTCCACAGCTTGCCCAGCTAAAGCATAGGCTGACATCTGTGAGAGAAAATGGACCCAAACAAAAACTCCAGGCTCTCGTCTGGTTTACTATTCTCCTTTAACAAAACCGACAGCATGGATTTAGTTCTCTGCTCTGTTGCCTCTTATATGGCATTATGCACACATGAGGAGTACAGTGGGGAGGATCAAAGACTGCAACTGGTGACAGGGAAAAGCCCTCTTGTTTTTTCACACTCCCTTTGCATATGGCAGGAGAAAATTCTGCTGAAAATATATTGCTTGCATTTGTGGACCCAAAACTTCTAAAAACTACTCTGGTACCTCTTCCCATTAGCAATCAAAGAGTGGAGAGAAAGCATCATACAGGCTCAGGGCCCTCCAACCACAATAACACTAATAAAGTGACAGTCAGACTAGGAGCTCATGGGTTGAGTTTACTAACCATTTGGAACTGCTAGTACTTCAGAAAAAAAGCCCTAAACATACGTCCTTTGGGAAATTCTGGCTGACCCTCATTTTGGTGGCTATAGCACTTCAGAACAGATGCTCTGAACAGATGCTTAAACTATAGCCCATGATACCCAACAGAGGGCCTACAGACTCAGACATCTCCAGGAGTGATGGCCCCTGTAAGTGCCATTACAGGGACAATCTCAGTGCTGGCAGCAACACCTGTGTACCTGTCTCCTCCGTAGTCACTAGTGACACTTAAATTGCAGAGACAGCCTAGGCTGTGCCTGACCTTGCAATCACCCACGGTCACCAAGCAGTCAATAGACGAGCCTGTGGAGAATGTAGAGTTAGAGGCTTTATAAAGGAAGCTTTAATTCTATTCCCACAGCAGCTGTTCCATATCTGAACCTGTATTTTCCTGTAACATTAATGTTCCCTTCAGGAGAGACTTTAATTCACTTCAAATCTCCCTCTCAGGACTTGTTCATGATCTGTTCTGCAGTCCCACAAATCATCCTCTTTACCACACTTTTAATCAGTCTGAAAGCGCTGAGGTCCGGGGAGGTGACAACCAGCCATACTCTCAAAGGAATAGTGTAAAATCACAAGGAGTGGAAGTTTCAAGGAATAAGAAGCACCTGGGGACATGCCACACAGTGGCAATGAAAGACCAACGGTCAAAGATATGTCAGTCAGGGTACAAGAGGGCAATAGCCCAAGAACATGCAGATCAGGAGATCCTCTTTCTTTTCTCTCCTGTTGGCAGTGTGGAGCTCAACCAGAGATAGCTGCAGAGGTGTCACCTGGCTTTAAGCAATGATGAAAATAGTTGATACTGGACTTTGTTATGACCACATCTTGGCTGTCATTGATACCAGCCTGAGAAGTCTCTACACTGGGCAGCCAGCTGCACACTCATTCCTCAGCCACATGGATCTTGTCTACCCGAGGAAGGTGTGGCTGAGCACACAAAACTCATGAGCAAGACTTGGAAGATTAAAAGAACAACTAGGCGTTTCCTGTACAGCTGCTTTCATTCCAGCGCTTGCACATGCTGGAAAGAGCACATCTTTGATGCAAGGATAGAGCTGGGGGCAGTGTTCAGGTTGTATGTTTGTCATTGGAACATCCTTGAGTGTCTCACACCCTGTGTGACTGTGACCTGCTCATGCCAGCTTCACTTTCCCCTTCAGCTATCCCCAGCCTCTTGCACTGTTTATTTACACTGTCTAAATCAAACAGTCCTTCACTAGTGTCTGGGAAACAATGGGAAGAGTTCCTAAACATCTGGATCTACCTCCTCAGCACCCTGGGCTGCAGTGTTTTGTAACAGGGTTTCTTTCAAGCCCTGTTTTCTAATTATACAGAGATTTATTTTTCCTTTTCTTCCATAGGGAGGATGAGACTTTCACAGGGCTTGTTAGACAATAAGCACGAGAAAATGCAAGTTCCCTGGGACTGGCTTACAAAAAAAAAAAAAAAGCAGGCAGTGAGGGACTAAGCAGAGGTGAGATAGGGAAGGAAAAGCAAGACAAAGAGACTATGACCTTCCATAGCAAAAAGCTTTGCAGGAAACCATTGAGGATTCAAGTCCATCTTGCACAAAATAACAACAGCAAAATGGCAACAGAATTGGTCTTGGACACTCCCATCCCAACCACCACAGAAAAGGAATAGGAGAAGCAGCTGCTATTCAATCTGCCTCCCACTTCGTCCATCCAGAATCACGGAGCGCCTCTGGGGCTGGTAAAAGCAGCTGGTAGATGTCTCCAGTCTCTGGCCATTCTTGGGGATGGTCATTTTGTTCCGCAGTGTCACCCCCTCAGGTGTCGTCCGCGAAGTCTCAGACAGATCACCACAAATGGGGCTCAAAGAGGTGGTCTGAGTGGGGCTCCTTATGGGTGATAACAATACCCTGGAGTCTGCTGAAGTGGTGGGGTGGTCCATAATGGGGAAAGGGGGACTGAAGAGAATCAGACTTTGGGGCCTCCCGGGCCTAGATCTATAGGAAGGCTTGGAGAACCCTGATGGCCTCTCTATCTTTGAAGACTGTGGGTTATCTCCAGCTGTCTCCCCTCCAGAGGTGCGCTTTCGGCGCAGAACGGGGGCATCCAGAGACGGGTTATGACTGGACTGAGATGGCTCCAGTGGAGGGCCAAGGCTGCCATGCCAGGGACAGGCTGAGTCCTTCTGAGCTGGGTCACTGTTTTCTTTCTCTGCTTTGGCTTTCTTCTCTGTCAGAGGGCTCTTGGGGGCCTCCAAGTGACTCCAAGCCACCCGTGGCGTTTGCCTGATGGTCTGCTTGGCTTCTGCCTCCTTCTTCTCAGCAGGTGGAACAGCATTCTGAGCCTGCAGGGGCTGGGGGATCTGGGTGTACTGAATCTTGGGCGGTATCACAGGCACAGCTCTAGCCTGGCACATCTTAATCATGAAGGAGGTCCTGACTGCCGACACACTGACGGGGGCAGAGTTACGACGGCCAGTGCTGGCATGGGCCACTGCCAGGTAATCCAAGTCTAGATCCACAGGGGAATTGAAACTAGACCCCCAAGGAACACCTTTACTGGCAGCAGGGCAGTGTGTTGGCAGGGATGGGACAGAATCACTGCTTTTTACTTCCTTCTGCCCATATAGGAGATTCCCAGGGAGAGATGGCACGGACAGGTTCTCGAATGTGAAGAAATCTGGGGCTGGGAGGAGCGAATCCAAGTTGAGGGAGGAAGGCCTAGTCTTT
Organism: Lepidothrix coronata; assembly: GCF_001604755.1. Lineage (NCBI taxonomy): Eukaryota > Metazoa > Chordata > Aves > Passeriformes > Pipridae > Lepidothrix > Lepidothrix coronata. Next base: position 1,745,125 of record NW_016690226.1, read on the forward strand.
ACTTTGCGAGGTGTTTCTTCACCTTTATTACTCAGCTGTGACTCAAGGGCAGAGCACAATGCTTTGGTGACAGTCTCTCCTCCCAGGGCAGTGTCCTGAGAGATGGATAACTCCTCCTTTGTGTTCTTTGTCTGTGAAGAACTGTCTGGGCTCTTTTGGTAGGGCAAAAACAGCTCAGGCTTTGAGGTCCAAGGGTTTTCTTTGCTCACATCCACTTTCTTTTCCTCTGGCTCTGAAAGAGGTATTCTGTAGGGTCCTGCTTTCTCAGCTGGTACTTCCTCCCTGCTGAGGGCATACTTCAGCTTCTCAGGTTTTGGAGATTCTTCTGGAGGACTTGGGCCATTCTCATCTTGTGTTGCTTTGCCCAAACTAGAAGGAGAGATGGGTTTTGTTTTGGACAGCTCACAAGTCACTGACAGAATGTCACTGTGTGGTTGCTGCTGGTCAGTGGCATCTATGAAAGAGAATGGGATAGTCCATAAACTCATCACTGTGTCTTTACTGTCCAGGGAGAGGCTGCGACTGAATCGTGGTCTAAGGCCTGTCTCTGCTCTCTGGCTCTGTGGATGAAACTCCTGTATCATCTTCTCCTGAATGTCCTTAGAGGTGGGGGAATGGAGAGGGCTTGTAACCCACTGGTGATCCTCCCATGGCTCCACAAGTTCTAAGCTCTGCACATTATCTGTCCAGGCGTCCTCATCATCCTGGTCACCAGCATCCTGGGTTCTGCTAACAGCATGGCCCTCCTTCACCTCTGGGATTCCATCTCCACTCAGTGCCTTGGAGGAGAATGTGTCCCTTTCATCAGTAGTCATTATCTCTTGCTTCTCCCTCTGGGTCTGGACTCTGGTAAGACCATCCTTTTCCCTCTGCTGCTGGCAAGTGCTATCTTTTTCTCTCCCTGACTCTGGACGTGCTCCTTTGGAACAAGAAAATCCATCATTTGGGGCAATCTTATTAAATTCCGATTGACTATGAATCTTCTGGTCCAGGCTAGGAGCAAGACATTCACTCCTGCTGTCCACCATTGGGTGGTGGTTCTTTGGAGTGACTGTACCAGTTGGAAGAGTGCTCAGTTCAGGTAGGGATGAGCCACAGCTCTGCTGTGCAACTGCATCAGACTGGCAGTCGTGAGGGCTGTCTTGTCGCTCCATGCTGCTGGCACCAAATAAGGGCACCTGAGTTACTTGTGATGCTCTGCTTGAAGGTGTCTGCTCAGCTAGTGTTGGACTCTGCCCTGGACCAGAGGAAAGATGGTCTGTTTGTACTGAAGAAGAAGATTCAGAAGTTCGGCTTGTCTTGGGGGCAGCTGCTGGCAAGAGCAAGAGCTCCTCTTCAGGTTCAATAATTTTCAGTTCCTGCTGTATCTCTGGCCACAGAGGTTCTAGAAGGGCATTTGCCGCGTCCTCCTCAGTCTGAAAAACAAAAGAAATGCCATGACCTGGGAGCTCACAACTCTACCAGTAAATACCCCTCAATTTTCCCCAAACAGCTCTCTCAGAACAGAGAGGGTCCCAGATGAGCACGTTCATAGGTACAGAAATACAGACACACATATGGCTACCAGTTCAAGGAAGGAAATACATCTATAAACAAGTGGGGTTATGGAGGAGAAGATCCGAGGTGCAGCCAAAAGGAGGTCTGGACAGATGTACTGAAACAGTGAGCTGAATGAGTAGCTGGAATATTTCAGCCCATTTCTCAGCTCTTCCCATTCAGGCTCGCTTGGCCTTGCCAGAGAATACACATTCCCAAAATGCACACAAACGCGAATGAATAATCTATTCAAGGAGCTATGCCAACAGATCTTTAAATAGCTGTCCAGAGATGAGTATCACTGTAAGAAACTTGGTGAAAAGGCTCTGCTAGAGATACAGAGGAGGCAAAAATAGTAAGAATTTAAAAAAATTTGTGTGAGGCGAATGGAAGAATAAAGGACTGTTCAGGCTGTCCAGGACAAATGGGACAGCAAAAATAGAAGGGAAATTCAGAGACCGTGGGTCAAAATGCTCAGACATCCGGACAGTCTCACATCTGGAGAGTCTCAGAGCAGACAGATTGTAAGGGCTGAAATTGTATAGTTACAGGAAAAGAAGACCAAAAAGGGACAGTAGGTAGTTATGTAAAGGTAAATCACCACATGGTGCTGTGGATAGAAGTGAAATCAATTCATGGTCTATTCTTGACTCTGCTTTGCCTAGGCTGTGGACTGAGTTTTCACAACTACAGACACACAATGAAACTTTAAACAACTTCTCAGTCACTACCATGACATGGTCCCCCACCTTCATTCTCATGTCTTCTTCCTTACCACATCTCTTAGGCATGATCCTTCTTCTGTCTTAGCTGTCTCTATCTCCTGTTGATGACAGCTTCCTTCTGAAGAGACATCCTTCATATTGAGCTGTCCTTGCTCTGCTCTGTCTTCCGGGAGTGGCCCCTTATGAAACTCCGACACTGGTGTTTCTTCCAAGGTGGCTCTCTGTTCTAAGGACTGCTGGGGGCTCTTGGTGCTGCTTGTGCAGCTGCTTTGCCCACATGTCTTCTGATTTTCTGCAGCTGGCTGTGGAGTTTCTAAGGACTCAGGTTTCCTGGCTGCCACCAGTTCCTCAGGGTGAGAGCCTGGATCAGAAATGCAAGTGAAAGATGTAACTGTTTGTGACTGAAAACTTGTGTCCCGAGAAAAAGTGGTGCTGCTAAAAGCCAATACCAACTAAAAAAGATGAAGAGCTCCCTCCAGGCACAACAGGATGTTTCTGGGAGGCCATGGGCACTTCCCCGGTCTCTTTGCTGCAACAAACACCAACCTGACCTGCTTTCAGAGTCAACACCCACCCTGCTACAGCTTGGTCTCTTTTCCACCACAAGACCAGGCTGGAGAAACCTCCATGCCACCAAGCTGTGGGGCACCTCCAGTAGCACAACTGAGGATCCACCCCCCCCCCCCTTAACACAACGTACCTCTGGACGCTGCCACCGGCAGAGTGGGCTCCAGCTGTTTCTCCTTCCGCTCCGTTGCCAGGTCTGTCCTTGTGTGGGTCCCTGCTTCCAGAGCAGAGGGGCTTGTGCTCTCCACCATTAGGGAAGAGAGCTCCTCTAAGCTGGAAAGGGAAAGCTTCTCTTTGGTGGGCAGGCGGCAGGGCGTGCTGTTGGTGCTGATGACTGCGGATACCCGCAGGGGGACAGAGACAGCGAATGGCTCTGAGATGTTCAGGGCTTTCCTCTGGTGACGAGGAGAGGCCTCCAAGGGAAAGAGGCTGCTTGGGAAGCCTGACTTGGTTGCTGTTTCAGAGGTGTAGAACATGAGCGCTCCTTTGGCTGAAGTCTGCTCGTTTTCAGCATCCTCTGCTACCCGGAAAACCTTCAGCTGCTCAGGGGGTGACTTCACCTGTAGTGTCCGGGGAGGCCCTTTCTCCCCACTCAGCTCTGAGCTTCCTTTGGCCCCCATGGCAGATCCTTCACACTCCCACTCATTCTCTTTGCTGAGGTCATATGTGCTGCCTGTTCCTCCTGTCCGTATCTTCGTCGGAACGAAAAACCCTCCAGTAGTCACTGACCGTTTGAACCTGCCTTTTTCATCCTCCCCTAGAGATGGGAACACAGGAGGAAGTCAATGGGAAACAAAGCACTAGGAAACAAACTTACTCTGTAAGGAGCCCTCATCAATCCCCCCAGGAAAGAGTCCTGCCCTGGTTAACACATTTCCCAGATAGATAGGAACAGTAGGTACTGAAGACCTTCCAGCCTCTAGCCCTGGCGCCTCCTTCAAACTGGGCAGGCAGGGCTGGATAGAATGCCCTCCAGTGGAAATCACCCAAGACTTTCATTAGATACCCTTCTTAACCAGATGCAACCAAGTCTAGGGCTATGCACATGCCAGGCTTTGTCTTATTGCAAGCACTCTTCACTTATGAATTGGAATTTCGTGCCCAGAATAACCAAAAAAGAAATCAAAGCAATCCAACTGCTAATAAAGATGCAGCTAGACACAGTGGTAACTCTCAGGGGCATGCACTGAGATAAATGACATAGAAAAGGGTCAAAAATGCATGCACACAAAGTTGGGGGCACACATCACCGTACAAAAATACACAGCATGGTGAGATAGACAAAGATACAGACTGCTGCATCCATTGAGGACAGCGAGGCAATGGAACAGGCTGTTCAGTGAAGTTGTGGATGCCCCTTCCCTGGAAGTGTTCAAGGCCAGGCTGGATGGAGCATTGAGAAATCTGATCTAGTGATAGGTGTCCCTGCCCATAGTAGGGGGATTGAAACTAGATCTTTAAGGTCCCTTTGAACCCAAACCATTGTATGATTCTATGATCCATGACGCTGAGAATGCAGAGCTGCAATCCTTCACCGTTACACTATTGATATCTCACCTTCCACTGGGAGAGAACACAACGAGTCCATGCTCTTTGCAGGCCGAATAGTTGCTTTTTCTGTGGAAAAAAGAGTTTTAGAAGCAGGTATCAGATCCTGTGGCTTTGCAGGCTTCAGCCCATAAAGATCAAAGACTATGCACATATAGACAGGCGTGCCAGGCAGACATCAAATTTTCCATTTTCAAGCATTCCCCCCATGTATCTGCACCACGTGGCTTATTACCCACAACACTTGTCCACACAGCTGGGGATCTGCTAGTGCTAACAACAGCTTTGCACCTGCTGGACATGTGGAGAGCTATACTTAACCCAGCCAGTCAACACCATCTCCACTGTGAAGCAGTTAAGCATCCCAAAAGCTGTTATGTTCCACTGCCCTCCCTGATCGAGTCAGCCTATTGGTTGTGGGGCACTTTTTAACTAAACTGACATAAATGCCTTTCACCTCTCATTCCTGATAGCAAATGTTGGGTTATTTTTATGTTGCACTCCCTGGCTCTTTTGCTGATGTGAGCATGCCCTGCCTCCAGCAAGCACTCGGGGAAATTTATGAGGGCAGTAAGAAACCTATTTTCCTGGTCATTCTAGCTGGACTTGCTTGTCCAGAAACAAGCTGCCATTTGTTACTCGACACGCTACAGGTCTGTTCCTGACAGGTTTTGGAAGCTTGTAGCTATTATTGCTTTGAAAAAGGGAGATGAGGAAATGTAGCTGGCAAGGAAGACAAGTTAGTCTCTGACAGCCCAAAAGGGGTCTGTGGAGATCTGGAAAATGTCTGGGAGCAAAATTTGCTGTTTACAGAGTTGCACAAAGTAGGTAAAGCAGAAAGTGAGCAGGCTTGTTGGACTTCATTTGTTTATATAATTAAGGCTTCTGGCTCTAACTTTTGCATGAGCATAGGAGAAACTCCAGCTACTTTTTGCATTTATATGGAGTCCTGGCTACTTTTTACATTTATAAGGCATGATGTCTTGAGTACTGGCTCAGCTTTCCAGGAGGAACAGAATTCAAGCTGTGGAGCTCGCGTTTTGTGTGACTTACAGGCTTGTGTGCATGGACACAAGCTGTGTTACATGTGCTTAGTTTCAACAGCAAGTTCATGTGTTTCCTCACATTAGGCTGTAAGCAGAGAGCACACAAAAATATAACATGGCAGCGCAAAAGTACTACTTCTGAAAGGCACTACTTCAGTACTTAAAACTCTGTGCACAGTTTTGCATTTGTGTGTCCTGCTCATGGAAATGTACAGCTCTCTGTTGCTCAGTACTGTTCCTGGAACAAGGCTCAGCCTTCACGATCACTGGGCTCCAGTCATTCCTGGGCATCCTTGGGTTAGCACTATTTTAAGACAGAGTATTCCTTATCAAAGTGAGAAGGTGATCCCATGATCAAAATAGGATAGAGAGCTATTTTGAGGTCTACCATAGGCACTCTATGTAAAGCCATCTGTACATGCAAAAGCTGGGGAAGGCCGGGGTGCAAAAGAAGCTGGATCCAGCATTTGGCATCACACTAATTTCTGATACAAACAGAGACTGTCATATATGTGGTGGTAGGTAATGTTGCCAACATTAACTATTTTATTTTAAGTCTTGCAATATTTGGTAGTGGTCCTCCAGACACCAGCTCCTGGAGTCATGAGATTATATAAATAAAAATTCCATCTTCATCTTCTTTTAAAAACTAAATTCCTTGACTTGGAGATACTAAAAAGTCTAAGACATATAAACCTAAAACATTTCTTTATGAACTCAGAAAAAAGAGTATGCTTTCTTTTAAAAACTGTGATTACTTTTAAGTCAAGTTCCTGATTTTTAGAACTTGAGTCATAATTTCTGAACACTGGGAATTGGCACTGTCATTTGATTTTCTAGGAAGCGGTGTTTAAGAGATTGCAGCTCAAAAGAGGCTAGAACTTGGGATTACAGCCAGAAGAAAAGACAACTTCTCTCTTGGAAATTCTGCAAAAGCAATGGCTTCCCTCAAAGTCCTGAAAGCCAGGAGCCACAGGAACTCTTGGTGCCTTGTTTTTCACAAAGACATTGAACATAGTTGGTTCTTACTGCCCTTTAGTGGAAGGACAACCCAGAAGGACAGGCTAAAAGGACAGCCATTCACCCAGTGCCATGTAAGGAACATTAGGAGTCAGAGGCTGACTGTGCTGGAATGGACTAATCCAAACCTACACAGAATTTCCAAGTTCCCAAACTTGACAGCTGGACAAGAGGAACCTGTTTAGGTACCAAAATGAAATATTTTCTGTAGCTGTCTGGAATATCCTCCTGAAAGGCTGCTTCTTGCCATCACATGAAAACAAGATGTGTGTGAAACCACACAACAAGCATGACCCCATTAGACTATCCCAAGTCTAATGGTATTAGTGGCATGTGGATACAGGTTGCCCCATGCTATCAACATCACAAGATAAAGCTTCAGAGAGAAACACTTAACTGAAAGGTGTGTTCTTACCAGAGAGCTTCTGTGCCCTTACAAAGACACTCCCATTTCGACTCAGTTTAGACTTTGATTCTGATCCAGAGCGGCCCAAGTTAAATATCGACTTCCATTTCTTGGACTTTGTGGATAATTTTCTCCTGGAAGGAAAAAAGGCTCAGGAGGTTACTGAACCCTAGAGACTTTTATCTTTTTAATATCCCACAAAGACCTCTGAGCTGTCTCCCCTCAGTACTGTCCCTCTTTTCTTCCCACATCTCATTTAATTCTAAAGCATGCAAGGCATAGCTGCTATACAACCAACTCTTCTTGGTTATATAGCTAGCAATTACTCTGCAAGTGATTTATCTGTATTACTGATTTAACCATTTCATGGATGGAAAGTCACCTAAACCTTCGGATAGTTGGGTCTGGCATCATGCTACAGCAATTGTGATTGACTGAGCAATCACCCATGCTTTTGTCCAGAAAGAAGAGGTTTCCAAGGCTTGGACTATCATGCAATACACCAAAGAAAAATTGCCTTTTTAACAGGTTTTAATGATACAATGCATGATAAATTCCAGAGAATGGATGGAACCGGTACAATTGCTCAGTGCAAAAAGCTATCCTGTAAAGACCACATCTTATGATGAAAATAAAAGGATCCCTTAATAAAACTAGCTATTAATGCTTCTCAAGCCAACATTAATTTAATCATAGGTGTTATATATTCTTATGCAAGTATAATGTACTAACCAAATAAGAGGAGGCTTAAGGGAATTAAATAATTTTCTTGTTATTGTCAGAGGAAGTAGAACATCATTTCCCTGGGTCTCTTCAGAAATCACAGTTTTATGCAGAAAGAAACTGCCAGTCCTGTAGCCATTTTTTTCCTATGCATATTTCTGCATGAAGCTCTGTTTTAGTTCCTTCACATATCCATTCTGATTCCTCCTTCAATCTCCCCCCTTCCAGAGCAAGAACTTTCTTATCTCCCTGTCTTGCTCTCCGTAATGGGCTTTCAACCCCACTTTTCTTTCAGATCAGTACTCAGAAGAGTACAAATCAGTCCTACAAACAGGATTGATATCTTGGGGATAGGACTGTTCTCTTCAAATGAGAAAGGAAAAGGCACTCTAGAGGGACAATACATCCTTTTGTCTTAAGCTGGTTATCCTCTTGCCAGTATTCTGTTAGACGGCTCCTTTTTGCTTTAATATATCGAGTGACAATAAATATCTTTTCTCTGGTGCTTTATGGGTCAGTAGATTAATGAGCCTCCTGCTGCAGAGGGTGTAATCTATCAGAACCTGGCAGTAGAGTGGCCATGTATTAACAGCTAGATAGACCAATAGATAAATACTTAGGCTGGGCCACTGTGCCAACAACTGCAGCAACCTCAGCTGAAATAGGACTCTTCTCCTGGCATAGACATAGCTGGCATAGGTACTACTATCTAAGTATCTCTCCATGCTGGGAGTGAAAATTGGCCTTACTACTTGGCCATAATTGCAGAGTGAGCAGGTCAGTGGCACCAGGCGTGCCGTGGATCAGCCACCAGCAGGTGGAACTCGTAGGTGAGCTGTGCCCCAACCTGCTCCACGTTCATCCCGTGTTTAGCCAAATTCTGAGCTGGCATAAGGTTGCAAAGGCAGCTAATTCCTTCCACAGGAGGCCTATGAAGTTCTGCCCTGATGGAGGGATGAGGACTAGTGGAGCTATGAACCCAGTAACTGCAATACTTCTCAGTAGCAGCTGTGCCTCTTTTGAGAAAGGCACAGAATTTTCTTTTGATGGTGGTTGTAGATTCATGTGTGCAGGTGTGGGGGTACCATGCTAACAAAAGGATCATTCCCAATCACACTAGGGAGCCTGCACTTTTTTATTTGCACTTCAACTCCTCTTGACACTCACTTGCTGTCGGGGAGGTCAACAACTGTGTGGAAGAAGGACCCAGTTACAGGCACAATTTCAGGCAAGCTGTTCTCTCTCCTCTCCTTCCGAGCAGGGTGGGATGCAGACAGACTCCGTGCCTGTGCTTCTTCCAGGCTCACCAGTTTCATTGGCAGGGACGCTGAGGGGAGGGTCAGACTTTTCACAACTGATGCACTCTCTGAAAAGCAAGAAAATACATTCCAGCCTGGGGTGAGGAGAGACGAGAGAAAGAATTCCATGTCTTTATTTGACTGGAACATCTCCTGTGGAGGGGGGAAAGGAGTGGCACGTGCAAGGAGAAAGGCTTTTTTTTCAGATAAGTCTTTCAACTCCCCAGCAACGTTATCCATCTGAGTGTATTCCCAGCAGGGGCCATGCTTGCCAGCCAAAGGCACTTCTGTGTGAAAGAGGTGTCTCTGAAAACCACCAGGATTCACACGGTCCCTTTTCTCCTCCCTCCTCCACCCACTCTCACCCTAACCTGATATTGGAGCGGTTCAGTCCCTGATCCAAATGTGGTGCTTAGTTCTTTCTCTCACTTCCACATCGTTCTCCTTGTCTTGCTCCAGGAAGGGGAATTGTTCTAAAAGCCAGCAATACTTTAACTTTCTAATCCATTTCAGGGCCACAGAAACAGTGGGGCTGACAGTCCGGGAAACTGAAAGCGCCTGTTTACAGAGGCAGTGGAAGAGCCAACCTCCCATATGCCACCCCAGCAACAGTGCTGTCCTGAACAGGCTGCCCCGAGGTGTGTGAAGGAAGCGCAGGCTCTGGAGTCCACCTGGCACTTAGCCCTACTGCTGAAGCAGGGTGCAAGTTCCTGCCTCTGCAGAGGGGCTGACTGAAGGGGCACTTTCCCACTAAGAATCAACCGAGTTCATCAGCATGTTCCTCTCTTGACTCCATATGGCTATTAAAATGCCAGCAGCGTTCAGCACTTCTCAAAGCTGGGCCAGTTTTGGGTCTGTGACCTGCAGTACAACCAGAAGTCTTAGAATTTACTAGCCAGTGTTTCACTACAATGCTTAAGGCAGTACAGGAGCAGTTGCTCACTCTGTGCCTTCTGCCAGGGCATAATAAGGGCATAGGAATGACAACTTCACCACAGTGCAGGGGTGTTACAAGTTGAGGAGGGCACCACACCAGAATCGTGGGATATAGGGACAGACTAGCACATGTTAAGGTAAAGATGGTCAGGACAAGCTGACACAGGGCTGGAAAGCAGAAAGGTGGATACTCCCTGAGTTCTGAAGGTATTACAAGTCTTTACAGTGTGTAAAACAGAAAGGTGCATATTTCTGAAATTATTTGAGGTCAATGTGGATCCAAACCTTCTCACTTCACAGCCTTTGCCAACAAAACCATCTCTAAACAACAAAATCAGCATCTCAGAAAACTGTTGATGTCCCAGGAAAAAAAGAAATCTCTTACATAAAACATCATCAGGAACAAGACATAAGTTTTTGGAACAAAAAAATTAACTTTTGTCCTGGGAGTGTGACCTCTGACTTGGGTGGATATGGTCGCTGGAGGGCAGGTATTGTTGGTATGAGGAATTGTAACTGGGGGAGCCTGAGAGAAGAATTGAGATTGTGGCTGATGGACTTGGAGAGAGAGCTTAGACCAGGATCGAGAATCTGTCAGGTGGTCTTCTTTTTATGGAAAGCATTAAGCCAGATGAGATCATGCAAAAGATGACATAGGATCAACCTGAGAAAACACTGAAGGAGGCTAATATTTAAAAAGAAAATGTTGAAGATAGGGATGAAGAGAACAAGAATAATAAGGTATTGGGCTCAGGGTGTCTTTGGGGGAGTCTGTGATGCTGGTAAGGGTTAATGTGCTTGAAATATTAGTTGAAAGGAGAGCTGGAGTACATGACAAGTGACAGTGTGAAGTGGCTCAGGGAGGTTGTTACCGATGTTCTCCGAAGAGCTGGCTTTTCTGTTGTTGTTGAAGATCTGATCAACGTGATTCAGGATGAACTCAATCACCAGTTGCTGCACTCGCACCTCCAGGAAAGCTGCATCCCCATTGCAGCCAACTGCCTCAATCTCCTTTGACCTGCATGAGGAAAGAGGTGTATCAGTTCTGAGAATTGCCACACACAGCCCCTGGGAAGGAAAGAGTAGATTTCTTCCTGCAAGCTTTGGAACAGGAATGATTTCCCCACTCTTGCTGCACTTCTTGTTCTCCTTTCCTCCCAGGCCCTCATCCTCTCTTTGCCTTTTCACTCTTTTAAAAATTATTTTTCTTGTTTTCTTTGCAACCTCTGTTATTTTCTTTCCTGACTCTGTTATTTTCCCTATTTGGCTTTTACATTCTTCAACGCAGATAAGATTGTGACTCTCAAACTCCATCCTTGTCTCTCCTTTCTCCTCTTTTAGCTATTTCAAAATTGGGCCTGAAAGACAACACAGGAGCTTTCAAATGCTGCTTCTAGATCCCTACTCAGTGCTTCAATATCTCTTAGTGAAATCCCTTAGAACCCTGCTCAGGTCTTCCGCACGTCAATTTTTTCAACGCTTTGCCGTGTGCCCCAGTAGTCTCTTCTCTGCCCCCCTGTTCTCCCACATTCTCACTCTTGCTCTCAGCAAAGAAACATTCCTTATCTTGACATGCCGAAGTGTTGCTGAAGAAATTATCTCTGGGCAATGGATCCTTTGTAAAGTTAATGACTGGTGTGTTAGATAATAGCTTGGGGCATTGCCAAGAGGATAACCCTGTAAGGAGACTGCAATTGCATTGCCTGCTCCTTCCTTTTCCTCCCTGGGACTTGTACTTATGAAAGATTGCAAAGAGAAACAGACTATTTTTTTTTGACAAGGATAGATGCTAGAATGAAATTGTTTCAGTAGTAAAGGCCTACTTTATTATATTCAATAGAGTCAACATTTGATTCTTTTTCGGAACCTGCTCTGCTAGTTTTGTGATTTAGAAGGGTGAGATAACTCTTTAGAGAATGCTTTTCGGGCCTGTACCTCTCTAGCCAATGTCCTTTGCGAGCCCAGGGCTTCCAGTACCAGCTCTGCCATCACACCTTTCCTGCCCAGCTGCTGTCCTGGACTCTCCCTGCATAGTTCATTCCTCTAAATACAGGTGTATTGGATGGACAGCGAAGACAATTTCAACAGCATATAAAACATTTCTTTTTTTTCTCCAGACTCTATTTTTTCTTGTTCTTCTTAGCTCTACAACATATCAGCCAGACCTCTGCCTGAATCTTATCCAGGCTTCTTCCCAGCAGAGTGCCAGGCATAAAAACATGATAAACTAGGTGGTGATCTCAGATATGACACTGGCCGCCATTTTAAGCCCACCAAGCTCATCTCACTTTTGGGCAAGCAGATCTGGGCACAGGTCTGCAGTATTTTTGCCCTGTTGCTCTCCCTTCCAAGCCTTGCTGTCTCTCATCACTCCGCTTCAGAAGCACTCGCACCATGAAAAATGTCATTAACGTTCCCCAGTGATGAGCTAACTCCTCATTTTTAAATCTATGCTCAACTTGCAAATAGCAACTTCTTTTTAATAAGAAACACACAAAACCACAAGTTTCCTTGGATGCTGGCAGTAAAACCTTAGATTATTCAACCTGGAAGAGCTGTTTGCTGTGCTCTGCTCTTCCCTTTAGTTGTTCAGCTTTTCCCTGTCTTTGCATTTTCCTCAGGTGATTGAGTCTTCAGGCTCAGGCATTCACCTTGGAGCTCAGCATGGTGCTCTGGACAAGAGGACTTTCTACTGTACCTGAGGAGATTTGGAGCCCACACCAAGGCCAGGTTTCTGGTGTGCATGTTGGTCATGTTGCTGAAGGAGGCCAGATGAGTCAGATGCTTGATCAGGTATTCCAGCGTTCTGCAGTGGTTTCACATAAAGAAGGAAAAATGTGTCAACTTATCAGTGCCTGCCCACTGGGACAGCAAGGCTCAGACTCAGCTCTGTCACCTTCTCAAGGAAGGTAGTGCCTGCAATGGCACAACAGACCCCACAGGGCAGAGAATACACAGCATCAGCATTTGCATGGGATGGCAGTGAACACCTACAACTGTGCTCTGGGGTTGCCAAGGACGGGGCATGAACCTAACTGTCCTTAGCAAGATGGGAGCAAAGAAGTGGGATTATGCAAAGACTGAGCTGTTGCTCAAGTACCTCCAGCAGATCATCTTCTTACCACACCTATGACACTGGCCAAGGGTGCCCTAGCAGTCAGAGATGGGGAAGGAGGATGACAGACTGCAGCAAGGAGATCTTGTTCTGTCTCTAACAACAGTTTGTTCAATGACATTTAAATGCCAGATAAGTTGTTGTCAGATTTGGAAATGGTGAGTCAGCTTTGGGGAATTGATTTCTGGAAATGAATACCAGTGCTGTTTCAGGCAATATTCCCTGATGGTGAGGATCAGCACAGTGATCCTCAGCACCTCAGGGGACACGTTCTTACCTGTAATGTGATGGTGGGAGCTCCTGGATGACATTTTGAATTCTTGCCAACTGCTCGTCCTCAGGGAAGCGTGATACTGCTTCCTGCAGAGATACAAGGAAACAATACAACCTGGCAATGGACTTAGGGGAAAAGGAAAAGGGATTAAAAAGGGTCACATGAGACAGCCTGTCTCAGAGGGCATGCTCTCTTGTTACTTTACAGAGCTACTGGTAGAAGAGGTTGCTTTGTGCCCCCAACACAGCAGAGATTTCCTGCATTGTTACTTCAGGTCTCAGTACATCATCCACAGACATTCAGACAAGGTGGTCAGTGTTTAGGGGAGAGGGGCATTTAAGGACTTAGACTTTCAATTATGAAATATGGGGAATTGGAGTTTGTTTGTTTGTTTGGGGTTTTTTTTATGATTCTTTTCCCTTTTTTTAACTTGGGCAGTGATGGGTGAAATAAAAAGAGAGGGAACAAGACAAGTGAAAATAATGGAAAAAGTAAAAAACAGTGATACATTCCCCCACTCCCCAAACTGTGTTAAAAATCAATCAGGTTTTTGAAGTCCTGTGTTATAAGAACACCTTGGATATACATGTTTCATATTTTTCAAATCAGCAATATTTTGACTGTCACATGAAGATAGCTATAGGGATTGTTTGTGTGAGTTTGCCTCTTTTATGATGGGAGAAGCCTTAGCAAAATCACTGTCAAGGCAGATTAATAAATTCTTATATCAGGGTTAGACAGAATCAAGGCTATACATCTTGGTCTTGAGCAAATCTCTACAGACCAAGAGCTTAGAGAGCCACGATAGACTTTTGTCTGCATTCCTAGGAGTTCACTGCACTGGTATTCATCTGCTCAGCCATTCCCTTTCAATATGTGTGCTGGGGGAGGACAAACCACCAGAAAGTTCAAACAATGCATGACTGTCTGGGAACCTCCTGCCTATCCTACTGCCACTGGAGTTTGGAGCAAGTTCAAGGAAAGATGCTGCGACCCACACTGCCAGCAGAGTCTGTGCCTACAGACAGACGTCAGCACTGCTAGGAAAGGAAAGGAAGGAAACAACCCTTCCCCAACCACTCGTTGCTTAAACATTATGAACCTGAATTTGCCAGCCACAGCCAAAGAAGCATTTTCTTGTGACATCCACACTGATGATGCTACCCTCTCTGTTTTTGTCACTATCCTTTTCCCAGCAGATCACTTCTCACGTACAAGGACCAGCAAAATAAACATCACCAGTTTCAAGGACAGAGATGTGATGGCAAAGAAAAACAAGCTCGCTCACTAGTTTGGTGTATATGAGATGCAGAGGTACTTGTTTTGCCCAAATTAAAGGCAGGTTAACTCCTTCTAGTGTTTTTTACACATAACTACAGGTCTTTTTCCTTTTTTTTTTTTTTTAAAGCCTATTACCATCAGCCTAGAAATCCTATGTAGAAGAGCCCTTATGATCTTGGTATAAGGTTTCCAGTTCAATAGCTTTGTCCAAAGATGGAGACGGAGAGAAATAAAACATTTAACTGGCCCACCTAAAGCATTAGATTTCAAGTAGACTGTACATGATATTTTCTCCCCCAGTGCTGATTTTCATTCCCATATTTAACTTCCAGGTCTCAAAGACCCAATGATTTGACAGCAAGTGAATACCAACTTCTCTGAGGTCATGACCTGTTCAAACCTCTAAGCAACATTTTTGACTCATACAAGTTGTGCCTTTGAAATCTGAGGCTCCCTCTAAAACTGTGGATCACAGTAGCAGAATACAGAATTCAAGGAAGAACCAATAATTCCATTTATTACACACTAGTTGACCGTGGTATGAATTTATGTAATTTAGGATTTTTTTATACTCCACTAGTGACTCTGGGAGTGCATAATTCATAAGCCCTAGTTAACAAGTGGAACAGAGTCCAGAGAGAAAGTAGGCTTGGCCTCCTAGAGCTGATTTGCTCTGAGGGAGTACTTGATCCCTCCGTGTGCAGGCTAGAATAAGCCAAGAAGAGTCAGTTTATCTATCCTGAGAAACAACCATCCATCACTAGAATACAAAATGGCAATCATTTAGCAAATGTTGATAGCCAGTGAGGTCATGACTGGGAAGTCACACCTGTGAACGTGACACAGTGATGACCAAATAGCCACTCCCTCCCTAGTCATTAAGAATTTGACTTTCCTTAGACAAAAATCTCTGAATCACTCTGATGACTCAAAGTGCAGCCTATCCCAACTCAGAGACAGCTCTGACTGAGTCAGGCTGGGCTTAACAAGTGCTCTTTATTCCTACCAGCACTCACTTGCTGAGGTACAGCTGCCACTGTTCCCTGTTCAGACACCCCACGCATACACACACTCCTAGTGGTTGGTCCTTGGAGAATTGGTCTTTTTTCTTTCTTTCCTCCTGGTATATGACTCTACTTCCTGTCAACTGGGTTACCAATTATAAATCTGTACTGAGTAGATTACATGAATAATGGATTTTGTGGCTGAGTGGACAAACTGAAAGGCCAGAGATGGAAAAAAAAACCTTTAGGTCAGCCCAAAGTGATAACATTTTGAGAGTTGGCATAAGATTTTTGAAAACAATTGTTCAAGGCTGACAAAAGCATCACACTCAACCACACATTAAAGAAATTATATTATAAATTTTGGGCTGTTTAACCCTTTTCTGAAAGACATTTTATATAAGTTAGATGTGTTGATACAATGTTGAAACATTTCCTTTAGAAAGTATTTGTAGAAGAAACACTTAGTTACAGAAATGTTTTTCCTTTTGTTTTTGAATAAAGCTATTTACCAAATGTATCTACTGAAAATCTGCAAGTCATCATTCCAAAACTGCACCTTTCAGCAAACATTCTTTCCTAAAAAAGTTTCCATCTAAATCATCATGTTTCCTTTACAGCATTTTTCTTTCATAAATCAGTAGTGATGGCCAGAAAGACACCAGCCAAATAGCTTCAACAAGAATGAAACTCATCAGTTACAGTGAATGATTGAATAATGCCCTGTATTTTCAAGATCCTATTCATCCTGACTATCTCCAGAGATCCTACCCTATATCCTCAGAATGCTTATATCCTGAGGATACAGGTCAATTTTTCAAATCTGCTCAGAATTTTTCCTGAAAATTTGGCTATACATCACCTTGAAACATAGACCAGTTTTACTTAAAATTTGGCATCGAAACAGCAAGACACCTAAGACTATTGCATATGTGTCAGGCAGCACAGTGAGCCACTTTCCACCGCTTGTTCCCCAGTACAGTCGTGTCCTAATAGCTACCTGACTTTTTATAGCAGGTTGCTGCTTGGCTGGTTCCATCTGGCTTTGCCCCACAGCGAGCTCCCCCATCCACAGATATGCCTGCCTTTTCCTATAGCAGGCAACAGGCAATTCTCTTTGGAGAGTGTCTTCTTGTGTGGAGCCAGTGGATCTCCCTCAGTGCCTCCTGTGCCATAGCAGCATCACTTGAAAGTGTTTAATTCAGGATAGAGGCAACACAGATAGAAACACTAGATTTTGCAGAATGTCTTCTCTGTAACGTCTGACATTTTTGGCAATGACTATCCCCTCCTCCCAGCAAATGGGAAGGAGTAGGATGACAGAAATTCTTAACAAAGGATGGATGTTTCTGACACTGAGAATACAATAATTCCCATCCCTCCACCCCAGTTATCCATAGAAGTTGGTGAATTCTTTTAGCTGCAAATGCATACCTTTGACACATAAGATTTCAACCCCAGTGATGGGATTTAAAATTGTTGATGTCATAAAAAACTGAAAGTGGATTTAGAGTGGTAAGAAGCAGATAACTTTAACAACAAGCATAGCTTGCTGTGCCACTTTTTAATAAAATATTATCTGTCATCAAAATTAGCCAACTCTTAAAAAATTCAGGCATTGTGGTGTTATTTTTCTGCTCCCCTGCTATCTGCTCCTGGGCTCCAACTCCATCCATGTATAATCTATGGCTGTTTTACAGAATCAAGTAACTACTCCCTGAATTGTAATCTCTTTAAACAAAGTTAAAGATTTCTGCTTGGCCAGTTGCCACTTTCCTCTGCCATTTGTATTTATGATGTGATCCTGACTGACCTGATATGCCATAGCTGGCATAACCTGCGTCATCATTTGCACTCCTACAAACTGTGTAAAAAATGCTACAGATGCAGAAAAGCTGATGCTTTACACATGGGCTGAGAAATCAGTTTGTGCAAATGTCAGTGACGGTTGGAGGGACAGGAATGAGGAAACCACACCCTTGTGATTATGATCACAAGCCCAGGTGACACAGAAGACTCTCAGTGATGGACAGTAATGAGGAAAAGAAAGAGCATTTGTAATTCTGAGAGGAGGTGCACAGTGGGGAGAGAGGCAGCAGGGAAGTAATGCAGTGAAAAAATGAGAAGATGAAGGGGAGGAAACAGCAGACAAACTGAGAGAAATAAACATTAAATGGTGAAAAGAAACAAGGACAGGGAAAAAGAGCCAACACAAGATGAGAAAGGAAGAACACTGAGAAGTGTTTATATGGATAGATGCACCAGAAGCCAGGACATTGGAGTGAAACCCAAGCAGCTGTCATGGAGGAATCTGCAGCACATCTACACGGCTGTAGAGGAACAAGAACTGCCAAGGGTCTCACCGTGAATTTCTTGTAGAGCTCATAAGTGAGGAGAGGGTTGGGCAGTTCCCTGAAATACAGCTTGCAGAGTGACCCCACGCAGTGGATGTCCTGAAGGTACACTTCCCTTGTTAGATCCGGGCATTGGTCAGAAACAAACTCTTGTCTGAAACAATATGGAAACATAACAATATGGGTGAATAAGAGCCATAGCAGGCCAGTACTCCACCCTCAGTACTCCTTTACAGCTACAGAAAAAAACAAACTGGAAAGCAGAAATGTCTCTGCAGGCTGGCCCAGATTGTCTGCCATGTTCAGGCCTTGAGGTTTCAACTAGTCTCCATTATCCCTAACATAGTCCCATGAGGGGACTCCAAACTTATATAAAGAGATTGCTTTCTCTTAAAGTGAGAGAGAACAACTCAGCATTTGTGCTGAGCCCCTCCATGCCTTTCCCATTAATAGATGCAGAGAGAGAGAGTTTTTTACTTTGTCATGGGCTTGTCCTTGAAATGTTGTATTTCCCTGTTACCAACTTTAGAGACAATCTATCTTCTGCATCAGTACAGAGCTCTGTTGGCCACAGTCTATGTCTGAGGGATTAACACCGAAAAGGTACTGAGCAGTGTCACTGAATTCCTCTGACACTCAAATATGCCGCCCTTACCTCAACTTTTGTATGTTGGATGTCACTCCTGAGAGGCGGTAGATCCCATCCACAATGCCGTGAGTCTCAATGAACTCCGCGCAGCTCTTCAGCACATAGGGGACTAGGAGAAGAAAGCAAGGCAAGATGCCCAATGAATACACACTGACAACTTCCACAAGTCACCACAGAGGAGACAGTTACACGAAAAAACAGCAGAGGCTCTCTGCAGATGCAGGCAAGGGTACAGCAGTGGGAGAAATACAGACCAAAAGTAGACCCTGAAAAGTGACCATGAGGATATGCTACGGTTGTGCCATGCCATGCTCCTTTGCAATGACTAACCCTGAAGTCACAGAAACATTGTAGAAAGTAAGGTAGGGTTTCTCTCTCTTGCTTTTTCTTTTCCTTCAAAAAAAAAATAAAAGAAGCTATTTCATTCTAATTGAAAGCATGCGGTAAAGCATGAGGTCCTGGGAACCTCCCCCTCCCCAATCTAGGCCTGTAGCCTTGCTGAATTGTGCCAAAAGGTCTGATTGGCTTGGATAAAAATCAGAGAAGCATTCACACTTCCATATAAGCCTACATACCCACAGTTTAGTGCTCATAAACTCCCACAGAGGGGTTATAAAGTTCAAATATTGACTAGATCTGCACACTGACTAAACCTGACATCTGCTTCAAAAGAACTCCAGCAACATAACTAGACAAAGACTTAACCAGTCTTAAAGCTGAGAGGAGCCCGAGGCACAACATTTACATCCAGACCTGGATCCAAAGTATATGTTTATTTTTTCCCCATTATATAGGCATAAGAACCCCCCATTCTCTTGCTCAGACCAAGCCTCCCCGTCCACAGTACTATAACAACCCTAGCTATAACAATAACAGTAAGAAAGCCCTTCCTTATTAGGTGCTAGAAACTACTGTGTATTTAATGCAATGCTTCATACAGCCATAGGCACAAAAGTCAGTAAATGCAGAAGTTAAAAGTTCCCCATTGTAACGCTGATTCTGCTGCACTGCACATTTGGAAAGCTGTATGGAAGAAAACAAAGTCATAGACTTGACTGGAAAGCCAGGCATAGGAATTCCTTCAGCTTTGAGGCACCACAGAGACAATGCCTCTGGCTGGACCTTCCCTGAGTTCTGCTCAAAGTTCAGGACCATAATGACATATTAACATGTGCTTCATCAGACGGCATTCAATGATAGCCTGAAAAAAAACAGCTGGTACATTATTGTATTTCTCCTGGGAGCCACTGAGGCCAGAGCCAGCTCACGGGTAGACCTGCCCCTACCAAGCAGCCCAGGGCACAGAATCTGGTGAGAAGGGCTCCCAAGCTGGTTCCTACCTCAGTGACACGCTACTACCAAGCCCAATCACTCAGGGAAGTGCTACCCTTCTGCCTCCTGACCCTTACCTAAGGAAGTAAAGAGGTCCTTTTGTGTGACCCTTCTCTTCCCTTTTGGCAGACCCAAACGCAGGAATACGCAAAGTGCCAGTGATTACTTGGAAGCCCAAACAATCCAAACAGACTAATGCTTCTCAGTCAAATGAGCCTCTCCAGAATAACAGGGAAAATTTGACTTTATGAGCAAGGACTCGTAATGCAGGTACATTAGTCATGCTATGCTACACTCAAAGCCCTTGCGCTAATTTTTAAGAACTTCAGGTTGCTGGACTAAGACTAACTGTTGAGCTCACATCAGAGGCCCCAGCCTACTACAGCAATGTTCAGGGGTAACCACGAGGTCACCAAGAGAACAGGTGAAGTCTGCAGAATGAAAGCTTTGTCCCCAATAGTCACAGAGTTATAGTAGTCTCTCCTCAAGGACTTCTGAGGAGGCATCACATCAGTGCCTTCCAGAACAAACATGGGAAACATTCCTTTCAGTGCCTACAACACCTTCTTCCTAGGAGGACTTAATGGTGTGGAAGGAGTCAGAGTAAAAAAATAAGTATAAAATTTCCTTAATAACCTGCCAAGAAAAGTCCAAGTGACACATCAAGAAAGAGGACCTTCCTATCTCTGAGTAAGTTCTGATTATCTGGAACTGCAATAGGGGACTCAGATCATATGATGATGATCATGCTAAAAATAAAAAAGGGGAAATACAAATTACTTCAGGCCTCACTCCATTTCTGGATAGTCAGGCTGTAACCTCTTCATGGAAGGAGCTATGCATACACAGCATATTGAAATTTTCTTCTTGGTAGGGGTCTCCAGAAATAAATGTAATACAACCAGCAAAAATGAAAGTTAGGCAGATCCACTTTCACCTCAGACCTATTTGGGTGGGAAAATGGAAACCATGCAACCTGAAAAGAGAATAATTAATTGAACAGAAAACATATTTGATCAGGATAGCCATGTGACAAGGTTTGTTTAAAAGTTTAACAGTCTTTCATATAGACAAGCTTCATATGATGGTGACTAGCTGCCACAAGAATGGGGTCCTCTATTACATACTTTATTTAGATACTTTTTTAAACCTCAGTGTTAAGAATAAGAACACCAACAAAAAATGCATATACTGATATTTGTTGAGAGTAATTGAACCTCTTGAAAGTAAGACCTATTAAATCACACTGGTTTTTTTGGCTGAGTTTTAAGTTTCCGTGTAATAAATTAGGTCAAGAGGCCTCAGGCAGGTAAGCAAACCCCCCATACACAAACCAGAGAAGGCTAGATCTGTCTGTTGAGGACTGGTAAGCAAAAACAGGGGCCTGAGGGGAACAATCTGTAGCAAATGTATAAAATTCAACCCATTTTTTAAAGTGAGTGAAGACTCCACAGTAGAGACAACCTATAGATTGCGGATAGACAATATGCAGCAACCTCTGCCAGCATCTCTTACTGCAGCCCTGAACTCTTCCGGCCCTGGACTCCTCACATATCTTTGCTGGTGCCCTTCACTCATCATGTACAAGATTTCCTGCCATACCAGGTCTTTGGCTCGTATGAAGAGAAACAGCCAGTTATGCCAAAATTTGTGGCGGTTTTGTGATGTCAAAAAAAATCCCACATAGGACACTTTTCACTTCCAACCGAAAATTACAGACTTTGACCTCAAGTCCCTGGAGGTGAAGGGACTAAATCAGCTTCCTGAAAATCAAGCCCCTAAATGCAGCTCTTGTATGAAACTGGAGCACAATAAATGTTTTCTTTGAGCAGAACCTGTAGCTCTGACATTCCTGAGCAGCTCTGATCTCCTACAAGGCTGAGTCTTTTGGGCACTTGGGGGAGGTGAGGTTAGAGCAGCAGTGTGCAGCTCTCTACCATTTCCAGGCATTTCTGAGGTGGTTTGATTATTTCGGACAAAACTTCTGATGAGCCAAGGCTGTGATCAATCCTGAATGGAGGGAGGTACAGACTCTGGCATGTGCTTTACAACAAGACTCTACTGGCATTACAGGGCGTATGTAAATCACACACCTGGGTCTCTCTCGAAGGAAGATCAGACGTGGATGGGGATTTGTAGCAAGGTCTGTACGTGCAAACACAGAAAGGAGTGGGTGAGGGGTGTCCAATCTTGACACTTCTATAATTAAAACTGCTCTGAAGGCTTAGAAGTTGGAAGAGGCAGCTGTTGTCACACAGACCCCGCTTGTTCTGCCAGACAGCCAAACTGTCCTCATTTAAAACTACAATAGAAACCAGATGGAGGAGGAGAAGAGAGCATGGAGCAAGGCATCAGTGAGAAGGGAAATTGAGTTATAAACATACTGCATACAAAAGACAATACTTCTCTTCCCCTAGACAAAAATAAAACATAAAGGCAGTCACAGTAACTCATTCCACTCACAGTATATCACCTCCAAGCCCAGTGTACGCAGACATTCACCTCTACCAGGGTCTTTTTCAAGACCACAGCTCATGCCACCTCCTTTACACGTCTGCTGCTCCTGCTAGGTCAGGTACCGTGTCTTCCTCCTTCTGATCCCTCTGGCTTCCCGTGCCAGCAATGGGCATTGAACTTCTCATCTCTCAGCATTGCTGGTACGGAGGGGGGCTCTCCCTTCTGTCCCTTCCCAGCCATAGTGGTGCCACCCACAAAACCTCCCCACCAGCAAGGAAGGTGCTCATTCTTTGCCTGTCTGACAAAGGCTTCACCTGGCACTAGACTGAGCATTTTGGCTAAGCTGGGGAGACCTTTAAGCATGTACCTGTCTGAATCACCAAGCAGCCCAAGTAGGAGAGGACGCTAGGGAAGGAAGGAGTGATCCTATCTAATGACTGCTGGGAGGATAGCTTCCTGGCCTCCCACCAAAGCCAGCAAAGAGCAAGAAAGACCCTGGTCCAGCAGGAGATGCAGGCAATATCCTGTGGCCTTCAGTGACACCTTCTAGAAGAAACTGAGTCTCCATGGGCTCCAGAAGAACCCCAGGGAGGCGGCTGCTAAGTCAGACACCCCAACCAGTCAGTGTGAATACTGCCCAGTAAGACAGTAAGCTATCTTACTGTCTTACTGGATCATGTGTTCGAGGTACACTGCACTGAACTGAATAGCAGCAGGCTTCATTTTTCACTTATCCTTCTGTGGTTTCCTCAGAGAGCTCCTTGTAAGGATAAACATTAGTGACAGAGATATTCAAGACCTCCTTACTAGTTGGTTTCTGTCACATGGAGGAGGTTCATGTCCTGTCTAATTTTATTTTAATTTTAGTTCAAGTAATGGTAGGATAAATGCAGACCTTTCATTTCACCTGGAACATCACCTTTTTGATGTTTGACTTGCAAGAAATAGTTTGGATTTTTTTTTTTTTTATTTCCCCCCAAAATGAATACTGCATTATAAAAAAAAAAAATGTTGTGGGCATTTTTATTTCATCATTTTGGGGGTTTTATATATTAGAATTTTTTTTTAAATTGTCTTCAATTGCCCTCAATAGCAGTGTATGCTTCCTATCATGCTATGTCAATAGCATGACAATAAAGGTCAAAATAGTCTCTTGTTTCAATGACTAAAATGACTAAAGTAGGAAATATTTCCTTCTCAAAAGTAAGTGTTTCAGTCTATTAAGCAAGAGTTGTTATTTTGCACAAGCAAAAAATAACAAAACAGAACAAACCAATGTATTAATTTGGTCTCCTAATCACAGGAAAGGAACAGGATTGTACAAATGGCGACATACTTGAGAGTCAGTATCTCTGATATGACGTTTTTCTGCATTTCCTGACTTTCTACTGTAAATCACGAGTTTAAAGCTGATTCACTAGATATTTTTATTTTTATTTTTTGCTGACTTTGCCTGATTTTCACTAGGCATAAGGTTGGCTGAGAAACAGATTCCAGAGCAGATCAAACTGTGCTTTCCTCTCTGCAGCTTGCCCAACCCCTGGTCCAGCACATCCAGATTTGTTCCAGATTGCCTCCCAACGCCTCCTTACCAGTGGCAGCTAAGGAAAAATCCTGCCTTGCCCCCAGGTATAACTTTCTTTGCCTTCCACTGTCCCCTTTTCAGTGGCAGATGTGGATGAAAGGGAACATAGCATCTAAAATCCCTGCAAAGGGTCTCTCCTGCTCAGAGATGAAGTTGGCAGAGCTGGGGAAAGGGATGGTTTGCTCTGTCTGGACATAACTGCTACAAGGACAAAGAGAGGGCTTCAGTCTCCAGGATGCCTATGCATACTTTTCACCAGCACTAGATTAATTTTATAGAATTAAAAAAAAAATAAACTGTCTCACCCTCAAATTCCAGTGTTGAGTCTGGCTGTTAGTGCTGAGCTGCCACAACCCCTCCATGCATACACACACCTGTATTTAAATAGCATGAGATAGCTAAACAACACCAAGCAGGCCTAAAAACAAATCAACTTGTTGCAGTTCACCCTGTCTTTTCCCCCTTAGCTGCCATAAACATAGTTTAAAAAGATGAATAACTGGTGCCAAGGTGATCCTGTTTGCATGGACAGCACAACTGAGTCACTGTATGTCACACATACATATTTGTTTTCCCCTCTGCTTTTGTGGGAAATGTTCCTGCAATGTCACAAAGGTTAACGCAACAGTGCCATTCCCTGCAATGAAAGCACTGTCCTGTACACAGTTGTGATTCTGGTGGGCAGAAATTTAGGAAAAACCGATGTCAAATCTGTCAGATGCTGCGAACCATCACCTTCCATGCCCTGCCTGGGAAGTGAAAATGCTGAGTGCTGTTCGAGATGTGACATTCTGATTTCAAGTAAATGCATTTCAACACAGCCTGCAGGCCAAGTGTGAGTTTGAATGAAGTCAACCACACCACTATCAAGGGATTTTTTCCCATTGATATTATACCCTGCTTACATCTGACGTACCTAAATAATACATGTCAGAACACCTGATTTTCCAGAGCAGATCTGACAACTGTGGTGTTCCAGGCAGAAATGAAAGAGCCCAGGGCAGACCTGGCCATTTCATAGACAACAGACATCAAAGAAAGCCTAAGAGAAAGCACTGCCAAAGCAGACATTGAAGGCTGACTCTCAGCCCCAGCGGTCACTGCGCCCCTCTGAAACCTGACTTTACCTTGACATAGCTGGCAAATTCTGTCACGCAGGCACTTTTGAAAGAGGTTGTACTAAATACGAGAATAGTTTTGTTAGGAAAACATCCTGCTGTGAATTTCCTGCAAAAAAAGACCAGATAACCGAACAGGATATCTCCACTCCTAACTTTTATGACTCTGTGGTACAACTACCTTGGAAAATAGAAGCTTAAGTTCTGAATGGCAGGTCAATGAGCTGTGCACATCCTCATCTAATAATTTAAATCCTAACAACTCTAATCCACAGCAGATTAGGGTGGATATTGTACAGCATTTTGTTCATCACAGCACAAACAACTGGGGTAAATAATTCTGGAGGTAGGAGTAACAGGATAATTTATACTGTCTCAGGAAACAGAGTTGGGTGTAAGTCTAGAAAATATCAGAATAGTTTTGAAGTTGCGTGTCATGAATTGACCTCCGTCTCCATAAATGCCTAGATACTGTGAGGATAAGCAGATCACAAGACAGGGATTCTGTCATTAGCCTCAATTCTGATGACACATACTAAAAACAATAACAAATCCAAAGGCTGCATCAGCTGATGGAGTGCAGGAGTGAGTAGGGGGCAATGCCGATGCTGCAGCTCAAGAGAGCTGGGAGAAGCAGCCTGCAAGGGAAGAGTGCAGTGCAGGTAAGTGTTGGTGCTGGGGTGGACAACCAGTGATGTAGGCTTCATACGAAGTCTCTTGAGTGTCTACTGTCTTTCATCCAGATCAATAAACAAGCTTATGGACTGCAGGTGTCAAGTTTTCTGTATCATGTTTTCCCTTCTTCCTCTGCTCTCTTCTCAAGCATGGATACTTATGAAAGCCATGCTAACCTACTTAACTGCTGGCAACAAAGCGATGAAAATATACAGACTTCATAAGCTTTTTCTTCCTCTTAACAGATTTTAATCTACATGTTTTCATTTACAAGGACTTCCAAAACAAGTCAGAAAAGAAGCAAAGTCTCCATCTTTTACCTGAGCCTGTTAGCTGACGCAGACTTGCTCAGTTTCTTATAGTCCCAAAATTACTCTGGAGGCAACTTGTAAGCCATTACACCCATTTCTTAACTGACAAAAAGGTGTAGAAACCAACATCTCCCTTGACATATGGGGATCCTTACATGGGATTCTTAGGATCCCAGAATCCGGAGAAAGGCAATACAAGGGGATCAACGTATACTCCCTACATGGCTGTCACTGTTAGTTTGTCTCTTAGTTCTTTTCAACTTAGACTCTAGTGTACCGGGCAATAGGGATTCCAAGCTTCTCTTTATAAGGAAGACTTTTGGGGTTGTTACAAAGAAATTCTGGATAATTAGGTCTTCATATGCACATGGAAAAGACCAGTTATTAGTTAAACAGTTTTGAAGTCCTTTGTACTGTGCCTTTCAGAAGCACCACTTCCATACACAGAAATCTATAGCAATCTCTAGAGGATACAATATTCTGTGCTGCTCTGTCATGATACTTCCCTGTTTGACAGATCCTTACTACACTTTTGCAGTGATGACATGGTGGTGACAAAGAAACTAACTCCCAAATAAATGCTCTTGGATGGCTTTAGGAAGGAGGTGAAGAGATAGGGTGAAGCAAGGAACCAGTTTGTTATCTCATGAACATGCTCGTGCTGCAGAAAAGTGGGCTGCTCTGCAGTTCTCTCTGCTGTTCTTTCCCAGGACATTTCTGTTGTCCCTGCAAACGTGCAAGGATAAGATGGAGGTCCATCCGCACATATGGCTGTCCTACCATGCTTGCCACACAGCAAGTCATTTACAAGCATATATGACAGCCACTCCCAAGCTTTAAAGTGCACATCCAACTGTGCCAGCTAATGCAGAATGGCAGTGTGAATGAGCTCAGGGGTGTGAAAGGGAGAACAGAGGCCCATCACCTCACTGAGAGGCCAGATTATTCTTTGGTAGCAAAGTACAAAGTAACAGAGAAACTGGACCAAGCTCTCATATGGATTAAAAACTGCATGGTTGAATCTCACAGCACATATTTATATCTTCTCTCTCCTTTTTTATTTTGCCCTCTGTCACACTGATGGAGTGATGCAGACTGACACTAGACTGTGCAGCAATGTACTTTCACTCAGGCCTCTCACTGATCTTGCCTCTAGGGCTCTCCCAGTGAAGAGCAATATAGCAATTTCCAGAGGTTATTCCAAATGGGCTGTTTTACAGATAGTCAAAAATTTAGGGCAGAAAGCAGTAAAAATCACTGGGGATCATTATATATCACAGACAGACAGATGAGGAGCTTAAATACAAACCCATAACAGCTGCAAATGAGAAGTGAAAGGCAAATGAAAACAGACTTTTGAGTAAAAGTAAATAAGGCTTTATGATGTCAATCTGATTGAAAACAAACATGTGAAGGCATTAGCAATAATCAGTCATTATAATTTGAAGCCAAGCAGCACCAAATCCATTCCATCTTTGCTCAGTTCCTGAGCATATATTTAGACTGAGAGTTTTCCTTTCGAGGTTGCCTGGGCCTGACCCAAAGAACCACACTCATACAAAAAGTCCCATTGAATTCAGTAGTATTTTCCAGAAGAGAGGAAAAAACTGATTTGTTCTACACCCTCTTACCTTTTACTGTGTCATGCAAATACTAGCAAAGGAGGTATAAGAATGATAGAAGCATTTTCACCAGCTTTACAAGAGCATAAAATGTTGGTGTGAGTTTTGACACAGAATGGAGAATTAAAAGTTCTGCTGGCAGTGGAAGGTCACCTAGAAATTCTCCTTCCAGCTCTGCTCAGAGGAGGCTGAAAACAGGTCAGTCTTTATTTGAAGAGGATTAAGCTGTGGGTGACTTGGACTGCTGAAGTTTTCCTGCTGAAACAAGTTGCTGTTCTACCCACCCTAAGTAGTGCCCAGGGTATATGATCACCACAGCCTGTGGGCTCAGTTTCTGTGTCTGTGAAGCACAAAGAAAATTCTGCCAGAAGCAGCACCTGGTCAGACATGTATAATTCTACACATATATAAATTTATATCTATGTATATATCAGCATATATATGTGTGCATATATATATATATATATGCAAGTATTTTTACATATACAACTATATTCATTTATGGACGTATATATGTGTGTGTGAGAGGCTTCATGTTCATTACCAGGAAATTCTTCTTAGAGAAATAGCTGATTTTTAATAAGGTGTCAATCAAAGCCTAACAGAGTCAAAAGATGCAGAAGTGTAACTAGCCTGATGTCACAGGTCTTGGGGGTACATCACCACATGCTGTATCTCCTGCTTGTTGAATCTTGCTCAGCCAACCAGAGAATAAGACATTGCCAGATATTTTCAATGCTTTCCTGTCCCAGGCAAAGGGCATTAAGCTACTGCATTTCCCTTCTACTGTGTTGAAGGTCTTTCTGGGTGAAGTATGTGCTCTCAGCCAAGGAAAGCTGTTGGTTTGGGGGTGTGTTCCTCAAGCATGCATGGATTTCTACATCAGCAAGTCCAGAACCAGTCTCAGTGGATTGGTTTAACACAGTAGCTTAGTTTAGAAGGGCAGCCCATGGGATATGGGTCATTTTGGCTACATCTTTTCATCTCCAGAGGCTGCACTACTCTAAAGTGTACTTTTACAGCCTTGATCAGAGGGATCATAATTTTCCTTTCCATACATCGGGGAGGGTAAAGAGCTCTAAAAGAAGCTGCTGAGCAGCCTGGCTCCAGCATCTGGATGTGGTGCTGCTCCTTCAGGGCTTCTTTCAGAAACAGCAGGGAGCACAGCACTGTTCCATCTGCCAGCCTTGTGGCACATCAGTGCTTCACATATGTTGCAAGAGGGCAGTTTGCTCGCTCTCCAGAGCCCAAGAGAATCATCAAGGACAGCAGAGGAGGCAGAACAACATTTGCAGATTGTGTCACAACGCCTCCCAACTTTCTAGAGGCTGATCCTGGGCTGAGATTGTTTAGAAGAAAATATTTCCTGCCATGTTGTTTGTGTCTACCTCCACCTCAGGATGTCAGCACACAACTACTGAGATGCACCCAGAGCACATGGAATGGTTTCTCTCAAGGCTGAGCTGCAGAGACTGTGCTTCTGCAACTGCTTGCCAGAGTGGTAAGAGTATTAGAAACAGAAACTAGTTCTGTGAGGTCAGTGACAAAAGGAGGCACAATATGGCTTTTACAGACCCTAGTAAAAGAGGAAAAGAAACAAAGCTGAACAAAATATTCAGCATGGTGGTGTCCTCTTATTCCCCAAAAGGCTTCTATCCCCTCACCTAGCAGGGAAAAGTCACAAGAGATATCCATCTATACAATACTCTTCTTTATATTCCCAAGACCCTCCTACCCCCAGTGGTAGCAGTTGTCCCCGTCTTTTGTCCTCCACAGAAAATGCCTCCAGTTCCACACGGGATACAAGCTTCCCCCTCCCTTCACCTTTCATTAAGGGTGAATCTCAGGGGTTATCAAGCTGAGGGTCATTCTCAGTGCTAACAATGGAAAAAAAAGCAATATCAAGCTGTTACTAAAGTAGTAAATCTAATCACTTCGCAATTGTGCTCCTCAGTTTCCAAGCCCCCCATCAGATTCCTGATATATTCCATATTTCACTCTTTATTTTGTTTTCCATTTGGCAAAGGACAGGCTCTGAACCAGTATGAAGAAAAACAACCTTCCCGCTGCCCCTACCCCCCCAACTTTTTTTTTTTTTTCACCATGCTATCTCTGCTCTAAGTCAGGCCAGGTAGTGCTTATCATTTCCTCTGCACAGCAAACACCAGCGTGCATGCGTTTCCTGCCAATGAGTCCTAAACCGTGAGCTGACATTGTTTTCAAGGCCCCCCTCTCTTGGAGGCAGAAGCAGCTCTGCTGCACAGTGCTTCCTGTTGATGTCAGGGCCCTCTTCCTCCTAAAGCAAATGGGCTTCCTGATGGCATCTGTGTCCTTTTCCATGAGGATTAACAGGAGCCATTTTCCTACACAGTGGCCGGGCAATAAAAAAAAAAAAAAAAATGGTAGTGGAGAAAGGGATGTAATAGAGAGAAGCCAGGGTGGATTTGTTTTTTTCCTAGCAGTCTTGGAGAACATCTGGGACCCCTCGCAATGAGGAGGAGAGAGAAGAGATAAGAGGTCAAAACAATCCAGCTGTGTCTCAGGGATGCTGGTATTTGCTAGTACTAGAAAATCACTTATTAGCAGAGAACATCAGAGACTAATTACAGCTGCCAATTTCCCACTGGTAAGGAATGTAAGCTCACAAAAGAAAAGCTACAGCCACAGCCCCTAGTTCCAGCAGCGCTGTCATAAGCTGTGGGAAATGCCAAGACCTTTACACCAGACTATTGCCTTCGGTTTTATTCTCTCAAATGGAGGAATCACTACCACTGCCAGCACTGTTTCATCAACAGCGGAGAAACTGGGCGACGATTGCAGAACACAACTCACACCAAGCTGAATCACTTGAGCCCTACAGACTGCCATTGTGTTAGCCACTGCCACAGCAGAGAAGGGAAAACCTAACCAGACACCATTTCACATATTCACCATTTCCCCCAGTCCATGGCATTTAAGGTTTGCACTTTTCCCGTTAGAGGAAAACAGAGGTTGTCAGTTTGCTGCACAGTGTAAGAAACAGTCATGGAACGTGTGACTATAGGCTCCATCATCTTGGTGGGGACACAAAACAGGGCAGAGGATGAGAAGCACAGCAGTGCTGCCTGCTCTTTACAGTGTTTCAGCCACGAGGGTCCCACGGCCTCCTGCACAGGGCAAGGAGTCAGGTTGCCTTAGGACATCTTCCCCTGCAAGCAGAGGTTTCCCATGACTGAGGAAACAGAGACCCCCAGCATTTTCTATGCCACATCTGTACCACCATGGCCAAAAAAAGGTGGGGTGGGAAGGGGGTTTACTAAGAGATCCCTAACAATAACAGAACAGGACCTGTCCCTTAGCAGACCTGCCAACCACTGCTCTTAATGGTCCTCTGGGTTGAGTTTCAGGTATATTTCAATAAAATTTACTGTTGTAATACGATTTTTTCCTTCTTTTCCTATCTGTGGCCTGGTTACCTTCCTGTGTCACTGTAGGAACTAAGCAAAGGGTTACACTTCCAATTTCTGGCAGTAAATTGCCACAGAGGCTGACAAAATTATTCCAGCTGTATGCAACTGTAGCCAGCAGCAGATGTGGCCCCAAGTCTGGCAGAGACAGCAGAGATGCAAGAGAGTGAACTGGGACTTATTTTTCCTCCCAAGAAGAAATTCCTCTTCAAGGTGCAACTGCAAAGTCTTAATGGCTGGTGTGGGTATAAGAAGCAAAGGAGAAAAGCCCACCTACATTCTCACAGCAGAGTTGGCCAGGACTGCTGAAGTTTACATTGCTGACATTGAAGCAAGCATTCCCGGACATGGAAGGTGTGACAAGCACAGCCAAACTCAGCTGGAGCTGTGCCACTGTTCTCGCATGGCAGTGGGATGGAGGACTAGGAGAGGAGACATCCCTGCACTTTTTAGGGAGCTCCAGCCTACACAGTGCCAGCAGTTCTGGAAGGTGCTGAGCAGCTGGCAGTGCCAGCTAAAACTTGTGAGTACTTTGCAGGATGGGACCCCATTTTCAAAGCTGCTCTGGGAGCAAAGCCGCACTTTGATGAAGGATTGTGCAGGAGAAATAGGCTCCACTGAGCCCAAATTTTCCCATTGCCCTCTCCCTTTCTTTTAGAACGGCTTGTTATTTGTGAATGAATTACCTCAGTCCCTGTTAAGCAGTGTACTGACCAGGAAAAGGGCGTGGGGATTATTAACGGAAAAATCCTTGAGTCTTTCAGCCCAGCAGCATGGCTACAGTTACAAGAAAAACAGGATACTATGCTGCATATGGGGAGGAGGAAGAGAAAAGGAGCAGAAACTCTAATGATCTACAGAGACTAACTAGCAAGGAAGAACATGTGGTGGTGGTAAATAGGCACAGATGGCCTGAATGACCAGGAAAGAAATGAAGGCACACAATAGTGGTCTGCACAGGGTATGAATACCACCGAGGGAAATGGCTTGTTCTAGGCGATCAAGGGGTTGTAACTACGAGTGAGTGAATGAAATTATGAGGGGATATTTAGGTAGAAAGGTAGGAAAAACCTCCTAAGACTGAGGCATAGTATCATGTAGAATTGCCTTCTTAAGGGAGGAGGTGGGAGGCATACTGCCTGGATATTTAAATTCAGTCAGAAGATTACTCTGAAGGGAACAGTCCTGCTCAGGCCGGAGACAAAGACAAAACAATCTTGCCAGCTTTCCCATGCTGTTATCAGGTGATGCCTTTTAAGCCACAGCAAGATCCCTTGGAAGAGCTTGCTGAGTTAATTATAAAGGAAAGCATATAGTGCCAGCACTCACTACAGCAAGGGACAACCACAACCAGCAGCTGGAGTTTAAATTGGATACTACAGCATGCGGGAAGAAGGGCTACTTGAAAATTATCCAACAGAATAATTTTCCAGTGGGAAAGTTTCACATTTCACAGAATCAAACTGTTTCACCAGGATACAGGGATTCTGTTCAATTTTTCAACCAAAGAAACACTCAAATCTATTGTTTCTAGAAGGCAAAATGTGTTCACTCCCATATCATTATTTTCAGTGTAATATAACCTTCTGGAGAATTTTCATTTCAGGGGAGTTTCTACTTTTTTATTCCAATTCTGGGTGAAAGCAAGTCTTGTGGTAGGGAAAGTGGAGTACAGTGCAAAACAGGAACCAGCTCTAATGGATATCGAGTGATACCATCAATGACTGGCTAGCGTTTGCTGCTCTCTGTACACTTCTGAGGACAGCAGCACTCTTCCTTGCAAGCTGAAGCCCAGAATATTATCTGTATTTCTTGTCATCTTCCTGGCAAGCTAAAGCCCAGAATATTGTCTGTATTTCTTGTCAATGAATGAGAGAAAAAGGATGCTAGTGCCCTATGGTTTGCTTTTGGCCCTCATTTGAAATCCTGCCTGTATCTCACGTCCCCCATTGTGAGGATGAAACCCCAGCACAGTCTCACAGAATCTGCTTTGCTTCTGTCAGCAAAAATCTAAGCCCTTGGCAAGGAGTCATGAATTAAGAGAGGATAAGTATCATTCTCATTCCATAGGTACAAACAATGAGAAACAGAAATTATTTGGCAGCCTGAGGTCATGCATTGAGATAGTGGAAGACCTAAGGTTAGAGCCCATGGCTTTGATTTCCAGTCTGTAACTAATCAAAATGGCTAGTTTTCTTGTATCTGAACTCCAGGTAAATAGAAACTTACCTTCAAAAATTCAGAAGTTGGTAAAGCATGCAGATTGCAACTGATTTGTCAGAATCACTGACCCAGAGAGCTGAGTTGAAAATCTCGCATAAATGTGTTTTTCTGGGAGATACTCAATTTCCCCCAAGCTTCTACCAAGCCATAAAGAGCCTCTCTACACAAACTTCTAGCCAAAACCTGGACACACAGGCTAAAACCTCAGGAGATTTGAGTCAGAGACCACTGATCAGATTGTGGAGCAACCTTTTGGGCTGTGTGTCCTTAAAGTTAGTTTGCCAAAAGACCAGACTTCAGTAGCCCCATGCTTGGGAATGTTTGGAACTGGACCCACACTTTGTGGCTTGGTGTCACTTCTGTAATTCTTTTCTTTTTCTTTCCTCTTGAATGGTTGTCTCATAACTAAATACCACAATAATAGCAAGAAGCTACCAAGAGGTCATCTGGGGAGAAAGTGCAATACTTCTGATCATTTCAGGGAAGGGAGGTTGGTAGGGGGTGGCAGGACTGGTCCAAATTCCCTGAAAAAGATGTCCTGTCTGATCACAGATCAGTTATACAAAACTTCTTACATTCCTTGTCTACTGACTTCCTCCATCTCCTTAACACCCATTGGTTTCCTTTCTTTACCTTTAATTTTAATTTCACAGGGCACTCAGTTTTCAGCAGAATTTTCTTTCCATGGAAATCACACAAACCCCACCATTGGGACCTGGATAGAGGTTTGAAATCCCTCCTCGGCAAAAAGGCACTTGGATCTGGCATTTATGATTCAGGCCCATATCTTCCAACTGCAGCTCTAAACTGCATCAAAGACTTTTGTTCCTAGCTTTTGTTCCCAGCTTTTGTTCCCTTCTCTGTTCCCTTGAAATGTCAGCAAACATGATGGCTTTGTTGATGCCGTCAGGGTGGTCTGACCGCTTCCCACGCTGGGCATGCGGATTGGGTAGCCGTGGAGCAGTCAGCAATTCACTGGGTGTCTCCTCTAGGATGTTGTTGTTCCTCACACCAAGGCAGTGGCCTGAAGCAGCAACACTGCCATGAAATCAACAGAAAACAAACCCGCCTCCAGCTGCCCTGGCTCACACAGGGACATGCAGACTGTTTGTTCCAAACTAGCAGCTGCTGATGCTGCCAGGAGGACAGGAAACCATGCTGGGAACTCGGGGCTCTCCTTGGATATTGGGATGGATATCCACCCCTTCAGACATTCCCTGCTTTGTCTGGAGTAAGTCTCCAAATATGTGCATTACTGCTGCCTCCTGAGCCAACATACTCAACAGGGCTGTCAGAGCGCACAAACCTCACGTCTGTTCTAGCTCTCTGCTGACTTCCATGTGGAAATGGTTTCTCTCACATCCAAGTGTGTGTGCCTGCATGTGTGTGTGTGCGTGGCAGGGTAGGGATGGGATGGACAGGCATGTCCTGCACCAGACACCTCCTGTTACCTCCTCAGATGCCCCTGGACCACTCTGTGATGACCTGAGACCTTCCTGGCTACTGGTTGTTTCTTGGTGAGCACTGGATGCCTTATGGGTAGGGGCAGACAGCACTGCTGGCCATCCTGACCCACGTTGCTCCTTGTAAGGTTGCAGGAGAGTCCGTGTAGGGCCCAGCAGACTCTACCTGAGCTCTGGGAACTATCCGCAAAACATGTCTGCTTACTGTCACAGCATCCCAGGGCAGTTCATGGGAGGAATGGGAAAATCAGCTGAGTCAACTACCAACAACAGGCCACATTTATCCACCCCATCACAGGAAACACTTTAGCCTGCACTGCCCAGTAAGGATTGCCTTAACGTTACTCCTCAGCCCACCCCAAATGTTGTACCAAGGGGGATCTTCAGGGCTTCCAGGACATTTATCCTGCTCTCTCTCTCACTGCTTTGCGTACCAATATGCTGCAAAATTTAAGTCATGGCCTCTCAGCTGTTCTGAAATTACATGTTTTGCTTCAGCCTGAAGAGCCTGAGCAGCATTGCTCTTCTGCACTTCCCTGGGAGCCATTATGGTAGGGATGTGATCCTATTTAGGAATGAACAGAGGTACTTCTTGCTCTCTGCTCTGCATCTCTCAGGTTCAGTAGGTCTTTTCCTATCACAATGATCTTTCCCAATTTTCTTCAACTGCAGGAAAAAAAAAGGGCCCTGGTCAAAGAGGAATTTTGCAGCAAGTCTCACAAAAGATCATATTTGTCTGCAGCTTGGTTTCATTTAAGGAAGGTCATTCCTTGGTCAAGAGCTCTCAAAACAGACAATGCCTTGTCTCCAGGTCTCCAGAATCTCCCATCCAGACACTGTCATCAAAGCTTTCAACTTGAGTGCTCCTCTGATCCATATCCAGCCTCACCAATAATTTCTCAGCAGTCTGAGAAGAGTTTTAGGCCAACACAACCTACTTCCCTTGGAATTGATGGTACCAGCATCTGCAGTGTCAACTGCAGAAAATAACAACAGTGCTACCTACTGTTGACAAATCCACCTAAAATTTGGTTATTTTTTTTCCTCTTGACACCAGTTGTGTTCTGGTGAATTCCTTGAGCTTCCTTGGGACTAATTCATGGCTCACTCTCGTGGTAACAGGGAAAGAGTGGATGTTGTGGAAGCACTTTGTCACAGGGGAGATTTGCAAGTACTCACATCACATAGAAGTTGCTTTTGATCTGCTGTTTCACTAACCTAAATCTTAAGCCCCTTTATGGCTGGGAATACTTTCTGTATATGCAGAGTTGAAGTACTTCCATACCAGTTGGCTGCAGCATCCCAGATTTATACTAGTATCACTGAGGTCAGAAGCTGGCCCGATGCCACACACGCTGTGGTTCTGGAGGAGCTCAATGGTAAAAGGCAGTGTGCTGAAATGGAGGCAAGGCATCAGAGTGCTGCAAGGTGTGAGAAAACCCCTTCAGAGCCACAGCAACAAAATGAAGACACTCTTTCTCTGGCAGCATGCAAACCTCTTATACTTATGTCCCACTGTGAGAGACCTGTGTGTTGGAGCACTTGAAAGGACACATGGGGTGACGAGAGCCACATGCTACGGAAGACTTGTGGTACAACGTACAGCCAAGGTATGTTCCTAACTGGATCCCTTGGCTTGTACAGCCCTGCCCCATCCAGCTTTGCCACACTGCTCTGCACATTATCCTCTACTGCATAGCTTCATATGGCAAAACATAGCTGGGCAGGAGACATTCAATGAGGCCAACTCTGCCTCTGGCCTATCTGAGCAGGGTCTGCAGGGAGACACATCAATAAAAATGCATGAAGTGCAGACACAGCTGTCAAGGTCTACAGACCAATGGCCTGGTCTCCTGGGCACAGATGGTCCCTTGTAAACTTAGAGACTGGTTTCACATGCAGCATTCAGGCCATTCCAGTTTCTAGGACAGCTCTGGGCAGAGATTGAAGTCAGTTGTATGAATCCTATACATAATGCCTGTCCCTTGATCTGAAATGCTGGGCATGATGGCATGATTCAGGTGCATAGCCTGGTACATAAACCCCTTGGTTTTGCAGTATGTAAGCAGATATTTGGGTGGGTGATGTCTTGTTGGACTGGGGCTGTAAGGGGAGATGGCAAAGAGGCTGGGAGTCACAGTCAGGTGTACATAGGCAAGCTTAGAGAAACAAAGAAAAAGTAGCAAAAGATAGTGATGTTCCCAGGGAATCCACATTTGAGTTTGGCTTGTCTGACCATGACCTGAGACTCCTTTATAAATTGCATCAGGAAGACAGCATTGGCCAAAAGAACACAACAGCTAATCATAAAATGTGAAGAATATCTATTATGGGCTCAGCTAATGACATTTTAAAGCCTATAATTTTTTGCATCTGTAGTTTCCTGGCCTGTAGTACTTTTTCTCCTTTCCCTTGGAGCCAAGTTAGAGGCAGATTCAGATAAAAATCCTGCAGCTGAACACCCTGTATTTCAGGGAAATTGAACTCAGGCATATGTACTTCATATTCAGCCCTGATCAGAGCAGCCTGAGAGAAATCAGTTCAAAATGAACTGGGCTCCAGACAGGCACCTTCAACTCCCACCTTGGACAAGAGACAGCAGTGGCCAGTGCGAGAGCTCCAGAGTGTAATTCAAGCGGGCTTTTGAGATATGCAAAACTCAAGTGCAAATCAAGTCAGCTTTGTAGGCCTGTAGACCTTCATAGACAACACAAGTAAGGTCTGTTTCTTCTGATTTCAGGTTTTGTTGGGGAAATTTCTTAACATCGCTTTGGTAGCGCTTGGGTAACCTCAGTCTTCTTTTACACAACTGCCTGAGCACTCCTCATTGGAATCTTTACAGAGGGTTTGAAAAAAAAGCATTGGAAGAATATGAATTCAGGAAACAGGAATGTTATAACCTTGCTAACACAAAGGCATAACCAATTGTGCACACACAAATTTAGAAGCAGCAACAGCAAAAAACTTTGAAGGAAAAGAGCAGAAGGAAAACAGCAGCGATTTTTATTATTGCCTTATATGAGTTCAGAATGTTGCAAAGTTAAACAAAGCAATTATAAGGCTAGGCATTTAAAAATACCTAATGTTTTACAGGCCCCTTTGAGATGAATCAGGTATCCAAACATCTGGGGACTGCAAAATCTATCAGGAAACACAGACAGATGAGGCACATTGAGACAGGAAGGTTCAGGGCTGCCATTGGTGAGACAAGGAACAGCAGGAGACTCCCACACCTTCTTTTGGGTACAAAATGTTAGTTCTACATGGATGTGTACACTAAACAAAAAAAAGGAAGAAAAAGAGAGAGCTAAAAAAGGTTTTTGCAAGTCTCATGCTGTTCTGTGTCTTTCTCACTTTACTCTGATCTCTCTGTACATGTCACTGGCTGGCAGGATGACTGCTTCCTGATTCATGATTTCATATTTAATTCTTTCTATATAGAAGAAATTTAAAGGAAATAATTACAAATAGTTTGGCCACACTGCATCAAGTCACTGGAAACTATTTCATTACCCCTGACATCTTCTCTTTTTTTCCTCCTTTTTTTTTCCCCTTCAAGGGAAAAGCTAAATGCTTTCCTAAACACTTTCCAGACTTGAGCTATTCACAGATTGCATGTGGAAGGCAAACACAGCCCAGGCCTGGAAGAAATACTCTCTCATACTGGTCACCCCAGTAGCTTGGGGCGTTGCAGGCAATGTCCTCAGTAGCGTTTCCTTTCAGAGAGCTGTTGCTGCATAAAAATGCTTTGGGTGTAGCAATCCTGTGCTCATCCCACAGGCACTTCATGAAAGAGACAACTGTTCCATGTTGGGAATTCAGAGAAACCTCTGGCCAGTAGTGGCTGCTGGAGGCACCCTGATTAAAGCCCCATTGTTTTGCCCACTCTGGCTAAACCACTCCCTGATGAAGCCCTTGTCTGTCCAGTGGTTTGGGAAGAAGCAAATAAGTAAATACAGTCGTTGCTGGGAATAACAAAGACTGGAGGAAGCAAGGAAAGAGGAAGTAACAAAAGAAAAAATCCTTTAATGCATTACATTCCTTCAAAGGCATATGCCCAGTAGTTGTGTTTCTGAACTGTTTCTTTTGTCTTTCTTACTCCTGGATCTTGCTGTACTAAGGGCTTTGAGACACTAACAAACACATTGCAAACACAAGAAGGGGTGTTGCAGGAAAAGGGCGTTGAGATCATACTTAATCAAACTTCCTTACATTTTGATAGCTACAGTACTGCTATACAAGTCAATCATCTCTTTGCCTTTGCAGTTCTCTACAACCAACACAGTGGAGCCACGCACTTCAGTCCATGACCTGTATCATGATTTTAGTACATGGCTGATGTGTTTCAGAGGGAAAAAAGTGCCAGGCTAAGTTCATTCCCTTGCACAGGTCTATCTCAAAGGGGGATTAACTGAATGATCTAAAAGCAGGAACTTGCTGGAGACTGTAAAATCAGAGAAGTTTTGGTTCATAACACAGGCTTCCAAAGCAAAGGAAGATGAGACACTACATCCTTCAGCAGGTGATGTGGCTGAGCACATTCAAACATAAATATTGAAAACTTAACCAAATGAGACAAAGCTGCTCTTGCTCACATCCATAGACTTTGGAACTGATCTGAGACTGAAGCTCATTATAACATCAGTTAGGCACCAAAAGGGGAATGAAAAAATTTAGTTAGGTAAAGAAAAAATGTAGTTAGGTTATGAAAAAATGCCTTGCTCACAATGCAGTAACTCAATGGCCTCTCCATGCACTTCACAAAGCCAAGCTTGCTTCAAGGGCTGAAAGGAGTCAGAAAGTATTACTTTACCTCTTGCCTTGTCTCAGTTTTAGGTAAGAATCTGGAAGAGGAGTTTTGGATAACAAGAGTTGTTGGCACTGTGAGCATCTTCCTTTACTCCTGCCTATCCTCCAGCTGACTATACCCAGAAAAGTATCTCTTCATCTGCTCTACCCCTACTACTAAAGCTGCCAGGATTTTGAATTTTGTTCCCACTTACAGCCCTCTCCTACCATTCATTGGCAGGCTCTGTTTGTTCCAATACAGTAAGTTTTGCTCTCAGACTAGTTTTTCCAACCTCCCCCTCTTCCATTTCAAGCATATTGGAATTTTCTTACATGCTTTTCTCCACTCCACCTTTGCCCTTATTCTCCATCCATTCCCTCCGGTGTCCTTTTCCATTTCTCTGACACACTTTTTCCCACCCAGCTGTTTCTTTGAATGTGTTATCATTAGATTCTATCCACAAATTAAGGTTGGGCCTGGTCCCAAAACCAGAATCAATTGGAGTTGCTGCCGGTGACTTGTAAGGGGCAGTCCTATCCACAAGCCAGTAATAAACCATGTCCCGTGGTGTGCAAAGAGAAAGCTGTGTTATTGCATATGCTTCCTTCTAAATCAGAGACTATAAAATGAAGACTGCAGTCTTGCAGAAATTCTTTGTAGTACTTTTTTTTCTGCTTGGTTTCTTTTTTTTTTGCAAGATTAGCAGAACTAAGGACAGCATCCTGGCCAAATTTCTATTTAGGGTAATCTCTTCTGCTATTTCAGATACATGCTGCATTGTTTTTTTCCATTTCCTAGCCCCGGAGGTTAGGTGGTAAATGGCTGTCATGTTCTCTTAAAATCTAAAATGTCGCATATTGGAACAGAGGCTTTACCAGCTCAGAAGGAAGCACTAGCAACCTTCACTCTGGGTAGTTAATGCCACTCTGGTGATACTCACACCTCCCTCTGAGGTTTGCGGTATGAGGCCTGTCTGAGACAGGCAAGCTGGGCAAGTACTATGCTTTTCTCCTCTCACTGGCACCCAGTGTGGCACTCCATAGCTGCAAGAACCCACTTTTCAGTACTGGGTGATGAAAACATCTATGACTCCACATTTAATAATAATAATAAGCAACAATAGTACTGAGAACTTTGAACCAAAAAGAAGACGATACCAGCATCATTTAATCACTGAGGGGGGTAGGATGTGGAAAATGAAGGAGTGCCCTAAGGTCTCTCACTGAGTCAGGCAGTGTCAGCAGCAGAGCTTGCCATAGCCTGTGGCATGCCATCTATGTGACTCCTGCCACCTCCTTTATGCAATTCAAATTCCAATTTGAGAAACTTGGCCTTCATTTGTGTACAAGCACTGGAATCCAAAGAGAAAAGCAAAATGTGTGCTTTTAAGCTGCTTACATATCCATCAGGTCACCAACTTGTATGCGGGACACAGGAAGCCAAGCTGAGGGTGCAAAACCTCATTTCACACGTGAACATCCCTGTTCCCTTGTAGCCACCAGTACTGCCTCAGCACAGGGCGTGGAGAGGACAGCACTGCTCAGGGCACAAGTGGAGCTCTTCCCAATATTTCAGACAACTGTGCTGCTGGTAGCTCGCAAAAGCACTCAGCCAAAACTGCTGACACGTGTCAAATTCCCCAGGCACCATTACTGGCCTGGCCAAGTGAGTTCGAGGAGCCATCTGGCCAGGGACACGGAGCCCACGTGTCAGGGAGTGGCCTCTTGCTCCCCGGGCTGGGATAATTGGACATTGTTCAGACACTGAATCGCTGCTCTGTTGGGCTGCGGGCTTGTCTCATAGGGACGAGCTAATTAACATGCAAACTGCCAGAGGAAGGAGAGGGTCAGAGATGGCCCTCACCCCTTCTTCTCTCCCATATAAACAGGAGGATTTGGTGCCACCACAACACCCCGAAGCAGAGAGGGGAGAATGGGTGGGGATGGGGAGGTGAAGGGAGAAGCCTCTTGAACGCATCCCATTCAAACACAAATACAGGAACCCGCGTCAAACATGGGAGAGGATTTTCCTGCCACAACAGCCCATAAAGCCGCCCAGAGATCTCAGCAGCGCACAGTGCTGTGCTTGCTGCCTTCTCTTCCTTGTCCCACATCAGCCAAGGTCCTGCTTTTCCCCACTGCAGTCCAACCAAAGAGCTGAAAACACTGCAGACAGGAGTGCATCGGATGTCCCAATCTCCACACTGGCATCACCATGAGGTAAACCAAGTAGCCTTACTGCTGTCAGCCTCTTTTCAAGGAGGCAGGAGTGGAGGAAAGGATAGAAACGAGGCACTTTACAAGATAAAATATCTTTCCTTGAACACAAGACTGATGTCAAGTGCATCTGCATATTTCTTAATCAAAACTATACAAAATCTTTTCATATCCTGCAAACATTTTCTGTCAAGAGGCAGGAACGGATTTTTCTGTTTTTTCTCATTCTCCTAAAGAAAACATGCATGTGTCTCTCCCCTTTTTCTACCAATGCTCAGTTAGATTGGCTTCATAGGTATATAATGTTGGAAATAAAAGCCTTGCTGTCACCCTTTGTCCACCTGTTAAATCCTGACATCACCCTGCAATGAGTTCAAATCTATAGTAAGATATGCATGAAAAAACCCTTGTAGGGAACCATTATTAGGGCAGGGATAAGCCTCCAAAGCACTTAGGATGCAGAGCTGCAGTTCACATCTGCCTTTAATGCCCAAGAGCTAACATCAATAATTTAATGAGTGCCTTACATCCTGAAATATTTCACAAACGGCAAAAACAAGACTCACTCCACCCAACTCTAGGCTGGGAGGTGGCAGCTGTTGAGCCAGGCAGAGCAGTGCTACGTGACAGTTTAGGACACTGGATGAAAAAACAAATCCTAGCTCCTGCAGAAACTGCTTCTGTGAAGGAAAAGACACAGCACAGCATGTACATGTATAAAAAAGCCCTATCCTCTAGGAAAAAAAAAAAAGATAAGCCAGGGATTTTTTAAAAGCATTGAGGTCCTTGTTTTACCCTGTGATCAAATGGCAACATTTCTCCAAATGATACCAAAGCAGCAAGTTGACTGAATCGATACTACGCTTGCCATCTTCTGAATCACTCACTCCATTCCTGTAGCAGATTTTTTTTGGCCACTCCCATACAAGCACTAACCAGACATAAACCTGCTTAGGGTGTAATTGCTGCAAGTGTGGCTTAAAGCTGAACAGCAGCACACTTACTGAGCTGCCGTGCCGAGGAGCCTAAGTAGTATCCAGTTAATCTTCTCAAATCTCATTATTGCAGCAGAGTGACAGATGGGTATTTTAGCAGGCTAGAAATGAGGCCTAATTAGGACTCCTAGCCCTTCTTTGTATTTATCACATCAGTTCTTCCCTGCGTCAAGCATGTTTGAGCAGCGATGGAGGGCTGCCTCTATCACTGTGCTCTGTCTGCCACCCCGAGGACAGCAGGCACTGGGTCACCTGCACCCACCTGATCTAGGCTGCAGGAGTATCTCATTCCTCATCTAGGTTCTGGCAAGTCTGGAGGGTGAGCCCAAACTAAAGTTATTGGGATACAGAATTGAATTTCCTGACTCGGACCCCGTTTGTGGCTTTACACAGCAAACCTTGGGCAGCAGCATGTAACCCACTATTGAGCCAGGAGGGAAGAATGATGGACTCAATGGATCAAAACCAGCTCTTCTCATTTCTCCTCCTAAGCCTGCCTTAGGCACAGACGCTTGATGTATTGACTTTGGCAACATGTGCATACTGCCATCCTGGCAATAAAGTTATTGAAATGGAGGGGGACAGGAGGGGATAAAAAAAAATCTTCAGCTAAATAGGGGGAACTGAAAACACTTGAGAGAAGGGAGAATCCTCCACAGCCCCACTGTAACCCTGAGCCATCGCCTCAGGCCTCCACGCTCTTTTTAGAGATTCCAGGACGTTTGTTTTAACTTCTTTTTTTTTTTTCCCTGCATTCCTCCTTGTTGTACTTCTGGTTTCCAGTTGGGACTGGAATGGAGAGAACAAGATTATAGAAGGAAGTCTGTTGCTCTATTTTTCTGGCTTGATTAGAAGCAGAAGATGCAATAAATCTCACAAGAGAGTTTGTTCTCATTTAGCCTCTTGTGTATCTGAAACTACCTGACCAGGGCAAGGGTAAGGAAAATGCAGTACCAAGTGGAGCACACTGAGAAGATAAAAAGAGAAAGGGCAAAGTACTGAAGCTGTTTCCCTCTCTGATTTTGTACAAGGAAAGAAAACAATTCAGTCCCACCAACAGCTTATTTATTTCACACAAATTGCAGCACAGATGCAAGGGCTCCAGAAGGAGTCTTACCCTGCCTGATCACACCTCTGAACCTCCTGAAGTGTGACTGCCACCACTAGCAGTGGCACCATAATGAGAGATGAATAGAAAAACAAACACTAGTTGCACATGGAGCAAAGGGTTTTCCACATACTGGATGGCCCTGTTGTGCTGCCAAGATTACTGTCTGCAATAGTACTGACAGTCACATTTGCTGCTGAGATGGTAAAATGCAGAATAACAATAGTATGAAAAATATCCCATCTTAAATATTCCCAACCAGATACACACACAGACACATATACACACCCACATCCACACTCCCTTCTCTCCCAATGTTCTGTGTCTGCTAAATCAGCATTTTTCTATGAGCCAGTGACTATAGATGGTGAGCTCAGGCACAGATCTAGCCTAGATTCTCAGCCCTGGATCCCACATGTAGAGAAAATTTGTGAGCACGTTCAGCACCTTTCAGATAAAAAGGCGGTACCAATGCTGCTGTATTTAGTTAAAACCAGCAGTGGTATCCTTTAAATGAAGTTTGTACTGGAGAATCTGACCTGGTCTCCTGTCTAATGCTCTTTAGAAAATAAGTTAAACAAC
This sequence comes from Lepidothrix coronata, assembly GCF_001604755.1. Taxonomy (NCBI): domain Eukaryota; kingdom Metazoa; phylum Chordata; class Aves; order Passeriformes; family Pipridae; genus Lepidothrix; species Lepidothrix coronata. The sequence goes on from NW_016690226.1 coordinate 1,789,529, forward strand.
TTAGTTACATCAGGAACATCTTCTGGCCATTTGGATGTTCCATCACTATTTTAGAGATGGAGGTATATCTCCGCTAACCATTTCCTCGTGTGCCAGTATTTAATGACATTATAAAACCAAATACGTGTACGTTCCCAGATTGGAGAGAGCAAAGAGAGAACATGAGATTTAAAGAGACCTTTGCATTTGGGTTGGCATTTATTTTTTTGTTCTTTCTTTAACTGTTCTGTGCTTTATAGAACTAAACAAAGCCTCTTGTTCCAGATGATAAATCTTCACGCTGCTCCTGGCCCCAGAGAGCACAGGAGATAATAGCATTTCCAAAGGCATTTAGTTAGCTGAGCCTTGAGTGTAGAAGAGGGCAGTAAGAGGAGCTAGAGATAAATGGCTATGAAACCAACTCAGCTGCTCAGGGCATATTTCTAAGAGCAGCAGCCACAGCTGAGAATCCTGCAGAGCGATGCACGTTTCCCCTCCCCTTGCTCAATCCCTGTGCTGGAGAAGGGCTTGTAACACAGCCACCACAAAAGAAAGAAGCCTGGCCACAATGTCCTGGTTCAGTGCACAGTGGCTTTTTGGGGAGGGAGAATGGAGTTGTTACAATCACCACTTGAGAAAAGTGTGCTGTTTCAAAGCATTATTTGTAGACTTTCTATTAAGCCAAGGCTCTACTAAGCTTTCAGAAGATGAAGCATATCAATGTATTATATAAAGCATACATTAATTCATTTAAGCTGGCCCACAGCAAAACTGCAGAAACCATTAAAGAACAGGGGCTCTTTATGAAAAGAATTCATTTCAAGCATTAACCAGGGCAGAAAGGATCCTTTACACTGTCCCAATTGCACATTAGTTATTAACTGAATTTTACAGCCTAAGCTGGGATAGCAAGGCAAATTCTGATAGGTAACTGTATCAATTACTTAAGAACATCAGAAGAATTAGGAGGAGGAGGGTTGAGGGGGGAAGATCCTTCCCCTCTGCACCACTGAGCCCACACCTGGAGTCCTGTGTCCAGCTCTGGGCCCCATAGTACAAGGACTTACTGGAGCAAGCTCAGATGAGGGCCACAGAGATGACTAAGGGACTGGAGCATCTCTTGTATGAGGAGAGGCTGGAATTGTTCAGCCTGGGTACGAGATGGATCAGGAAGGATCTGTCAATGTGAATGAATACCTGATGGGAGGGAATGAAGAAAAGGAAGCCAATCTCTTCTCAGTGGTGCCTACTGACAGTACAAAACACATGAATTAAAAACCATGAGACTCCATCTAACACAATACTTTTTTACAGTGACAATAATCACAGAGGTTGTGGAGTCTTCATCTGCGGAGATATTCAAAACGCAGCTGGACACAGTCCTGGGCAACTGGCTCAAGATGACTCTACTTGAGCAGAGGTTTTGGTGTACACAGACTCAAGAAGTCCCTGCTCACCTCAGTAGTCATGTGATTCTGTAACATTTTTTGCTGCTGTTAAGGTAACTCTTCCTATATGGACATTAACTAACCTAAGTCAAGGCAGCCACTCAGCCAACCCAACATTGCTTGGAACTCGCTCTGTCACGCACATTATCAGCTGCTGACAGCAGAATGGAGGAAGGCTGGTTTGAGTCTAGGCCAGGCTGCTGCTCCCAAATGAAAACACAGCAGCTGAGGTAGAGGAACTGAAGGCAAAGGCAAAAAGCATGAGTTTTGTTCTACCCCTTTTGGTGAATTGTTAAAATCAAAAGGGCCTCCTCTGGGGTGAAAATGGGGTATCTAATCCAGCTGCAATATCATGTTCAAGGCAGGAGGATGAAACAGAAGAGGATTGGGACTTTCCTGTCTTCTTATGTGCCAAAAGACTTGCAGCGTTAGGGGCTGAACTCCTCACCCTCACACACAAGGATAGCATTGATCTGGCACTTGAGTGGGGGTGAACTTTAGCATTGGTGTCTTTAACTTTATTATATGCACAGGCCACAACATCTGACAATAAGCTACGTTTTAAGCCCATGGTAAGTACTTTCATATCTGCAATCACACTGGTGCAGAAGATTAGACAGAGTGATGTGGTTTCAGATAAATATAGAAAACAGAGGTCTACATTATTGAATTAAGTATGAAAGTTAATAATACAGTCAGCACGGTTGCACAACGTTATTTCATTTAACATTAAATTCAATTTATGTTACACTGTTCTCTGTCTGTGGCCATTGTAAACATGCTGCAGATTCTTTTTCTTTTTTTTTTTGTTGACAATGCAAAACACATTAACTGAAGTTATCAGCAGAGAAGCTGAAGGCTCTGGCATACGAACAAAAGACAGCCGGGGCTTGAGGCTCTGGGAATGTATGGAGAGGAGCCACTAGTAGGCAGCTAGCAACACTGTTTGCCCTTAAAACAACCAGCACTGCAGCCATTTAGCAGCCTTTGCATTTTAATAAGGTATCTGCAGGTTTCCATGTCAAAGTTTTAAGTGTGTCTGGTGCCTTGTTGGTGGTTCAGGACTGGAGGCAGATGCTGGTAGCTCTCCATCCTTTAATCACTCTCCAGATGAGAGATCCAGTCCAAGCCATGATGTGGGCAGTCCATCTGCCAGCCACCCCAACCCAGGCCCTTCAGAACAGGGCTGGGTACGCCATTACTGACAGGCTGTTTTCATTTCCCTCATTACCGTTAAAGGAGAAACACTGGAACATAAATTTTTGGCACAACCCTGACTGACAGTAAATGTTGCTGCTGTAGCACTGTGTCATATATGCAAAGCCCAAGTTACAGATGTGAGCTTTCGACTATTTTTTTTTTGTGTCATGAGTGCTCCAAAACCAAAAGTTTGGATCCAAGCACCCACGCCAATGGGGATCTCCCAGACCTTTTCATCACATTTAAATCAGCCTGTGTTGTACATCCACCCTGTGCAGTGCCAGCATTTCATCCACCTTTGAGAGCTGTGATACCACAAGCAGTGAAGTTTGGTTCACTCCTTGGTTTCCATGTTCAGATGAAATCAGCTGTTACCAACAAAGAGAAAACATTTGCTAAATCAAAATATATTTTCTAATCTCATATGTGCAGGCAAGACGTGTGATTCATGCTGCACACAGGGGGTGGGGGAGAAGGCAGGATCAAAGTGGGGCTCAGTGCATGCAAACGACACGGCTGCCTCCTGTGGTTCTCAGTAAGGGAAACGTAAAGCAGAAGGCAACATGGAAGAGCTCTCTGCTAATCACACAGTGCTAGCAATGCAAAGTCAATACAAAACAAGGAGCTGAGCTCACAACATGAATGTTAAATGGCAGTAACACTGTGCTACAGAGACACAAAAAATCCAGCTCCCAGGAACCAGAAACAGATTGAGCAAGTGACAAAAACATCATCCAAAACAAGGAGGAACAGCAAAGCAACAGAGGCAAACAGATGGCTTCTGCTCCTGTTGTTCCCAGTGTCTTTTTGCTCTCACTTGTTGCCATAGAGGCTGGTATCTGGGACTCAAAATGTGACGCTCTGCTTGTGGGAGCGGGTAGAGAAAAAGCAAGATTTACATTATTAATAATTTCCCCCACACTGTCCATTTTGGCAGCAGAGTTTCTCACTCTCCTGTCTGATGGACATATGTGCCTTGGCAGTCTCTGAAAGAGCAAGGAACTGTCTTCCCTCCAAGCTCAGCCCAGCTTCTTCACTGCCAATACATGTACTCACCACATGTACTCACCTCTCAGTGCCCCTCTGCCACAGCCCTCCTATACTGTACAATAGTACAATCCCACTTCTTTTGCCCCCAAACTTCAGAGCTGTCCCTTTTACTCCTATCACAAAGACGAGGGATGCATCCTTAAATATCCACACAGCCTGCATGACTATAGCCAGGAATAGACCCCACAGAGAGCAGGTCATGGGGCTTCTCAGCATATCAGCACTGTGAAAATGTAGAACAGACCACAGCAGCACAGCACACAATAAAAAAGGACTAATGCATTTCCAAGCCAGCCCAAGAGGCCATTCTTGTCCTGTTCTCATCCCAGCCCCTGCCACTTCCTTCCTTGAATGGAGACAAGTGTTTGCATAGCCACAGAGTAAGGTAGGACAGGGAAGAGATCTAGGTTGAAAGCAATTTGGCTACAGAAAAAGGTTTCTTTTCAGCTTGATCAGTTTTTGAGACAGAAATCCCCAGTGCCACAGTTTCTAATTTTGAGAGCACAATGAATGCAGCCCTTCATTCTTCTGCAGCAGATTAAATGAGCGTATGGCATTTTCATTTTTCCAAGGGGACTTTAAAAAAAAAAAACCATCTTTTTCCTCCACTTTGCCATTAATTGTCCTTCATCAGTTTTCCCAGGATTTTCTGCATGCATCACTAACCAAAAGCACCTATCCAAAAGTATGGGCATGCATTCACTTTGAAATATCACCACAAGAAAGGCAGCTTAAAAGAATGTACTAAGTAAGTGTGTACCACACAAAGGTGCACATCTAGATGTGCACCTTTGTGTGGTACACACTTACTTGTGCTATGGACTTGCAAGCACCCTCCTGCTCGTATCTGCATGCTCTTCTCCCACAAACACATGCAGCTGCACATGCAAGTGTGAGGAAGGAAAGCCACACGACCCAGAAAAGCTGCTTCACATCTGGGTAGCAGGTTTAATGATTGGCTCCAAAGGGACTCTGTTCTCAAAGCAAACTACTTTTTTCCTGAGTGACAAGTCTTTTCATCCATTCAAGTATGGATAAGACAGCTTCACTATGAAATACAAAATGTCAAAACCAGGCAGAAGGTAGCCTGCTTAAGGAGCTGCACCAACACAGCCAAAGAATATCCAATACCATCTTCCCTTTGTACAAAGCGCATTATTGCTGAAATTATTGTTACAATTTTCCCTCGGAACTACCTGCCTATCCTACAGAAAAGTACCTACTGCAGCTCTCAACAACATTTAAGATCCTACTTGTTAAGCCAGTGCTACCATGTTTCTGAGATCACTACCACTAAATCAAAACTTTCCTTATTCTTTGATTCAAATGCAGTTGTGACAAGGCACAAGGAGTCATTGCACAGCATAGAAGAATATCATATGGACTAGCCATATTGCTATCTCCTTTCCCATACTACAATCCAGGGACTTGCAAGGGTTTCCTTACGCTTGCAGACAACAGCTCCCTTTGCCTCCCCAGCCTCAGGGAGTGCTGCTGCCTGGCCTTGCTCTCTGCCACGGCAAGAAGGACCCTCAAGTGGGGAGCACAAGGGATTTGGTAGCTTCAAAGCTTCTCAAATGAAGCGTCCCTTTTTCTAAAGCAAAAAAACAAACAAAGCCAATAAGCAGCATTAGACAAAGGGCTAGAAAGTGCTTTGGGTGCTACAGGCTCAGGATGAGAGTCATTGAGGGAGCTGTGGGGAGTGTGGGAGGGGGTTGAGAGGAAAAGCTGAGCTCATTGCATCCCAACCAGACAACATCAGGCAGGAAACAGATGTGGAAGAAACCACAGAGGGGTACAGCAACAGCAGAACTAACTCTCCAGCAAATAGGGGAATCTCAGACATATAGAGCTGATCTGCACATCTAAACAAGGCATCGAATCTGAGACTTTCTGCAGTCCTGGCAGCATCTGCTAGCACAGCATTGGGACACCACCATACTAAAAAATGAAGGAAACAATTTAGCCATTTTCTACCTGGCTCTAAGCAAATGAAGCAAAAGTAGGTGCAGATTTGAAGAAGTTCCTATGCGAAAGACTGGATTATCTTTTACCAGCACAATCCAATTTTTGTAGATGCTGTGTATATTTCCATTCTAAAAAGGGAAGTTGTACCTGCTTGTGTATCTGAAATTCCAGTCTGAATGTCTCACAGTTAGAAGCACTGGGAATATTAAACTCCATTTTGACTTAGTCCCTTCTCACTTTAACAGCTTTGACTCTTACAACAGCCTCCTCTTACAACACTTCTCTGATATAACCAGAAGCAAGACTGCTCTCTGTGACTGTTTTCTTAAGCAGTTCAGACTGTCCTGCTCCAACTAAAGATGGTGCACAACTATGTGTTTTGTCTTCTCTGCTAGCCCATCCATCACTAGAAAATGATACTGTTGTTATTACAGAAACTGAAGGTGTGACGTGCAGCTCCCATTGACTTCAGTAGAGGCACAGTGCATTTTTCTCCTCTGGAAACCAAGCTGGTTATCAAGAGGCCAAAACATGATTCTAATGTTAATCCTTTGAGGCTTATATCTGTCAGTCCCATTGCACCTGTACAATTCAATAAAGTTTGACACAGGAAAATGTTTTAGAAGAAAGCATTAACTTCCTCCTGCATTGGTGCCTATCCATGTCCAAAGCCTGGGCGTAGACACTGCTTTCTAGTAAAGCTCTGATATTCCAAAAAATCACTTGACTTTGTGTGTGGATTCAGTGCTGACAGCAACACGAGAGGGACTATGTGAAATCAGACAACTTTTACTCATTGGTATTGCCAGCCATCATATCTTTATGTCCTTGGCCTCAAACACACTGCTATTCAAGTCATGGTTTGATAATTGTAGTGGAGAGGAAATAAAGTTGATTTTTCCCCAAGTTTCTAGCCCTCTTACCAGGAGAAAGATTTGAAAAAATAACTCAGATGCACACTGAAGTTTCAGAAAACAGAAAGCAGACAAAGAACCCAGCACTGATTTTTATTTAATGTCATAGGGTCTGTGGCCTTAGTCATGATTTCAAATGCTTGTGAGCACTGATAGCAGGCTGTCCCCATAAGGAGCATGACCAGTGTCTGTGTAGAGACCGCCAGCAGGAAAAGGCCAAGTAGGGTCAAATGTGGTAGTGACAGGAACTGGCTTGAAACACAGCAAATTTAACACATCTGAGATTCTAACCAGCCACCAGACAGCAACATCTGTCCATCACCACTGACCTGTGTCAGATCTGAAGAATCGACTTCGACCTAAAGGCTTTGTGTCTCCTGAGCTACCCTACTGTACCTGCTAAAGTCTTTCCATTTGGCTGCTTTTAAATACTTTGTAGTTCTGCCACAGCTTTTATTATATTGTCATAAAGTTCTTTCTAATAGAGGCTTAGGTACATGTGTCTGGTAGGGGAGACAGCAGGATCTTCAGCCGTCTCTGAAGTGGACCATAGCAAGTTATTAAACAGTTAAATGAGAGGAGAGGAAATGCTGATACCTTAAGTAGAACATAATTCGCTCCACTGGAATTTGGCAACAACACAGGGACTAAGGTCCTTGCAGAAAGCACAAGCTGCTCTTCAACAACCACAAACATGTAAAGACTTAAGTTGTCCCTCTCCTGCACAAAGCAACACGCAAGTAGTGCAGCACCCCCTAACTGTAAAGGCCATGTGCTCATCCAGAGGGAAAAAAGTCAGACTGAATTGTCTACACTAGCTTTGGCCATCCCCTGTGCTCCCTTTGCCATCACCAGCAAAGCAGGTCTATGCATCCCTTTGCCTGTGCAGGACAAGTCACACAAAACAGCACTGCCGGATGCTGTAAAGCATACTTGAGCACGAAACCACAACTAACATGACTCGTGTCCTGCCTGTCCTACAGCATCTTCTTTTCCAGTTAACCCTTCTGGGTGCATTTTAAAACCTGCTTTCAGAAAACTCCACAAAAAATATTTTCTGGACAGCAGCCAAAGTGCCCTTCTGCTCCTTATCACTTCCAGATACCGTGAACAGTCTTATAACTTCATTGCTTCTCAGCAGGGAACAACTTGAGCCTGTATTCCACCAGTTAAACACATAGCACTATGTAAAGCAGACAGAAAACTACTGCTTTATGTCTCTGCCAAAGTCCCCTGTTTGCAGGAGCACTTACTTGTCACTGGAAATAATTCTTAGCAGGAAAATTCAGCTGTCCCCAAATCAACCATATCTCATACCCTAAATGCTCCTCTACTTTTGTATAGTTACAGGTTACATGTTTGTGATGTCCTTATGACATCTGAACCTTCATTTTTTCCCAAGACATCATTTTGGCATACTTGGTCACATTTCTATTGATCTTGAGAGCCCTACTAGCAACGAAATTAATATCTCTAATACCTTCATTTCTTCTCTCCCTGTCCTGATGAATAGTACCAGTCTAACTTACACCTTTCCCAGTAAATCAATAACAAGTGAGTCCTTCATTTCTGGATCCCACACTGGGTGATGGGATGTGCTATTTTACAAATTGCAGTACTGCATAAAGGGAAAGGAACTTCATATTCTCCCGCACTGCTCCTCAGCACAGAGGCATAAGTAGGTTGGAACTGTGAACCATCCCACAAATGAGACTTGAGACAAAGTCCTTCTTTCTTGTGCTCAAAACAACTATTTAAAAAAAAACTATGAGAGCCACTGAAATGCAAGAAGGGGGTAAAAACTTGGGAAACTAAGGAGAGGGAGGAGGAGTGAATCGCTGAGATTCCTCCTCCCCGGCAAACATAGATTTTGCTCTTCTAGCCTAATTTCTACTGCAGTAACTATGTTTCTCCCTTTAAAATTCCCCTTGCTGCTTCAAGTGAATATACTGCCTGTGCCTGCTTTCCCTGAGTTGTTTTCCAGTGATCCTGTAAACAGCTGTGAATAGTTCCTCCACCACGGCAGTTCATGTTAGCACTGGATGGAATTCACCTATCTGCACCTCACATTGGCAAAGGGACAGCAGTTCATTAGATGTGTTATTTTTTCCTATCTCAATTCAATAATCATTAAGGGCCATATAAGTTAGAAGATACAGTACCTGTTATGGACAATCCACAGTGAAATAGAATGACTGATTTTCCCCCATTTATAAGTAAATGCACAATATAACATTTTATCTTAGTGTTACATTTACTGCCCTCTTCACTGTGCAATGGAAAGGACTACTGTTATGTAGTCCATCCCTCTGCCAGTGTGGTTCCACACTGCACTTCATCAGCCATGTTCATCAGCAAATGAAAGACCTGATTGTACAACCCTGCCTGTACAAAGCTGACATTCCCGATAGAAGTCTTTTTTTTTTTTTTTGCTCAGAGTAACCTGACATTGGTAAAAGTTAAGTAACTCAAACTGGAACATAATGCTAAACCTGGATCATAATGCTAACATCAGGGATGGTAACAGGCACGTATTTATTTTTTCCTCTTGCTAAACTGCAGGTCTTTCTGCCTTCCAAACTCACAACGGCTCCTCTCATCATCCAATCCACTTTAAAAATTGTTCTGCTCCTTCCCTCATCAACGACTAACCATTTCAAACTCAGGACCCTCTGATTTTATTGGAGTTACCTTTTGTCTGAGCTACTGTGTCCTTATCAGATACCTGGAGGCATTGAGGTCAGGAGGAGGAGGAAAGATAACAGGCAGAGTAGTGAACATGTTAGCTCAGCTGCCCCCTACACACACCCTACTCCACCCCATACCCCAATCTCTGTCCTGTCTTCATCCAGCAGTGAAAGGACAACATGGGAACTCTCTACAATCCTACAAAATTCTAGTGTCATGGACTTCGGCAGGATTTTGAAGTCACGGAGGAGACAACACAAAGCACAGCTCAGATTTTCAAACCTGACTCTCTAAAAGCCTGCTACTCCTTTCCACAGCCAGGCAGATGGGAGAGAGCATCACAACATATGTCTGGCTGCCTCTGTACACACTTAGACAGCTCAAGAGCCCTAACCCAGTCCTTTCCCCACACACAGTACTACTCATGCAAGGGTCATGCAGACGCGTCACGAAAGCAATCTTGCGATCGTTCATTCATTGTGAGTAATGGGACAGTGACTCCACTTTCCAGAGATAAACCAGCTCCAGGTTGTCTAACCCTTAGCCTTGGGAAAGGTCTGGTTTGCAGTCCTACCAGTTAAAAAAGAGGGACATGCGCTCTGCTTCTCTGCAACCATAGTGAGAATAAAGAAGCATTTACCATCCTGCCCAGAGCTCTCGAGATACTCCGTCAGGTCACAGCCGAATGCGCTCGCAGCTCCCTTCCTCTTGAGTTTCTGTTTGGCTCCCTTGTTCTTCATGAGGTTAGTCCCAAAAGAGGTTCGCCTCCCCTCCTGCCTTGCCCCCCTCCCCCCAACCTCACGCTGAGTGACAAAAATCTTGCTCTTCTCCTCAGACCACCGCCCGTGTCCCGCTCCCGGGGAGCAACATCGGGGGTCCTGTACAGCGTCCAGCCAGAGAAGTAAACATTAATCCCCACCAGATGTTGGGCTGCTCCTGTGGCAGAGGAAGGTCAGGGTGAGAAGAGGCTCCACAGCCAGCAGCAGCAGCAGCGATCATAGCCTGAGCCCGGAAGGGTTCTCATCAGAGGGAAGTGGGTGGTGGATGGGTGCCCGCATCAGAGCTGGCAAGTTGGGGGCAGGAGATGGAGGGGGGATGTCTTGGCCTCAGCGCAGTCCCGGGACCCTCCACGGCCACCTTCTGGGTTTCGTCAGTTGCGCTGTCGCCACTTCCAGCAGAAAGCGTCCCAGCCTGGTCGTCCTCCTCTTGGCTTTCGGAGGAGACTGGAAGTTCAAACCGACTAATGAAAAGGCACTGGGGAAGAGTCTGCACAAGGCTCCTCTTTAGCTCCCCCCCTTCCCCTCCTCCTGCCTTTGGACAGTTAGAGGAATGAGAAACCAGCTTCCTGTCCTGACTCCCGCTCACTCTCTCTCTCCTTTCCCCCGTTTTACAAATCCTAGGATTATCCAGCTCAAAAAAATGCTGAAAGGAAGTTAGCTGAGGAGGGGGGCGGAGGACGATTTTTGGCAGTAAATGTGTGTGTGTGTGTGTGTGTGCGCGTGTGTGAGAGGCTGAGGGAAAGCAGGGAAAGGAGTTGGGGGACAGGGATGAGGATAGCAAGAGGAAGAGGGAAAATTCGTCCTGACAGTCGGCAGATAACGGACTGCCTGAGAGGAAATCACTGCGAGCCGGGACGCAGCCTGTGGAGCGGTCAGACGCTTCCTGCTCTACCAACGCTCAGCTCTGCAAAGGCCCGAGGAGGGTCCGGAGAGGAGGAAAGAGACCAGGAGCCTGTCCAGTAAATCTCTGCCTCTGTTCATCTTGTTCTTAGTCACAAGGCGGCTTCCTCCCCTCAAACACGACTCTGTGACTTCAGGATTTGCCTTCCCCTACAAAGGTGCAGGCTGGAGCTACTGAAGTGCAAGAAGAGGGCAGAAAGTTGGGAAACTAAGAAGAGAGGGGAGGAGGGAAACCTTGAGCTCCCTCCTCCCCGGCAAGCAGAAACAGATGCTGTCTGGGCATCTAAGTTCACATACTTTTGAGTCAGCTCCCAAAAAAGGCTCCCCTTCACCAACAAAGGGGTTTAGATAAGGAGCTGAAATGACTCAGTAGCAGCAAGAAGGTCTGCCTTCAGGCCCTGAGTCTTGTCCATATCATCTCCCCCCTCTCCCTCACGAACCACTTTTCTAGTCCACTTTTCAGTACATGCCTACCTCTGCTCATAAGAACAGTCACTTTCACTTACTCCACATTTTTAATCCTGGAAATTCAGACTTTTTTACAGGGCAGGGTATGCCCACCAGCATACCTAGGGAGACAAAACTCACTCTGCTAAGGCTTCACTGATCCCTCTTGCACTGTGCCAAATGTAGCTGTGTGGGTCTGGGTGGAAAAATAAACAAACAAATGAAAAACAGGAAACTGCAGATTTTCACCAAAAATCAGACCAAAGACAAGGAGAGTAATTTGGTTCGAAGGAGAGTAATTTGGTTCAAAACTCTCTAGGAACAGGGCAAAGGACTCCCTTAACCCACCTCCCTCCACAACCCTGGACTCTGCACCCTCGCACAGCAGACAAACTCCATCTCCTCCCATACACCTCTACAAACTCACCACCGCACCCCTTTATTTTCAGAGTCATTTATCATAATTATCCCCATTTTACAGCTTGCTGACTGAGGGGTTGAGGGGAAAATGGTTTGCAGAAGGTGTCATAGAGACGTCTGGCCTGTCATCTCCCTGTCTTCTTCTTCTACTCCCAGGCTAAGGAGGAAACTGAGCTCTCACCACCAGACCAATGGTTGTTCTCAGGAATCCTTAGTTCTCATGAAACACTTAAAACTTCCTTGAATTTATTCTGGGATTCTCATAGCACCTTGATGTTGAGTCAGTGCACGGGATCCCTCCCTGTACCGGCGTGCTGCCAAAGCCATCGCGTGCCACAGCGCATCCTGCCTGTCTGCCAAGGGCAGACTTCAGACGGGTTGGACAGACAACAGGACGCTCAGACCTGGATATCTTGCCAGGCCATCCTCTCACTGCTCGAGTGGCTGGCTGCCTTCTGTAAGAAGATAAAGCCCTCTCCTTGCCCTCTCCTGGAGCAGGCATGTCCTCCTGCACATGCCAGCCCTCTCCCACATGGCTGAGTCCTAACACTGGACCAGCAGTGGGAAAAGAGGTTCACCACAGCAAGGAACCACACCATCTTCTTCCAAGTTCTGCAGACCCCTTCCTCTGCAAACCAAACAGGATGTTTAATCTCATTGTGCTGGTCTCCTCTGTTGCCCTACTTAAGATGGAGATCACATCACTAACAGGGTCTGTGTCCTCAGCATTCACGTGGGCCTTCTGCCTGGTGATCCACTGTACTACACTCCTGTCCCACCTCCATTGCACTGCCTCATCCTAGATATGGTTTCTCCAGTCCTCCCTTGCAAGTTTATCCAAGAAGGATGTCTTCAAAAGAGGATGGCTTCATTTAAAAACAAATAAATTCAATAAATAAAATTAACCCCTGCATGTATAGAGTTTCCTTACGTCATCAAGCAAGGGAGCTATGGCCTCAAGGGCAGCGGGCAGAATCCCATGCAGTATGGAACCTCTCCCCTCCCTTGCACAGCCCTGATCCAAAGCCCACAGGCCCAAAGCATGGGCACTCAGCAGCACTGCTGGGCCAGCCCATCACCCTCACCCCTTGGTATTTCTTACAGGCCAGTAGGCATTTTCAGTCGGAAGCACCATTTCTTGGAGTTGGCTCTGTGGCAGTTGCCTGCAGCCACCAAGGGAGGTGCCATCTTTGGAAGCCATGGTGGTGGGTCCCGGTGGTTGATGAACACTGCAGAAATTGAGTGCTACTGTCTGATTTTGATTATCTGGGGACTGTGCTGTGCTGCCCTGACCCCAGCCAGGACCCTGGACCATGACTATCCAGAGACAGCCTGTAGGATCCAGCAGCCGCCGTTGCCACCTGGGTGCTGTGGTGGGGAAAGGAGAGAGACTGCCACCTCTATGACAAGAAAAAGCAGTACTTGAAGCACAAGTAAAAAAGAGAAGTTAGAAAGAAAACAGGGAACATTCTTACTTTATTCACAGAGGCTCTTTCAGGCACTGTAGATTTGCTTTCCCTGCTGCCTTGTGTTGATGCCCAGCTCCTCATTCCCATGGAGGGAAGAGAGAAATGGAGAAAGGAAATGGCATGGCAAGCGAGGTGAAAGAGTCATGTGCTGCAGCAAGTGAAAGAAGATATGAGGAGCTCCAGGATAGCTCTTGCCAGGCAGGCTGGTCTACTGGGGTGGCTCTTCCCGTGCCAGGATGAGGTTCAGCAAGAGGACAGAGGGGAGGTCACTGCAGGATTGCCTAGGGATCCCATGGCCAGGAGGAGGAGGAGGAGGAGGAGGAGAAGGTCAGGCAAGGTGAGCAGGAACCAAACAAGGGAGGCTTTACAAACAAAGCACTTCATATCGGAGCCTGAAATCAGTGCTGAGCCAAGGGATTTTTCTGAGGGAAAGGGGCGATGTTCTACTTCAGAGAGGAAAAAATAAGAAGTCTGGATTTGTGCAACCCAAGTCTCTGCACCAGTATGAGTGAGCAGGACTAAGGAATAAGCCAGTGTCCCTCCTGGAAAAGCTTTCACAGACAAGATCAGGCAAAGCTAGAGAGGAAAGGAGCTCAGGCAAGAAGTATGGAAAGCAAAACAGAGTTCAAAGCTAAAACAGATGGAAAAGAAGGGGGAATTTCTCTCCCTCCTAAAAAAAATTAGAAAAAGAAAAAAGTGAGTCTGCAGAATAAGAGCAACACAAAGCCAAGCCAGAGCTCTCCTAACAGCCATCTCCCTGTAGACATTCCTTCCTTGTCCTTGCTGCTGTACGCACAGTGGGATGGCCAGCTGCCCCCCACGGTACTACAGCCCAAATCTGGAAGGCATGGCCCACGACATTACTTTAATTCCTTCCCTTTGAAACTGTAAATATAGGTCAGGACTTCAAGTTAGTCACAAAGGCCTCCCTGTCAGTGAGGGCCACAGGTTCACACAGGAACGTGGGGCACCTCCCCAACCCACTTCACTGCTGATCGGCGGTGCCTCACCCACCCTTCGGCTTGAGAACGGATGTGGTGAGCCAGTGTTGTGTGTGAATGAACACAGTACAGATAACTAATGTACAGTTCTCTCTGTTCTCACAGACAAGGTATTGGTGACACCCAAAGCAATCAAAGAGCCTGGGGAACAGCTTTGGCCATTAGGTCTAAATATTTCTTCCCCTTCCAAGAGTTGGGGGCCATGGCGGAGGCATTGCACAGCTATTTCTGGGCACCCATCTCTCCCCTCCCTGATGCATTTCCTTCACTGTGTTTGAGCTCTTTCCTATCTGTGTCCTCTAAATCTCCATCTGCCAGGCGCCACTCAGCACAGAAGAGGGGGCGTGGAAGACCCAGGGAGGGGGAGATCTGAGCCCCTAAAAATAGCCCTGCCAAGTACGTCTGTTTTCCTGACACAGACAGTTCATTGTTAGACTCTGACACGGCAGTTCACCCTCCCTCCCCACCCCTCGACATACTCTCTTTCCTCTCCTGCCCCTCTCCGGCCCAGTTTCCTGTCTACTCCCATCTCTGTGGCCAAAGCCAGAGTGTATTGTAAAGCCAAAGGCTGGCGTGAAGGCTTTTGTTTCTTTGAGTACATTTCAGACCACAGACTATGGGGCTGACCCTTGGCACAGGGCACCTACCACTCTTTGTTCCTAATTTCACCAATTCCCAGCCACACAAGCCCCATATTCTCAGCTCTCACCTCCCTTTCTGCCTTTCAGAGTACCCTCTTGACCCACATCATGACACACCTTGCTCTATGTGTCTGTCTGCCCTGTGCAACTGTTTTGTTAGCTACTTTGCAGATTCCAGCACTTCAGTTAAAAGTGAAGGAGGCACCTCACACATGCTACTGAGTCTCCTTGCTGCTGGATGCCTGCCCATGACATGACAGTGTAACCAGGAGGTAAACAGTCCTTTGCTAAGAAGGTTCTAGTTATGAGCCTTCATGATGATGTGATATCAGTCACGTGAAAGGCAACCAGAAAATAATTGGAATGCCCCTTCTACCAGGAAGGTACTTTTCTCCCTCTTTGCTGGTTGGGGCATAAGGCAAGGATTTTCAGCTGAGGATCAGATGTAGCCACTGACATATTGGGAGCAGACATACATTTACAGAATCACAGAATATTCTGAGTTGGATACCTCCTTGATTATTGTCCCAGGTGAAATGAAATCTGAGGTACATAAGATATGTAGATGTGGTGCTTAAGGATATGGTTTAGTAGTGGACTTGGCAGTGCTTTGTTAATAGTTGGACTCAATTATCTTAAAGACCTTTTCCAATCTAAATGATTTTGTGATTCTAAGTAGCTTAAAATAGCATGATATTCAGTACTGACCATACACAGCACAACTACAAAATGTGCAAATATGTTTTTAGCCAGATTGCCTTCTTTTACTGTTTACAGTCATTTCAGAGACATCTTGCATACAGAAAACAAGATGAGGAACATATCACCATTCCCTTTCTCAGAGCACAAACTTGTCTGAACTATTTGCATTGACATTTGCCTAATCCTGTGTTTGTCCAGCATCTAGCATGGAGGAACCCTAATTCTTGACTAGGATCTCCAATTGTTTGTTATTTAAACAACATAAAGACCATTACAGAAAGGGTTTATATCTCTGTGTAAAACTCTATTAATAGCTCAATAATATATATGATAGAGTTATAAAGCAAAGTTTCAAGAAAAAAAAAATCTATCAGAGAGCTAACAAAATATTCCTTCATCTCAGAGGCATGTTCTGAACCTTCTCCAAGGTTCAGAACCAACGAGATGACCCATTTGGTGAGGCAGGAAGACCACAAACCTCACATGATGGAGCCATTTCAAAATCACAGAGGCCTATTCAGGAGCATCCTGCCAGCAATTTTTAGGATAACATGGAAGAGGCAACTGGCAACTCTATGCTGAGTACAAGCAAATAGTATTTCATAGAGAGATGTTATTTCTTCAACACATTGTCTCAATGCAAATAACAAAAATAAGGATTCTCACGAAACCAGGAAATGTTTTTGCCTGCTTTTTCCCTCCTGACCAGCTAACCAAAGAGGACTACAGGAATTAAACAACTTGCTTAAAACACATTGTGACTCTACAGCAAAGCAAAAAGCCAAATCAACAGCACCTGCGAACAAGGCAAATGCCTTAACCATCAGTCCATTTCTTTTCTTGTCTTACTAGCCTGTGAACACAAGTGATAACCTGGATTCTCAAGCATAGATAGAATCTCTAGGATCTGAGAAAACTCAGCTCATTGGGAAAGAAAATCCTGAGGAGATCTATCTATCCCTTCAGACACCCTTCGCTTAGTCACTATATCCAGCAGCTTTACTACCACAGTCTAAGGGATGGCACAAGAGTTCCAAGTATCAATCTCTTCCTCCACACTGGCAACCCACTGGTTTTATTGCAGTTTCCCCTGCCCTTTAGCCTACAGACACTGTTCTAACAGTAATGAAAAATCTGGTGAGCCAGAGGCCTATATAGCAAAAAGAGAAACTATTTAGTCATTTAGTCTCTCCTGCTCTCAATTGTGCCAAACAACAGCATTAGTAGTACTCTGTAAAAGACCCCACATATATAATTTCTGATTAGCCCAGCTCACCACCACTCAGAAGACACTGACACCAGCACTCACTTCACTGCCTGTATTTCTACTTTCACATGTATGGCTCTTACTATCTGTTCTGGTGATCATGTTGCTGTGGGAGAAGGAAGCTGTGGGTTAACCTGACTGCATAAAAACAGCAGTCCATTGCACTTGCATTATTTTAGTGGTGATGCAAGGCTAAGGGCTGAGAAATAATCTATATTATAAGAACTAAGCTGAAAGGGAGAAAAGAAACGAGTTTAGGGGTTCACTCAAGCAATCATCCATTTTGATCACTTTCTGTAGAAAATAAGTGCTGTTTCATAATAATCTTATTTGTTGGAAAAAAACCCAACAAATAGCTCAGGGGATGCTCACTATTTTAGGGATAAAAGCTAGCCTGTTATATGTTATTTTTAGAAGTCACTTAAAACTTGACTTCTTTTATTCTGAGGTCTTCTCTTGATCACTTGCAAAAATCATCTTTTCTATGAGAGAGCTACTCTTGTTTTAGCACAAGCTTTCAACTAAGATTCCTTTTGTTATGTCTGAACATGTACCACAAGGATGAGTTCATATGAAGAATCACCAGCTGTGGTGGTGATCTTCAGCTAGGACAGTCTGCTACTTCACCCCTTCTCTCTGTCTCTAACAAGGCAAAGTATGATTCGGTTGCAGGAAAGGGGAAGAGAGGAAATAGGTTTGCAAAAGCCACACGTCCTCTTTGCAAACACCTCTACAAGAGGGCTGTCAGCTGTGATGGGTGGAGTGCTCGCAGCTGCGTCAAGCATGGCCAGGTGTTCTTGCAAGTGGCAGGCTCAGGCACAGTTGTTGTTTCTTATTTCTACTCACTGAGCTAAGTCCCTGTAGGAAATGCACTGGTGGGTCTGCACAAATGATCTCCTATTGTCTTCTCTGCAAGGCTGATCATATCCCCTCTTCCTTCTAGGCTTTTTCTTCCTGCCTTGCATCACACCTCTCTTAATGGTCAGGCATGTGCCTAGGTTAAGTGGAAAAACAACTTGCCTTTCTACTGTGCTCTCAAATGCTGAAGATACCGAGCAGGAAAATCAGCTATGTGGGGAGATTCCTTCTGCCTGAGATTTAAGCGTCCCCTCTCTCAGGATGCATAATATTAAAGTTCTCCATATACTCCCATATAGTCCCTCAGGAAAAGCCACATTTCTCCTTTAACATTTCCTTACCTGTGTCCTGGCTGTTCTAGCAGAATGTGTTTTCAGTGGGGATGTGCCAAGTTGTGGAGGATGTTTTTAAACTTCTTTGGCACACTTGCTTTCTCTTTTCCTCTGCTTTCAGAAATGTCACCAGCCCTGCAGTGCTGTCAGCAACATTATTTAGTTTGAATCCTACTGAGTCTCAACACCTCCAGGCAAAGGTGGCACAAAGTTATCCTCTTTCCATCACGGGTCAAAAGGGCTTGGCTTGCCACCATTCTGACACCTCATTATCTAAATCTGTAGTTCAGATTATTTCCTGATTCATGCTGAAGTTATACTGGGTGTGAATTATAGCAGAAAGTACTCAGAAGACTTCAGGCTGGAACCAGTAATATTCTCTCTGTGCTTTGCGTTTACTTACACAGCTTAACAGGCTACTTTCATGGCTAGTGTAGCATTCTTGTAGCCGGCCAATACAACTGGGACATCTAGAGCCCTCTTCTGTGTAACTGGGGTGCTTACAGCAGAACTGGTGTCTTTTCTGTAGACTAGCGAAGTGGTTTTGTCGTCTTTAGAGTGAGCTTTTGCTAAGAAGCCTGGCTCCCTCAATGCTGCCTTGCTATATTTAGACCCTCTTCTGGTGTGCCCACCCAGTGCTGTTCCCCTTGTTTGTTTCCTACCAAACAATGAGACCTGAAAGAATTGCTTGGAAAGGAGCCAATGCTCATGCAAACGAAACTGTCAGGCGGCCAAGCTTTGCAACAGCCCTTTGTAACATACTGTACTGGGAAATGGGGAGCAATTGTGCCTCTGCTTCAACCTCCAGCGCGGGCTTTTTCCCCATGCTAAGAGCTATGTGGTATGGCCTGGCCCCAGGAACTGTCTTTGAGGAGGTGTCAGAAGACATGGGGGAAATGGCAAGAGGCAACAAAATCAGGATGGCAAGGAGCATTGTAAGATCTGCTCTCTGTTCTCCCTCACCCCTAATCCTGTATTCCTGTCAGAATGTATTTCAGTGGCAGGTTGTTCCTGGAAAGCTTTTGCTATCTACACTGATTGTAGTGGAAGCTGGTCATGTACATATAGGGTTACAGGTGTGGTCAGATGCCCTTCTCCCTCACCCCGTTTTTCTTTTCTGTGCTCTTGTGGTGTTTGGCCACTATTCTCTGCAACATCAGCACTGTAAGGGAAGCGAAAAAGCAGCCGCAGCTCTACTGGTGTGCAGAGCAAGAACCACGTTAAGATTCCTTTTGCTTGTTTTAAACAAACGGAGACAGAGTTAAAAACAAAGAAGGAGGGGGAAAAACAAAAACAAACAAAAAACCGCACCAAACAGGCAGAGGAGAAAATGAACAAAGGTTTCTTTTAAGACAGAGAGGTCTGCCTGCTCCACAGCAACCTAAATGATGAGAGCCTGCAAATCACAGATTTTCATCCAAAATGGATTTTGTTCCACTACCTTAGGTTCCAACTTTGTTGCTTCTTTTGGCCTTCTGAGCCAAAATTTCTCTAGCCAGAAAAGGACATGTGTATCCCTGAGGGAGATTCCAGGAACATCCTTCAGTTGGATCTGGATTGGGTTTTCCTTTAGACCCATAAGCATTAGAGAGGTCAGAGCTTAAAAAAAAAAAAAGAAAAGAAAAGAAAAATCAGATGCCAACATTTCCAGCTAGGAAAGAAAGGTTCTGAGCACCAGAATGATAGTTTAGGTAAAGAGACTGATAATGTAGAAAGGTATCTGCCTAAACCACACAGGCGTCTGCTAGTCCTGCCTGAGAAAAAGGTTGTAAATCTCCTGTAAGGAGCAGAGAAGAAGTACATGTGACCCCAGTACCAGTGTCATACTCTCACTCCACTGATCATCACAGACACACTGTTCTCTGGCCAATTTAAGAGATGCTGGGACAAATCCAGTGGTTTCAGTTATAGTTGCATAGCATCTTTTTGTAACAATAACAAGTATTTGCAATTTGAAAACAGAACCAACTTTTAAGAACAGCTTAGGAGGATATGTGCTGGCAGGAAAAATGCAGCTGGGGGAAAAATAAATAGATAATAATATTTTGACACCATATGCAAACAACACTGATTTATGGGCATTGTAGCACAAGAGTCTTGGAGAAACTGTGTAGATATATGGAGAGTACAGGGAACAATTCAAGTGTTACAATTCAAGTCTTACACGTAAATCAGGTAAAAGGGAGAAATTAATGCAGCAAGGAGAGGCTGCATTTCAGATTGACCCCTAGGAAACAGAGTCTGTGGGATACAGTGAGCAAGACCCTACACTGTTGCACTTCAACATATCACAGAAGACAACTTGAATAACTGAAGGGTCCCTAATAAAACTGAAAGAGTCAATTGGAAATGTCCCTTGTCATAGGAAATAAGACAGTTATTAGAAAACCCAATATGTGTTGGGTTTCCTGGGTTGTAATTTTATTTTCATACATAGCAACTGTCTTAAAGTTGAGCTTTAAGACATCCCAGCTCCTGTAGTCAGCAGATTTCTTGTAAGACTCTCAGATTTCAGTATAAACCACTATCAAAAAAGCTACAGCCATCATTAGTGTACAGGGAAATTTTAAAAATGCAAACCCTAAAAGCTTGGAAAATTTTGGATGTCAGACTGAAAAAAAAAAGGCCAGCTCCTGATTTAGTGCACACAGGCTGGACAAGAAATCTGCGATCCTCTCGGTTCATGTTGCAATAAAGAAGGGGGTTATTTCATACTTGCTGTTTATTGCAGAACACAGATCCACTGTGCTCAATCACTAAAGATCATTTATGGAGCCTTAACAGTCAACAGGAAATTATTCTCATTTTGCCAAATCATGATGCCATTTTGAAAAGACTGTTCATCTGTTTTGGTGGTTGCTTAGGAGATGCAAGAGGGATTGATCTGCAGCCACTTCCCTCTTCTGGCTTTCCCCAAGAGTGCGCTGCAGCCCCTTACCTATAGGAAAGCCACTGGGCAACTGCCTGACTGTCCAAGGAGACTTTACACTTGGGGGCCTTCTGTGACCTGTTGTGGCAGCATGGCCAGGTGGAGGAACTCCTGTCCTCCAGCCAAATGGGAAACATAAAAGGGAGAATCAGGAGAAGAAGGTGGATTAGTGACATCCTGAGAAGCTCAGGGATGGCAGTGAAATGGATGCTGAGGTAGTGCTAGTTCTTTGGGGAACCTGCAACAAAAACCTGGGTTTGGTGGTTGGATGGTGGACCCTGTTCTGGGAGGAGCCTTTTGCAGAAACTTCTGTGTAGATGTGATATGGAGTAGGAGCAATTGGAGGACTGCTGAGGGAGGAATCATAGCAGCCTTTTTTTTTTTTAATTGTGTTTTTAGCTTTGAATGAAACGGATCCTCCTTTTAGAAAATGAAGCTGTTTGAAAAATGAATGCGAAATTTCGATACAGTGTATTAAAGGCCTACTCTCACACCAACAAAGTGAGGCAAGTCACCAGTGCAAAGTCTAGGAGAATTTTGCTGAAGTCCAAGACCTCCTTTCCCTAAAATTTGCAGCTTTTTCTGGAAGTTCTAGAAGGTTTCCTTAAATTTATTTATTATTTATTATTTTTTTAATTCAATAAATAATACTCTGATCAGCACAGCAAAGTTCATAGCAAGTTGGAAGACTGGTCTCAATGTAAGTGAGGCTTGAAAGCCTGAGATCTATTCACTCTAAAACCTTGTGAGACATATGAACCAAAAAGAAACAATTCAATTTATTACTTATAGATACTATCTTGCTAAGTCATTTTTTATCAACTTGAATATCCTGCACAAGTACTGTGTAGCTCCATTTTCTAATGAAAAGCAGAATTAAAATGCTGTCTTTCTGCATCTTAATTGAATTCCAATTCTTATCCAAAAATAGCTTGACACAAATCAAAGTAAAAAAAATAATTATCATGTAAATAAGCAAAGCCATTCACTATTTTCTAACATAAGTAAATGCAAATTATGTATTTGAATAAATGTGAGTGATTAGATTGTTCTATTTACATGTGCAGAGAGCCCAAGCTAGCAAAAAGTTACCCAATTTAGTGGAAGGGCTATATTTAGTTTCAAATCAGGATGTTTTAATTACTAGCTAACAGGAAGCAACCTTTTTAGTTTAGTTGAGTTTTGTTTTGTGGTAATTTTTATAGAGTTTTGGAAATAACTACAAATATGAAGCATAATTAAAATAGATTACATCAATCATCCTTTTTTTGCTCTCTGATATTTTTAAATCACACCATCTTGAACAGACATAATCATATATCTGTCACGTGGAAACTTTACAAATGCTTTTCTAAGATACCTCAGTTTGTGTCAACTCACAGTTGTCTCCCTTTCAAACTATCTAGGCTACTCACAAATGAGTTGGAGGTGGATCACCTCTTTTCAGGTTAGCCTTTGCAATAAGTAACACAATTTCTCACGTGTTTGCTGGTTTTGTTCATTCTTTATGGCCAGAGAATAAGTGGATAGCAGTGGAGACTCCCAACACTTTGTATGTGCTTAACAGTCTCCAAACAAAAGAAAAAAAATACAAAACACTGTTCATTATAGTCTAACACTACTTTCTGTTATTACAGGCATGTGAAACCACAGCCACTCTATACCTGAGGGTTATAGACAATTTTTAACCTGTTTTGAAATGCCACTGCATCTGAGTACAGCTCTTGCATCAGGGATAGTTAGGCGCCGCATTTCCAGAGGACCTTGGAGTCTCTGTCACCCCCGTCAGTCCTCTTGCTCTGCCCTTTCCGGGTACAACGTTTCCTGTACTTCAGCTTTTCATGCTGTCCTTGGGTTCCCAGAGCCCATTTCTAGACTGCAGAACAATAGCAATTGCTGAAAATATGAAATGGGAGGAAAAAAACCTCTTGGTAAAACACTCACACACTGGGAGTAGGATATAAAAATGAGACGTGACAGCTCAGCTCTGGGGCCCCAGGATCTATAGGTTGTGGATAAAAACGGCTTCTCTTTTTCTTCTACAGTCTTACCTCTTTTTCTGCTTCTGTAAAACACCAATAAGGAGATAGATCCTCTTTGTCATCTCTCCAAGGAAGTATATTCCTTCTGTGCCAATACCATCATACCTTCTATTACAGTAAAATATTCTGGATCCTTCTCCCTCCTTTCATTTGGCTCCTAAAGCTCAGTGAATAATTTTGCAATGAATTGTTTATTCAGCAAATCTCACTTCTTTTTCCATTTTTGGAGTATCCCAGAGCAGATTGAAATTTCCTCAGGTTCTTTATTATCTTATGTTATCTGGCAAGTTTTCTGCAGTTTCTTCCTCTCCTCCATGGATTGACTCTGAACTTTGACTAGTTGTGGTTTCAGGCATATGAGCCAGCTGTGATGAGTGAGACTGCATGGCCTGAGAAAAATAAGAGCATAGTCACATGCCAATGTTTTACTGTAAAAAGATCATCATTATTACTTTCAGTTGCTGTTAACTTTTACACCTGTATCTTTCGCTTAAGAAGGATGCTGAAAGGAGAATCATTTAAGTATAGGACTGCGTGAAATAACTTTTTCATTATATTCAGGACAGGATACAGCTTCAGATATAAAATTCAGAAAGAGAATTGATGACTGAAAAATTATATTGTCAAGTGGCCAAAAGCCACTTCATTTCACTGTTATCCTGGGGCATCCTGATGTTTTCCATGTCCCCATCCCTGCCCCTGACAATTTGTTGTTCGGTTGCTGGAGGCAACTCTGAAGGCAAGTGGAGCGGGTAGTGACACAGGGATAACACCAAAACAATCCTTACTTTAAACACCGTGTAGGTTGCCATAGTAAGGAAGTCCCATGAAAGAGTGTCCCAACATTGGTGTAGTATGTGAAGGAGGGCCCTTTGAAGGGAAGTGCTTGTCTTGGCTAGCCTCTGGTGTTGTGTGCTGGCCACACCTTGCTGTAATGGGAGCTCTGGTGGAAAGTGCAGGCTTGCTGCATGCTCCCGTCATCCCTGAACTCCTTCGTTTACCTTTCCAGTGAGGGAAGGAGAGCCAGGGCGTGGAGAGGAATAGAGAGACGGCTTTTTTGAACAGACACTGTCCAAGAGCCAGAATGCTTTGCAGAAAAAGAAGAAAACATGAGAACTCCACCCTTTTACCACAGAAACGTCTCAACCACATCCCAAACCTCGGCTAGCTAGAGAATCCTTCCTCACATTGAGAAGCAGGCTGGAAAGGGAGCCAGGAGAAGTGGGATGCACAGGGACCCAGAGATATTTTTAAACATGCTGGAGGTTTGGTTGCATAGTTTTGGCCTGGTTTTGTTGGCATGAGGCCCTTTCTTTGCTAGTTTTGATAGATCACACTTGCTAAGGAGGCCCTCCTCGTGTGTCAAGATGAAATTTTCTGGGCTGAGGAGACAGCTTTGGGGACGAGTAACTAGACCCAGCAGCTTTCCTAACCATTCTAGTTCTGCAGCCTGTTTTGTTAAGGAGACCCTCCTCTCAGACCTGGTGCCATGCACACTAAAGCAGGGCTGCCAAAGAGGACCTACTATGGGCCTTTACATAATGTCTTCAGATAAGGACTTCAGGCCAAGACTGCCTTTCCTTCCCACACAGCTCTTTGGCTGTTCTACAGCCAGAGCCTCCATTGCCTGTGTGGGAGGCAGACAGCCACCATGCTATGTTGGACAGACCATCTGTCCTTACAGAGCTATGCCTCAGGGCCTCTTACCAGCTTGGTAGCCATGGAAGAGAACCACAGGAGGAGGAAGCAGAGGAGGAACCAAACAGGGCCATGAGCCATGACTAACCTTTGTTTGCATACTGAGCACATGTGGAAAATGGACAGAGAAAGAACTGTGGCTATATTCAGGGCGGGAGCTTGGGTGCCTTATACCTTTCAGAAGTGTAAGGCACCTTTGCTAAATGAGAAGGCCAAAACCAGATGATTAAATCCTCCTTATTAGGCTGTGGAGGGAGGCTCTGCACTCAGTATACTTGGTCACTCTTGATCCGCTGGGAGATGATGATGAAGAACTAGAGGCAGGAGAGGCCCAGCCACTTCCCCACACACGGCTGATCTCAGCCCATGTCATGCTGCGGTGATGTGGTATGTTGTGGTGATGTGGGACATCCTGTGACACAACTTGTGACAAAGCCGAGAAGGTTTAAAAGTGCTAGAGAAGAAAAGCCTCGGTGTGTTTATTTTTGGTAGGAACAGGAAGGATGCTGGTGAGGCTAAAAAGAGCCCAAGCGGTGTCCTTTCAGAAGCCGACACGTAACAAACTGTATTTTCCAACACATGGCAAAGGCAAGATTTCATCCTTTACATAATAGCTTTCATGGAAAAAGTGTTCAGTTGGGACTTTCTTCACCTCCTGCTGAGAAGCAACCCTATCTGGGGTTGTCATTTCAATATAAAGGTGACAAAAAGAAGCACACATCTGAGAAATCAAACTGATGGCAGGTAGTGAGTTCAAACCTCTACAGAGTAGCAGTGCCATGGATCTTTCCCGAGGAAGGAAACACGTCACTGGTAGTTAACACCCTTTATTAGAGACTTCAGTGTTCAGCTCATCTGCAAGGGAGCACCTCCACTGCTTCCAACTAAGCTACTCAAAGGAATTAGCAACTCTTGTTGGTTTTATTCCGTGCAAGGAAATCCTTGATCCAGATGCCAATCACAACTTCTGTGCTTCATGTACAAGTGCTGCTAGAGCTGCAGTCCTAAGCTAAAGGCTCCTCAGTTTTTCTTACTGATTTTTGTTTTAAAGCAGCTGAAACTTGCTAAGAGAGAACAAAGAAATAATATAGCCTCTCTTGCTGATAAGTGAACTTTTTCCCCTATGGACCTATATTAATTTGTTCTTTCATTAACGGTGTAAGCAGGTAGATTTAATTTTTGAACAAAATCACAGTTAGCAGCTGTTAGTAACACCTGAGCCTGCCTCTCTGGGCAAAGTACCCCTTTAGAAATGCCTGCGGTAACTAAAGCCCTTTAATTCAATCATTTGTAAATCATTTTCCACTGAAGAAAAATTGAAATCTACTCTGACATTGTTCCTGAAAAGGCTGCAGCAGGACCGGCACGTAGGGGCCTCCACCACTTGACACCGGAGGCATTTGTGGGATTTGGGACACAGTTTGACATCTAGTGGTAACGTGTGGTATAATCCCAGAGTTTACACTAGAAAGTGCAAGGGTCACAGTCCCACATAAGGGAAACTGAGGGAGGATCCCTCCATCATCCCAGTACACGCTTGTATGCTGCATGTACAGCAGTGTTATACATCTTCTTATCCTGCACTGACTTTTGATTAAGGGAGAAAAATAGATAAGAGGTAGACCCAGGTCATATTTCATCCAGAAAAGCAACACCTTTTAAGATTTGTGTTTTGATCTCTTTGCTTATGAACTCTTACATCATTATGCATGCTTTTACCACACTAATGAAGAATATCAGGAGGGTCTTAACCCAAGCAAAGCAACAGAAGATGTGCAAATAGTTAATTCTGAAGTATGGTAGGAGACTGAGTTTGAAGAAATTCGGAATATTTCAGCTTCAGGTCTGATTGGTGCTATTAATGATTGCAACCAGGAGAGTCTTGTGAAGCTGATCCACTGCTAGGAACTGAATAATGAATGCACTGATAGAGCAATCTTTATTAAAAGAAAATGTAGGGAAGAGCAAAATGATTCAGGTGACGTGAGCAGCAGTCCAAAGTAACACTTCTGGAGGGCTACAGAAAGATTGAAATCTTCTCTGTTTTTTACTTCTCCACATTTCCTACAATCAGAATGGGTAAGTATCATTATCCCTTAAGAAACATGATTTTAACCCAAAATCTCCCTTGGAAATCACATATTCTCAAAAAGTTTGGCTGGTTTCTAGCTCTAAGATTCAGCTTGGATTGCAAGGGTGAGAAGCTCTTCTGACTTGCAAGATCTGCATCTTACCACTAAAATCAACCTGTGCAGACAGAGAGTAGTCATGTAGTCTCTCTATCTGCCTGAAAACACTAGATTAAGTATGTATGCAGGAATTAGTAACAATTTATGAGGGATGAATTTGGCCCACTGTGTACAGCTGCTGAAACAAAATGAATAAATGTTAACTGGAAATTATGTGAAGAATTCTCAAGCACTTAAGGCAATTGTTTTCTTTCTCTTTATTTTTATAGAAAGAAAGTAAGAATAATCAGAATAGCAATTATGTATTAGAGGTGATGAAATAACATACCCTGTCCTTGAGATGTAGCAGAGTAGAGAAATTCCCCCTCCCTCTTGGGGAAGTAAGCCATTTTTCTGTGTACATAAAGGCAGGTAGCAATGCCCACTCTCTGTAGCATCATTACATGAACCCTATATGCTATGGTGCAAACAACATTTGGGTGCAGTAAAATGATGTTTGTTCCCTCAGGAACAATTTCTCTGTCTTTGAAGTGTGTAGTTTTAACTCCCAGGATGTAGCTCAGATGATCACCTGAAAATTGCCTTTTCAGCTTTTTCCTGGGAGAAACAAACCTAAGATTTGTGAGTGTCTAACAGATACACATGGGGAGATTTCACTGACAAGGCCAAAAGCTTTGGCCAGCTTAATCAGCCTGCCTGCTTGGAGATATTCCTCTGTTCAGTACGTAAATCAGGCAAATGGCCTGGCTGGCTGAAGAGTCAGGATGGCTTGATTTTCCCTGGCAGGTGGATGGGAACCAGGCTTCTTCTGCGAGTAATTCTCCAGGTTGCAAGAAGTCTCCAGGTGCAAGAGGTGGAAAGGAGTAAGAAGCATCAGTGAACATTGCTTTGTGGTAAGGGAAATTTCCTATTTTCCCTGTTCTTGCTCTGTCCCATGGTTCATTCACACACCATAAAAAGCCCCAAGGTCTGAATGTAAGAGTATCTCAGACAATCAAGGCTTCAGACTCTCTTCACTGCCCTGTTATGCACTTCTCAACTGCTTGCTTCCTCAGACAGTCAGATGGGCTGGTATGGTTTCCCTAATGAGACCCTTAGTTCTCAGGACAGATACAGAGCACCCACTCCCAGTGTGGAGTAGAGGAAATCTGCACAAGCAATTTCCTAAAAGCCTTGCATTTCACTCTCTTCTTTCTATTATCAGGCTTCTTTTTCTCTTTTCTTTTCTTCTTTTCTTTTTTTTCCTCTCCTTTTCTCTCCTTTTCTTTTCTCTTTTAACTTAACCGAAGTCAAGAGCTCCTCATGGCAGGAATTATCTCTGTCTATCTTCCAGGAGGGTGCCACAAACATTTGTAGCATAAGACAAACAACGTAGTAATGTTTCTTCTAGAAACCAGGCACTACTAGAGAAAGAGGAGAAAATCTGGAAGTAACAGGAGATTTAGGGCAGGAGAATCAGCATTCCGACCAGTGGCAGCTCTAGTGTTTTCTAGTTGGTGAGGATCTTGAAAGAAAATTTTGTAGTAGATATGCTTATGCATGTGTGATGTCATAAAGGTTTAAAGGAAGACTATCAAACAAGAACAGTGAAAAATTATTCATAATCAAGATATTACTATCAAGGTGAATCATAGAATCATAGAATCAGCCAGGTAGGAAAACACCTCTGAGATCATCAAGTCCAACCCTTGATCCACTACCACCGCAGTTACTAGACCATGGCACTAAGGGAACATCCAGTCTCATCTTAAAAACCTCCAGGGACGTGAAAGTATATAGGGTTGGGGATGGGGGTGAAAAACAGAAAAAAATGGCCATTACTTCATAAAAGATCTGGTAGTCTTCTCCTACATGTCCCATCTTTGCACTCAGCCTGTGTCGCTGCATGTCCACCTCCAAACCTGGGAACAGCCCGTGAAATCCCCACTGAGGACTACTGCACAGGAGCACAAATGCAGAAGAACTCTAATGTTTCAACATTATCTATAAAGTGTATAAATCTCTGATAACTCTTTATGAGTGCTCTTAACAAGTTTCCATTAATATATTTCTTTAAATAACACTTGAATATTTTGAAGAGTGGCAACTCAGATGGACACAAAAAAGCCTACGTAGGAGAAAGCTGTAAAGGTTAGTCCTTTACAAGGTAACAGCTATGTCTTCTGCCTTCCAAACATAACAACAAGATCTTCTTGTCTTGTTTGTATGATCTTGATAATGATAAGGATAGCCAGTGCTGTTCTTGTTTTGTACAATATTGTTCCCTTAAACAGTTGTTGCATTTTGCAGTGACTGTACATTACATTAAAACAAAATAACAGAGAAAGATTTTAGTGACATTTATAAAGCAGTAGTGGGTCTAGATGCTGCTGGCCCAATGCTAAGAACTGCTCTGGTCTTGGTCTTCCAAATAGGAGGAAGAAATAGGATTTTTGTTCCTGTTTGTGTAAGTTCCCCCTTCCCCTTTCTCCTCCCATCATGTCTCCTCTAACAGTCCTACAGTCCTTTCTAGCTGGGGAGGGGAAATCCTGAATACTCAGATGAATGATAGCTTTCTCTGTCCAGAAAGGGGATCCTGGTCCCCTGGTCCTGTGTTTTGCACAGCAAGTCTCTCAGCCCTAAGGACCTGCTATACCACCTGCACAATATCATCGCTCTATGCTCTTGTTCCTCATGTTCTTGCTCCTCAGCATCTTCTCTATGCTCCTATTCCTCAGCCAACCTCTTTCATCCTAAAAAGCACATTAAAACAAACACCAGTTCATTTGCTATAGAAAAATGGCTGAAAGAGCTCATGTAGCACAGTGTATCAGCAGTTCTGATGCCTTTTGCAGACACAACAGACCAGGGACTTTTGCAATACTTTTCTGGATATTGTTCCCATTTATCAGTAATGCCTCTTCAGCCTGTAGCTTCCTGTCACTGCCACAGCCCATCTGAGCCCACAGAGACCGTGCACAGAGCTGGGGTGTCAGGGTGCACAGCAGCCAGTGACCACTACCCATTGTGCTTACTGGCAAGAGCCCCAGCATTCCCACAATTCAAAAACAAACCAAAAGCCAGGAGAAACCTGCCCATGTGTTCCTGGGCAATAGTTTCCTTCACAACCCGGGCATCAGACACTTACTCTCTGCAGCAGTGCAGCTCACAGACAGAGCCCACGCGGAGGCACTGGAGGAGCAGAGCTTTCCATGCCCTCTGGCAGGTGCCTTCCTTACGCAATCCCTTTGCAGAGGAAATGCCATTATTGTGCTAGCTGGGACCTGTGCCTGCCACGTGCCCTGCCCAGCCGTCCTTCCCCTGAGGTACCATTCTCATCATCTTTAAAGAATTAAACTGCAGCAGCTTCAGGGCTGGAGCTCAAAATGTTTTCCCAACAGATTTTCAAAGGAGATGTCAGGGGAGGATTCTTCTCCCCCAGCTGTGCTATGCCTACGTCAGACCTTGACATCTACAATATCTCTTTTTATGATCAGCCACAAGGAACAGGCATTTGAAGGGCATGGTTCATTTCTTTTTGCTGACTATAAAGGAAGTCCACAATGACGAGCCTACATGCAAATGTCTGCATTCAATCAAGGGAGGGAGATGAATTCCGTCCCAGTGCCCAAAATTTTTGGAAGCTCTAAACATTTAACCCTATTGCTTCACATTCAAAAATTATTCCACATTTTTTAGGCTGGAAGCAATTATCTTTTTTTCTGGCAAGCTCATCTCTCCCTTCTTGCACATTTAAAAAAAAAATCTTGGCATCATCTCAGCCTAAAATGGTGGATGCTAGTTAATTGTCTAACAAAATTGATTAATTAATTTTTTCTCTATCTATTTATAAAACTCTTTTAACACTATGAAGTGCTATAGAAATGCCACGTTGTTGTCAATAATTAATGAAGTAGCATCTGGTGGACACAAAGATGGATCACTGTCCCACAAATTAAGGTACACTGTGTTAACTTGAACGCTATTTTTAGGTGAGTGCAGCTCATTACAAGCCTTCACAGAACAGTTTTGCTGAAAGAACAGTCCTTTCCTCTGACAGCTTTTATTGCTGTTCTTGCTGTAGCTCAAATAAAATAGTAGCCCAATACTTTGTTTTCATCGGGATTATTATAGATACTCTTTCCTCTCTCTCTATTCTGCTCAATTTCTGGAGCCACATCAGCAACTGGGATACCTGGTCTCCTGCCAATGCTCCACCGAGCATCTGTCCTGTGAGCCTCTCCAGTACCCTCCCCAAGAGGTAACTTCTGTGAGTGTGTGTGTTGGTAATGAGATACATGTGGCTTCGTTTGATAAGTTCAGAGAAATGTGTTGTGCATTTGGGTTCCAACCGATCCCTCCTTTTCAAGGCTGCAGGAAGTAAATCAGTCATGTTTTAAATGATCCCACGCTCCAGCTGCTGCAGATTTGGAAATTGTTAATGAATGCTGCTCACAGCGTTATCTGCTTGTGGCCATATGGCTCTGTAGGGAGAAATTTTCATCCCAAAGAATTCTGCACACCTTTCTGCTGTACTTGCAGCACTGCTGGAAGGCAACCATCACTGGGTTGGAGGGTGACAAACCAATCAGGTTCAGTAGCCAGTGCATTGTATTTGGGCGTGAGGAAGAATTTCGTTTTTATGCAGGCTACTGGGGCAAATTTGGTTTTCTATGCCAGTGTAGAGCAGACTTTAAAGGCCTTGACTCCTAATGATGTGTGGACAGCATTCTGTTTGGCATACTAATGAATGAAATGAATGTTTTTTGATGGCATATTCTGACTTCGAAACTCTCTGATTCCCTTCTCAAGGCTCAATGAACTAATGTCCATTTTTTCTCCCCATATTTCAGTGCCAAAATCCTAACCCCTGTGTGTGCCTAGTGTGAGGCTTTATCATATTAAATGTAGACAAGTAAAAAAATATGGGTTAAAAGGGACCTCAAACATTCCTTTTATCCACCTCCTGCGCGAAAGAGAATTTTTTATATCTGGGCCATTCCTGGCAGATGTTTATCTAAGGTTACCATGATGGAAACTCACCCATCCCAGACAATCTACTTCAGTGCATCTGTAGCCTGGAATTTTTCTTGCTGCAGTTCATTACATTTCCTTTCTCCAGCATAGATATAAATTTTTTTTTCCATATCTTTTGCAGTGGCCTTTTATGTGTTGAAGACTGTGCATCACATCCTCCTCCTCAACCAATGTCATATTCTCTAGATTTGGCTATCCCAGTACTTTCTGTCTTTTCTCACACATCTTGATTTCTTGACCATTGACCTTTGTTGGCACCCTCCTCCCAGACTCTGCCCAGTTGATCCACAAACATTTTGAAGTGTGATGCCAGTTGTCAAGATGAGATCATACCAATACTTGTGCTGAAAGATTACTTCCCAAGTTCTTAACAGGAGTCTAGCCATCCGTCTTAGTATGGTCTTGCACATTTTCATAACAGTGTGACTTTGATGATTCACAGTCTTATTTTGATCTGGCGGAAACCCTTCCCACCCACCCTTTTCTCAAACCCCTCTGTACAGGACTGTTACATAGATAGCAACAAACAGTTGCTTTTCAGTATCTAAGGGACTTGTTTCCCTTTGAATGCTACTGATTTTCCCCTGGGAGGGATGCAAAATCCCCTGTAGCTCTGAGATATACCTTAGAAGACCATTCTCCAAATCCTAGAAATGATTACATGAATTTGCATAGCTGTTCAAAAATAGGCTTCTCCATGTGAGGTCTTTTTAACCAGTATATGAAGTATTCACCCTGTTTTGGCTGGCACCAGCTGAACCTTAGCCCTCCTTGGAAGCAGAACAGAGCTCACTCCAGCAATGGCAAGGTCTGGAAGGGCTTGACTCGAACTGCAGCATCCCATGTGTATGAAAGAGAGTTTTGTCATCTCTCCTACTGCAAGGGAGTACACTTAGAAAAGCCCTCTGTTAGAAAACCAAGAGCACAGTTAGCATATTATCTTCTCTTGTTGCTTTGTCTTGCAACAGAGAACTACAACAGTCCCTTTAATATTTCACTGCAGCTTCAAGGAAAGGCCCATTTGAGTGTTGTTCCAAGGGCTTCAGGGCAGGTCAGTGAAAACAAAGGAATAATTGAACTACAGACCAGCTGAGGTGAGCTTGACACAACTGCTGATGTTTGGGTCAGCCAGTGCTTTTTTTCTGTCCAGGGGATTTTCCTTTTGATGCAGGAGGGTCCCGTCTCCAGTCACACAGCTTGCTAGGCTGAAACAGGGACACAGGGCTCAGAGGGGAACTCCTCTGTGGCCCAGGGGAGGCAGACAACTTCCAAGAAGGCTAATCCACCATTTTTATGGCTGTTAGTGTGCATATGTGGCTGGAAGTGAATGCTCAGGAGAAGGTCCGTAGCAAAAGCTGGTTTGACAGCTCTTGAGGATGAGGTGACTACTCTGCACAAAACAATAGGTGGGTTACTTCTCACACTATCATGGCACCACTGAGAGCTTCCTACCTGCCTGTGGCCCCTTTCCCCTCCTGCTGTTGCTCAGCCAAGTTCTTTGACCTCCATGCTCCCCCTCAGTGGAGAAGAAAACAGCCCTGCAGCAAAGCCAAGGACAAGGCAGAATTGTCAGCCTCTGCTGCTGGTGTCAGGGTCAGGCCAGCTGACAGACAAGGAATCATTTGAGCTCAGCACTTTGGCAAGCTAAAAGAGCAGTGCTGGGATCGATCACACAGGCCTGTAGATATTCATCATGGGTTAGATGCACTGTCCCCAGAGGATGGTGCCTCACACAAGGGGCATCCCTGTCTCAGCTCCGTAGTTAAAGAGCTGGATTGGAGAGGAGACCTGAACTGCATGGAGAGATTTGTAGGAAAGTGAATGCCCTACTATATTAAAAAAAAAAAAAATCAACAGAAAATCTCTAACTCTTTTAAAATGAAGCTAGTTGCTGATCTAATTCCAAATGCTCTCTGCTTGACTTGAAAGTGATTTCAGCAATGCTTTGATCTATACCCGAAAGCCACTGGGAATAGCACCAACTGTTCAAATAGGCCAAAGCCAAGAAAGGAAAGGATCCCTACGCTAAAAAAAAAAAGCATCCTGGTTCCTAGACCTCCACCAGATCCATCCTGCACCCAGGCAAGCTCACAGGCTCGTAGGAATGCTTCTGTTCAAAAACAACAATACCCTCTGGAAGGTCATATGCTGTTGGGAATATTTCCCTTCTCTTTCTAGATCACTCTATCCAGCCTTCTAATTACAGCTGGCTAGATTATTTTAACAAATAAATTATCCAACTAATTCAACCCTTTATCCAGCTCATGAATCATTAGTAAACAGACTTTGCTTTTTGTTGCTCTTAGTAATTATTTCATGAGTGGTTCATGCAAATAAACTTCAGTCTGTGGGAGGTGTCTGCAGCTTGCTCCCCTCTCCTCTTCAGGCCATGTAAGTGGCTCCCTTGCTGATGTGCTGTGCTTTATAGCTCTTGAACTGCATGTCAGAATGCTTTTAATTACAAGACTTCTCTCTCCTAATGCAGAAAACACCCCTGCCACAGCTGTGTCCCAAACCTACACGCCAGGCAGAACCCCATTCACACCCGTCCTCATGAATAAGAAACAAAAGAGAGTGGGGGAGGAGTGGAGATGAGCAGCTGTGCAGAATCTGAATAAATATTCACTGATTCCCTTTCCTGCAGCATCTGCTGTCTAAGTCTCCTCCTCATGTGCAAATAGCACATGAAGTGTTATGCAGGGAGAGCTCAGAGGCAGTGGTATGCCACATTTTTTCTAGGGACTGGCCCACAGAAGTTAACAAGTTGTAATCATGTTTCCATACAGAAATAAAGATTCTTCTGGTTAGTACTGCCTCATCTTCACACCTTATGTTTCAGGCTCCCCCAGCCTAACTCCCTGGGACATGCAGCTTTGCGTATCCAAAGGAATCAGAGGAATAGCAGAAGTTTACATGCTAGAGCAGCTTTGTTCATCATCTATCACAGTATCCTCTCCTGAAAAATGATTAGACAGATGTGTTCTAAGATGTAGCAATATAGCTGATGACATGTCTCATGTTTTCATGTATATTTTGGAAAGAAGTGCCTTCCTGATGGTGATCCATTTAGGTCTTGACACAAGAAAATTGGCAGCAGTGGTTGTTTTCACCTACTGAGTTGTCCTGCAAATTCTGCTCTTTTGCATGGGCTAAACTCTTCCTCTCCCCCTGCCCTTGATTTCTTCCTAATATACCTTGCCATACTCTATTGAATCCACAGCTGTTCTGCTGAGTGATGTGTATCCCTTGTGCCCATGTATTACTGCCTGTAGCCCAATGCAAAAAGAAAATGCTTTCTATCCTTTACAAAAAAAAAAAAAAAAAAAGGAAAGAAAAAACACAGCACAACAAAAAAACTTGGAATAATCAGTTCACACTTAGCCCTAAGGCAATTATTCACAAGATACTATGAGCCAGCTCTCTGTGGTTGGTGTTCACATTCTCTGTTTAATGGAGCTCCCCTTTATTTACAACTTTTTATCTGCCATGCCTTCAAGGCACTGGCAGACCTTAACTGCCCTGGCTGACTTACCTCTGCCCATTAGCCCAGACCCAAGCTTCAATAAATCTCCTGGGCTGTGTTGCCTGTGTACCTGTGCTCAGCACTGCCCTGGCTTAATTAATTCCTTTTCTAGAGATATACTGGGTCCACCTTGTAGGAAGCCTTGTCTTGTTCCCTGGTGGAAACCTCGGCTTGACTTATCCCCTTGCCTTGTCTGGGGCTGTCAGTGGACTCTGACTGCATAAACATCCTGCCTGGTGCTGTGGGACTGTGCCTGGTCAGTGAGGGCACCACTTGGGCTGTGATCACCTTTGTGATAATAATTTCTCCTGGTTGCTTTGTGCCATGAACAGCATACTCCAAGGAGTTGTCATTTACTCACAGGGTTGCACCAGGATTTCACAGAGCTGAAATGATATAGAAATCTGTTTATACACCAAAAGGTATGAAGTTTCTGACTTTGAAATCATATGACTACCTCAAATCTCTTCCACTCAAAAGTAACCCTAAGTGGCTGCCATCCAGTAATGGTTATCTCTTATGGACAGTCCTCTCCTGATGCTCTTGAGGAACTGTCAAGGTTAAAGCTTTCACCACATTTGCCCCCCTTATACCCAGTGTCATCAGGAGGGACGAAAAGTTGCTGAAGCCTGTCCTATATTTGGAGTATATTCCACTCTCCTGTGGAAGATGGGGGATTTCAGTCTCAGCAGTTGTCAGGGTGACATCTTTCAGCAACAATAAACTTGACAAAGAGAGTGAAGGGCACTATTATAGACAATTAACCTGATTTCAGACTATATATAGCCCCTATATGCATTGCAGACATTCACAGAGAGATTCATGCCATGGTACAGGGATTTCTATAGCACAGTAGCCTTAAGCTGGAGATGGGAAAGTGTCTTGAGAAAGCAATGTTAGGAGCATGCTGTGCCAAGTTCACCAGTCCATAAAAAGCTATCACAGGCAGTTACCTGTTTTAAGAGGCTATTTGGCTCCTCTTGCTTTGAGAGACTTTCATTTATTATCCTGGTTAGAATGAACTGCTAATACTTTCATCAAAGGCTTGCTTTTCTTTTTTTTCTTTTTTTTCTGAGCAAAAACTGAGTTTTCAAAGGAACAAATGCTCAAGAGAAATGCCTGTTCCCCTAGAGATTTTAATTCTTCAGAATGAAAGAAGCACTTGATTCTTCTCCAATTTTTTGTTTGTTTAGGCTGAGGAAGGGGTATTAGAACAAACAAATATTTTTATATTAGAAATTAAATAGGATTAAATTGCTTAATATGACTGATGAAAGATGGTCCACATAAAATGAAACAGAAACTATGATTTAGTGTTCATGGCTAAATGAAACAAGTTGGGGGTTGGTGAAACTCAGAAGAAAAAATGAAAGTCATGTATTTGTGAGGAGATGTCATGAGTGGAAAAGAGACACCACAGTTTGCTATTTGTAATGAAAGGTAAATGTGTTTGGGTAAAGTTGGTGGGATCTTATAGTTACTGTTCATCAGTTTTAATCAGAGCTCTGGCAGTGAATTTCACAGCCACAGATGCCCTGTTCATATTCTTTATGCAGACCCTTGGTTTCATTGAACACAGAATGCAAAGTGTTCGTTGCAAGGAGTGAAACTAATAGTAAGATTAAAGTCAGTTAAGAAAGCATGCCAGACTGAAGAAGCTCTGGCATTAGAACACTGATTTGGGACCCTAGCAACAGCATCATAGAGTAATTTAATTCAGATTAAAAGGGAGAACCTCAGGAGATCATCTGGTCCAATCCCCTGCTCTAAGCAGGGTCATCTATGAGATCAGTCTGAGTTGCTCAGGGCTTTGTCCATTCTGATCTTGGAAAAGTGCAAGGATGGAGGCTGCTCTTGACCAATTAAACCAATGTTTGGTGGCCTGAACCTTATCATCCTGAATCATTTAATCCATTTTATGCCTCTGTTTATCTCCTCATGTTTCAACATCCAAATATCTCTAATCATAGCAGGATGTGATGCTAAAAGAGCGGTTCAGAGAGAAACTGTCTCTAGCAGATAATTACCCTGCTGGTTTACCACCACTTCTCTGCTATCTCATTGCAGGATTTGTGTGCATTCACTGTTAAATATTCAGATTCTTTGGTGATAAACATCAGCAAGATCAAATAACAGACTGAGAAGCCCTCCATGTTACTTTAAAATGTATCACATCTAGCAAACTCTTAATCCAGAGGTACTTACATGGAGTTCTAACTTCCTTGTACATTACTTTTTAGATTCATGTCTGTTAAGCACCTGTGCTGCCTGCTGATAGGTTGGCTGACATCAAATACATACTGGCTAAAATTCAGAGGCACAACTGTTCTTAATCCCCAAGATACACTCAGAGTTAAAGATTCATACTTCGTACTCGCAAGCCCAGACTAATAACTCAATGCTTATTACAAGCACCCGGGAAAGATCTTTATGTACAGGAGACCTGGTAACAAATGTGTGAATCATAAGTGAATGATAAAGTTCTGTGAATTTATCATGTTCGTTTCTGTAGTAATGGCTATAATGGAAACTGAGGTTGCTCCCCAGGACTGGATTCGTTCCACACCAACGATGATAACTTCAGGTGACTTTCAATGCCAAAAATACAGAAAATTAGCCTTCCTTATTCACACAGCTGCCTATTTTTATTAGGACTAACTCCTGAACCAATTAGTGGACCATGCTGTATGGCTGTACACTGAGAAACTGTAATATTGGACACTGGAGAAGACAATAGATGGAAAGGTGGATGCAAGGTCATCTTACTGCCTGTTTCATCACACATTCTGGGAGACTGGGCTCCTGGTCAGTGAGAGTGATCCTTATTGTCTAGAAGACAGTCGATGATAATGACAATAGTTATATTTTTCATTTATTTCTTGTCAGTTGGCTCTAGCAGACAGCTACAGCACATAGCCACGTATTCTTTTATCCACACTGGCATATGCCAAGATAGATAGAGTACAAGTGCCTGTATGTCTAGAATCTTCATCCTTAAGTCCTTACAAGAGCAGAAAAACCTCAGAGTCAGCAGGAAGGCTGCCAGCAGTCAGTCCACAGCTGCCTGTGAGTGTGTCCACACCGCTACTTTAGGGACACAAGGAAAATGCTCCTTCTACTCTTAAAGTCCAACTACACCTATTAGGGATCCATGAGATGGCCGAGAAGAGCATGCCCAAAGGTGGCCAGAAGTGACTCTTTACTTCCTAAAAGTTCCCCATTTTTATTTTCCACTGGATATGGGGAGGAAGGGGGTCTCCTTCTCTTAAAATGATTTTTTTAGGGCATAACAGATTTTTGGTCTGCTAATGTGTTGCATTCCAAGGGATGGCATATTCATAGGGCAAATTTCAGAACAAAGGCCCTAAAGAAAAAGAGGTTTTTAATACTTAGTCTGAGTGCCTCTGAACACATTCTGGACCTGATTTCAGGAATTCAGTTTAGGTATATATTTTTATGCTATCATATTTATAAATGTTTTGGATGACCCATATATTTTGTATGAAAAAAAAAGAATACTTTGTTAAAACAGTTACAGATGCCTGATATTAAAATCCACTTACCGAAATGGTTACTGGCAAAGGAAAAAGCCCCTTAGTTTCCCCTTCTTTAACATATCTCAGCCCAATAAAAGCTACTCACATTTTCAGCTGACTGAATCCCATCTCTCAGGTACTTTGAAAATGGGCAGTAACACAATAAATGCCAACTTTCTTGTAAGTCACACTGAAAGTCAAAAGTTCACCTCTCTGAAAAGTGAAGATGGATGTGCAGCACAGAGGATGTCAGATATGTTACTTTTCCAGGGGGGAGGAAGAGATTGTACTCCAGATTTTCCATTTTAGTGCATTTGAGAGACATTTTTTATCCATTTACTCCTCTAGCATCAGTAGCATGAAAGTGCACCTGAAAGAGATTACTGAAAATATAAAGCCATTCAATAAATCAATAGTGTGCTTTCACATGGAATATTGTGTTCATTCCTAGCCACCAGCCATCAAGCAGTGGCAGTAGAAATGGAAGAATTTCAGAGACAGGTGACATGAATGATTATCTGCTTGGGAGGCTGCTGTTAAAGAAAGATTGAGAAGGATGGGATCCCTTAGTTTAAAGAAGTTACAAATAAGAACAGTTAGGGAAGCATAAAACAGCAAATGGAAGAGGAAAAGTAGAGTTACCATTTCTTGGGATTCTTCCCACTGACAAACACTATGAAAATTCCCGATGTGGATCATTTTGGCATATGATTTATTGTATATTATTATAATAACTACTGTTTAATACAGCATCATTTAAAACTGTGTGTTTTATAGACAGACTTAAAACGCAAAGCACCCACTCAGCATTCAGCTTCACCATCCTGTGGGACAGCTGTAACCACTCTCAGTCAGCACAAGTCACCACAGAATGAAAATTCTGCAATCACAAACATAAGTTTCAATACATATTTCTACCAACACATATAGAAGTGCTGTACTCTTCTTCCTTCCTCCGTTTGTTTTTCACTAACACTGGAATGAAGCACAAGTTTTCCATAACCTGATCGTTAGGAACAGCTAATTTAGGTTCTGTAATATTTAGGGCTCAGTAAGATGAATCCTTTGAATGTATCAGTGTTCAGCAGCTGAACTTTCTCTGCCACTATGGCAATTATTTCCTCTCTTTGTTTAGATGCTTCAAAGGCTTTCATAGTCTTTGGTCTTATGTGGGGTCCAGGGAGAGAGGAGCTACTTGGGACTTGATCAGTTTATAAGAAGCATTGTGATACAGTTGCTTCTGTTAGCAGGGGCTAGACTAAGTCACATCGGAGAACTCTTGCCTTCATACCTTCCTAAATCATTGCACATCTAGCAGCAGAATAGTAAAGTGTGTCAGTTATGAAAGCCTAAAGCATTTTACTCCATTGCAAGCTAAAGTTTTGGTCATGCTCCCTGTTCTTCCTGCCGAAGGCTGAACATATGACCTACAGGACAGTTTACACATCCTAGTTTCCTGAAGTGTTATCTGCTATCTTTTTTATTCACAATGAATATCTTATTCCCTCAGCTGTCCTGCTGAAATGAAAAGAGCCGCTAGTGATGGAACAAAGTAGAGCTACATGCTGCGGGAAGTGGTGGAATTTGTAAGATCTAGTTGAAGATGTAAATTTGTCATATTGTCTTAAGAGTCTGGTAGAATAAATCCTGACACTTCAATCCTGAAGGCATGGGGCACATTTGCATGGAGAGACTTGGGGTGTAAATAGCGCTTTGCTTAGAGCGTAGGCAGTATGAATTGCAGTGCCCGTGTCCTGAGGTGACTCTCTCCAAGAGTGCTCTTTAAGCACCACCAAGGCATGTTACAATGTAACGGTGTGTTTTTTTTTGGTTGGTTTTTTTTTTTTTTTTTTCGGTCTGTAGTCTTCCCTGGGACATCAGGAAAGGTAACAACCACCTGACAACATATCCTCGTCATCCCAGAGTTTCACTCCAGAACCCCCTGCCAGCACTGAGGAGCCCTAAGTTGTTGTGACAAATATGCTTCTCTTAAGCCACACTGCTGTTAAACCTTTTTGCCTGTGGCATTGCTGACAATCCAGCCAGATTAATACTGTTCAGATGGAGCTGAGTTCCTCTTCCACTTTATCACGCAGACACAGATGAAAAGCTGAGGAAACAGCTGATTTTCCCCTTCCTGGGATGTATTCTCTTTTAAATGCTTGACTCAGCGGAGAGGTGACCAAGTATCTTCTGAATAACTTGCATTGCAGCAGGCACCTGGGCTTTTCCTCAGCCCAGAGTGACACAAGTGCTAGTACTTGGTGACCTGATGTTCACAATGCATTGAATGTGACAGGGAAAGAGATGAATCAGAGGCAGGCAGAGAAAGTAATCTGGGGCAAAGGAATAAGGTACCCATTCTGACCCGTGTTCAATGGCAATGGAAACTATGACTTGCAGCAAGCTGGACAACAATATCTCACAGGTTTGTGCATGGATGTGTTGTAAACATACACCAGGATCAGACTTTAGACTAATTGACATTTTACATACTGCCTTTCCCAGATAAACCACTCATTGCCCTCTTGGGTGTTTACTGTTTGTTTGTTTATGCTAAACAAGAGCAAACTGAGGCACATGAACAAATAACATCTCTGTCTGGTGTTGCACTTAGTGATAAAAGATAGTGGCTGAGAGTCTAATGATAAGCATAGACCAAAAGCAAATTTCTGATAAAGGTATGTGTTTTGCTAGGGAGAGTTGTTTTTTCTTGCTTTGGTTTGTTCCCTATTAGCCATTGTTGAAGTGTAACCAAAGAGTCTTTCCTTTACAGAGGAGGTGAGGATACTGGCCAAGTAGATGCTCCTCTTGCTCCAGGAAGAACCAATGCTGACTCTCTCCCTGTAGCCTGTTCCTGGAGAATCCAACAAACCTGCTGTGGGTTGGGAAAACACTTGTCAGTTGGGTGAACTTCTCTTTCCTGGTGATCTCAAGGATTTGAAATTGATGAGTGAGATCACAACACCTGTGGGATTGGCTGTTTATAAAACCAAGAATTTTTTCAAGTTATTATAAAGAAATTTCAATCTGTATTATGACTCTATCTATATGTGTATGACTATCAGCATTTACAGATCTCTTGTCTCAAACTTATTATTGACATTTGATGTCTTCTGCTGCAAAGTTTTTTGTCCCGTCTAACCATCTGTCCCAGGGAGGTTACAGAGGAGGCATCCTGTGATGAGGAACAGTTGCTCATCTGCCTTGGAAGCTCCTGCCTGCATGACTTGAAACACTGCCTTCTGAAAACCCTTGGGAAGATGGAGACGTGTCACTGATTCCCATACTATTACTAAACAACTAAGCATGTGACATGGCCAGCACCACTGGGCTGGTTTTGAAGAACCCTGGGATATTTAACTGGAGGGAGAGCAATTCAGGCAAGAAAGACATTTAGCTGAAGCACAGAGGGAAATACTCTGACTCACCTTATGGCTACTATCTAAGGGACTCCCTGCCTTCCAGAGCAGTTGCACAGATACCAGCTCTGTCCTGTACTCTATCTTATCATCTTTGGACCAAAGTACAAGAGGTACCTTTCCCGATAACTCCCACAAGACTCCCTGCATCTGTAAACATGAAAAACAATTGCCTTCCCTTCTAGTATGTCTCAGCATTAAATATCCTATCATGAGCTTACTGAAGACAGACAGACTTGACAGGTGCCAAGTTCCAATGCAGCAGTTTTTCTGGTTCTTGTAGGCAAAAGAGCGAGCCATCTCAAAAGCTAGCCTCTAGCACTGTTACAAAACAAAGATGCTGATACAATCCTGACACCAGATCACACATTTTACATCCTGTGAGACAAGCCACAGAGTGCAGGAGTGAAAAACTGACATTGAACTCAGTTCATCACAGAGAAACTACACTGATATGGCAGCATATATGGGAAGAAATGTTTCAGCTGCTCATGTTGCAGGGCAAAGAGACTCTGTAACAAGAAAAAGAATTAGAAATTCTCGTTGATATAATTGGCATTGCTGAAACCTGGTGGGACAATTCACACGACTAGAATGTTAAAATCCATGAGTTTAATTGGTTTAGGAATAAACGAGTAGAAAAAAGAAATGGAGGTTGCAGTCTGCCTTAAAGACATCATTACTTGATTTAGAGTTATTGACAATCCAGAACCAAAGGATGCTGAATGTATATGGATTAATGTATTACCTAATAAAACTCAGGAGGCAGGCAGGTACAGGAATGTTCCAAAGTGTTAAATCAAAGCAGAAAGTAAGATGGGTTATTCTTTAGGCACTGCAGAAGGAAAAAAATGAAAGCACTGTTTTAATGAGCTTTGATTATAAGGATATATGCTAGAGCTGACAGAGTTTAAAGGTTTCTAAAATTATAGATGATAATGACTGCAAGATGATTACATTAAATGTGGGCAAACAGAGGGCAGTTGCAAAGAGCTAATTTCTCAAGAGTAGAAGAAAAATACAAGCAAAATTGATGGGGAAAAATTAGGCATGAAAGATGAATGAAAATTGGCAGGTCTCACAGAAAAGTTTG
Organism: Lepidothrix coronata; assembly: GCF_001604755.1. NCBI lineage: Eukaryota > Metazoa > Chordata > Aves > Passeriformes > Pipridae > Lepidothrix > Lepidothrix coronata. Next base: position 1,833,040 of record NW_016690226.1, read on the forward strand.
CTAGAAAAAAAGTATGGCTTTGCAATCAAAAAAAGGGATGCTTTGCCTGAGAGCTCATCATCTTTATTCAGCTGCAAAGTCAAAGCAGCAATCAGAAACTGGGAAGACATGTACAACAAATGGGTTATACTGTATCAGGAAACAGATGACAGTCAATATAAATTAGAAGTTGTGAATAAAGAAAATTGATTAAGTAAACTAATCACAAGTTGAAAACAAGTGCCTGGTAGAGCTAAGGACAACAAAAGAGAAGTTTCAGTGTGTTAAGAACTACATAAATTCTATCAATTGCATGGGTTCATGACCAGTGGAGATAATAATCTATTACATATTGGAAAAATGGGAGACTGACTGACTTAAATACTTATTCTGGTCTGTATTATAAAAAAAAAAAAAAAAAGAAAACAATATCATAAGAGGATGAAGAAGTGTTTCCAGTCCACCAGCATCTGAAGCTATTGAACATCATTTGCTAAGGTTAGATATTTTAATGTTTCCAGATCTGAATGACTTGTTCCCAAGAGTCTGAAAGAGTTCACTGGGTCACCTATTGATTAGAGACAGTAATCTACAGTAAACAAATCTTGGCAAGGAGGGAAAATCTCAATAGACCAAGAGAACATTAACGTTGTGTTAATGTAGCAAAAGATGCAAGCTTGTTCCAAGTAATGGTAGGTCAGATAGCTAAATGTCAGCTGCTGACAAAGTAATGAGCAGAAATATAATTAACGCCAATCAACATGTTCTTACTGAAGGAGAACTTGTCAAACCTCTTGTGATTTTCCTGGATTCACAAGTTTAGCTGATGAACATAACCACACAGATTTCTATTCACTTAATAGCACATGATATTTTGATTAAGAAACAGACCTGTGATGATTTTACAACATCCATAACGCACATCATAAATGGGTTAAGAATAAATAGCTGTAAGGCCTTTAAAAAGAGTTGTCAGGGAGAACAACTCTTCAAATGGGGACAGTGTCTCACACAGCTCCACAACCATAACTGGGCCTAATGCCTAATGATCTGGAAGTAAATAAAAAATCGCAGCCAGTAAAGTTTATAGAGACATAAAGTTTGGCAGAGTACTAAATATAAGAGAAAATGCAGTCATGGACGCTGAACTACATTCACTAGCAAGTGGATGCTTACAGACAAAATGAATTTTGACACGGTTCAATGCAAAGCTAAGAAGAAAGAAGGCAAGATATTCCTACCAAAAGTATCTCAGGACACACTGACTCTGAAGAGGATCTAGTGGTGATGCCAGATGAGGGATGAACAACTTGTACCACCATGTGACAAAGAGGGATAATAAGAGCCTTCAATGCAGAAGAAATTAGTATTTCTTACTTCTCTGGTGTAGAGAGGTTATTTTATGTTTGTATAACAGTCTTAGTCAGACTAAGTCTAGAATAATACATTCAGCTCTGATGTCTGTCCTTTAAAGGATGCTGAAAAATCAAAGAGAAAAGAAAATAGCAGCTGAAATGTTAAGAGGGCTGAAGAAAGTGCCTTACAATAAGAATCTCAGCATTGAGTTTATTTAGATTATCAGAACCAGGACAGAGAAGTGACTTGATTGCAATTTACAAGTACCTTCATGGGGACAAAATGCCAGCTACTAAAGGGATGTCTAATCTAGGAGAAAAGAAACAGTGCAGAAGTCACTTACTGGAAGCTAAAGCTGGACAAATTTGTGCTGGAGGCAATGCATGCATTTCAACAGGAAGGGTGGTTAACCAGGAAACAGCCACTGACATAAGATATGGACGTCCCATCCCCTGCTCTCCTTAAATCAAGACTAAATACTCATCTGAAAAAATGATGCTTTCACGAAGCACAAGTTCTTCCTGTCATTACAGTGGCAACAGAATAAGAATATGAAAGACCCACAGTGCACAGAAGGTCAGACTGCTTGATCAAACTGTGATTCCTTTTAACCTGAAACTTGGCAGACCCAGGAATTGCATTTGCGTTCACTTGGTCAAGTGAGTCACACTGTAAAAGTCCAATCTTGAAAAATAAAGAGAAGGTCTTTTCCTGCCACCTGTGAATATGTTATTCTCCTCTACTGACCATCCACTGTGGAAGCAGATGGGGAGCCTGGAGAATCAAAACTAACACTGTGCTGCTCCTTCATCTGTCTTCCTTATTGTTGCCTTTAGAGGTCTGGTAGCATAGCGTTGTGGAGAGTGTTGAACTAATTTCTCTCATCTGGAAGACTGTCTTTAACTAAAACCCTTTGGTATTACTTGGTAATATTGTATTGTGCTGCAGTTTAGCAGGGAAAGAATTTATACAAGGCAGGACCAGCTAAAGGCAGCTGCAGAGCCAGGAAGGTCTTTAATTCCCAGGACAAAACAGCACTGCAGTCCAAGATAAGCCAAAGCAGTTTGGGGCTGTTTTACTCATTGAGTCGGAGTGACCACATAGGCCAATCCATAGGAGGGTAAGGATTGCCTGGATTTATGAAGGATCTCCACCACTGAGAGACCATGTACTAGTGTCTATTTGCCAGAGGACACCACTGCACCTCACCTCCTGTTTGAGGTATGGATGCCTGTGTACTGTTTCTCTGCCTGCCAGCCCAGGGACTGGCTCCTGAAGGTCGATATGGCTAACTTGCTTGCTAACTAGCTTGCAATCTGAGCAAAAGGAAAAGAATGGAAAAAACCAAGGGGAAAAAATTCAACTCCATCTTGCAGCTAATTTTTAATCATATGCAGTTTCCCAGCATTTCCTGAGTAATTCCTTGGTCCCCTCAGGACTATGCCATAGCCGTATGAATCAGAAACAAGCTTTTCTCTTTCTTTCTCTGTTGCAACATATTGCCACACATTTTTTCCATTCTTTTGCCTCTTCTCCCCTCCCCATAATCATACACTTTCATTCCTTTCTCTGATCTTTCTTTCCCCAGCTTCTACTTTCCAGTTTTTGTTCCCTGTATCTCTTCTTCCATCATTTCTTTTGCTCCATAGTGTTTTCTCTCATATTCCCTCTCTCATAGCTCTGCCACAGCAGTGCCCTGACACAGAAAAAGTGATCTGTTTCTGTAAGAATAATACAGCTGCAGCCCCAGCCTATTTAATGAAAGCCTTGAGTTTATGGCAAGAACAGCTTTTGAGTCCCTGAGGTAGAGGTAATATTTTGTATTAATATTTCATATCTTATTTAGGATGTTAAATCAGATGCATGAAATCTCATGGGAAGAATTGAAGGCAGAATTCTGCTTAAATGATACAGTGCTAAGCCAGGCTGCTGGACCACTTCCTTCTGTCTTCCAGACAGACCTCTCTGAGCTGCCCTGGTTTTAGATGGACCACAACCCCCTGTCAATCAGAGAACCAGAAGAATAGTATTTATCAAACCATATGTTAAGATTATGTTAAGATTCCCTGCAACTGTGTTGACTTTCAACTTTTGTCTTGAGTTACTTCTTTCCCTGGTGGAATGCCTAACTCCAAGTACTGAGTCAGATCCCTTCTCACATACCTTAGACCAAGCAAAGATGACTGTGTATTTTTTCACTCCTCTTTCTCTCTCACACACACACATATGCAGAGGGACATTCCCCCATTCTCTGCATCTACATGTATGTGGCAGGGAGAATTAAAAAAACCTTACACTCACTGTCTCAAAATGCATAAAGCCAGTAATTCAGCCCCTGTTGAAGATGAAGAGGTCCCAGCTTTCTACTTAAAGCTTCATTCAATGGATGTTGATACCTTCCTTTACGTTACCCCCAAAAGATGTGTATGCACCACTGACTTTCCTGCAGATGTTTTGGAGACCCTCATCTCCAGAGCAACCTCACTCTACCAGATCTGCTCCTGCAGCTCCCTGCTGAGCTCGTCTCTCCCCTTTCTGAAACCCTGCATCTCAAGGTGGCATTAGCAATAGCTTCTTTCCCTTCCCAAGCCTACAAGGGGGGTAACTCCGGGCTGGGAGCGAAGGTAGATGCATTCTCTCTTTGTCTCTTGCCTTCTTCCTGAGAGAAGATGCGAGGAAGTAATAAGCAAGTGACAGAGACAGAACATGCGTTTCTCTGGAGCCCTCATTGGCTTTTCTGCCCCGGGAGGCAGGCGAGGTTGGGGAAGATCAGCCCTGCATGCCACAGGCACAGCTTGTGTTCAGACAGGCGTTAATGCTGCAGGACCTGCAGTCAGACTCAAATCACGAGGCTTGGAAAAAAATGAGTTCCCTGGCCTAGAGTTTTGGTCCAAAGAGGTTAGATCTATAAAAAGCTATGATCTTTGTGTACCATTTCTCGAAGATAACATTCCCATCTACTCTGCCCCAGAGAAGCCCTGGCACAATGGCTCCTTGCTGCATGTCTGCTACCCTTCACATAAGTGCTTTTCAAAAACACTGTACCTGACTGGGTTTCTTTTTTCTGGATGCAGCATCTCAGCATGACAGCCACCTCAGCAAATGGGTCAGTGGGAGAAGGGAGGTTACCTGCCTCACAAACACCCAGGAGGGCAGTAACTGGAGAAGGGAGAAAAAAAACCAAACACCTTTTTTTTCTCCCTTCTGGGCTTGGGCAGACTGACAGGCACAATGAAATGTGTGGGTGTCACTTGGCAGGTGTGAATCGTTCAGGCAAGCTACAGTACACATCTTTAGTTGTTTCAAACTGTCTTCATATATCAGGCCTCGCTGCCCCTTATGGAGATTTATTGCTGCTATCTTTCATTGAAAGGATTAATGTCACCCAGACCTGGCCACTTTGGACATTTGCATCAAGGCTGCCAGCCTGGTAGTCAACATTTCCTCCATGGCCACTTCTTTCCTGAGTCGTTTAGGAGAAGATCAGTGCAGGGAAGGGGAAATTCTGGCAACCTTCAGGTGAAGCAGTGTCCCGTCAGCAAAATAACTGACCCTCTGCAGCTCCTCTCGCAAGCACACAGTGCATTGCCTCATTGAGTGTTGAAATCCCACCCAGGGCCTGGGGGCAGTTTTGGGGAGGAGGTATTGCCAGAATTCTGAGCACGCATCTGGAAAGTCACACGTTCTCTTGTTAAACTGTGTGGCTGACTCACTGCTTGACCCTCGAAGGCAGCCACCTCCCTTTGCTGAGCTTGTTTTCCTGTGTAAGAGTTAGGGCTGGTGGCAGGGACATAGCCAGAGGCAAGATGGGGGCGTCTAAATTTACTGTGAGCAAAAAATCGTTGTTGATGTTGAGCAATTAGGTGTGTGTTTGTGTGTAGTGTTTGGCAGATTCTGGTGTTAGATCTGGCTTCATACAACCACAGGATTATTTTTTTCCTGAGGAATGGTGATCAGCTTTATCTCGAGAATAAATCAGAATAACTTTCCAGTTCTTTTAATTTCCTCATGGAAGCAACACAAATATTTTCTCACACCAGAGCTAGCACTTCCTTCTCTCATTCGCTGCTGGCTATGCAGGAGCCTGTGAGCAATTGAATTTCTTTTATCAGGCTGGCTGCCAGCACGGTTAACCTACCTCAGCAGAACCATTACACTTTTGGGGATGCAAAAGCCCGCTGTCACTACAGACAGACAGTCCTGCCTCCCTCACTCTGTGCAGTGCACGCACACAGTTGCTCCCCATATGCACGGATTACATTCTCCCCATCATTAACCATTTTTATATGCTTCTTGTTTGCTTTTTCACCTCAGGACTGTGAAACTGAGTGGCACCTTGCTATATGTGTATCCTTGTCTGTCTGTGTATTTAAACAAGCTGGAGGATGCTAGCCTCTCACTGCAACAAGGACAGATCTGAAAGCTCTGCAGAACTGTGCCAGACAGCCTCCCTAGAGTACTGTTCCATGGCTCCCAAGGGCAAATTTTCTTCCTTATATAAAATACACTGTTCTTCATGTCCTTCTTTTGGCTACTGCTCCCAACACTATTTTGGTCATATACATTTGTGCTATAAATGGTTTCCTAAAGTCAGAGCTTATCAACATTGGCTCTGGTCTCAAGGCTTCTTTTATTGCTTCAAAGGTGCACTGACATTTTTCCATCTAATTTACTTCTCTTATTTTTGGCTTTTTTTTTTTTCAGTAAATTTGTCAGAGGAACATGGTAATAAGCAAAAATCCAAAATAGATGTCTGATAATAATCTTCTACCCCTAAAATTGTCTTGCTTTTTGAAGCTAGGAATTCAGCACTTCCCCTACAACTCCAACTTTAGAAACTTCTTGGTTTTGATTTTCCTAGTGTCCTTAGCATACTTTAAGAACTGGCTTTCTGAACCAGTCAGTATATGTTTAGCAGGGAAGGTAATGAAGGCAGCTATGGATAGTCATCCCCACTTTGACCATTTAGTTTTTTAACTTATTTCAGTGGGGTTGAACATTGCTGCAGTTAGTTATGTAAGAGATCATGTTCCTTAGGCTGTCATACCCTCCACTTGGAGCTGTAGAAATAAAACCATGAGATGCTGGAAGGCCACTGCCTGTGGCCTGGAGGGTCTGGACATCAATATAATCCTGTAAAGGTGGCAAAGCAGATTTACATTTACATCCCTACTCCAGGGCAATCAGCCATTCACACTGGCAAGGTCCAGTATGGCAGTATATCTGGCTCTGTTTTGCAGATCTAGTCAACCACACAGGTGAAGTAGAGGGTAACTGGTGCTTCAAAGCAGGAGCCAGCTCTGAGCACTGAATCTATGAAGAGACAGCAAAGGCAGTGACTCTGTTATCTGCAGACACCAACACCTGTGCTGCTTCCTTCTTTCACCCAAGGTTTGGAGACTGTTTATGGGAAGCAGCATGTCTCTTTGATATCATGTATCGCCCTGCATTGGTCTGCCCCTGCCTGTATATAAACACGTTGACAAACTTGCTAAAGCTGTGAGCTCTTTCCGCTAGCTGTCCCTTTGGCTACACATCCCCTGTTCCCTCAACAACTGTGTGCCTCTACCTACAAAAAAAAATTTTTTAAAAGTAGTCTTTTTTTTCCCACCTCTGAAGTACAGTTCAGAGCTTCCTGGGATTTCATTCAGGCCAGAGACATAGTAAATCAGCTTCAAAGATTCTCCTTGGACTGCTCCATCCCATAATCTTCCCATTCTCCTTCCCTGCTCAGCCCAAACAGCTCTTGCCATTTTGCCAGTAGTTTATCTTCAGTTCCAGGTAGTAACAATAAAGCTCTTCCTCATTGCCAGCCTGATTAGTCTTATCAGCCAGCCTGCCTTGCTGCTTTTGTCTGGGATTTTTCCTTACGCTTCTCTCACTTATCTCTAAACTGTGATGGAAGTGTTTGGGGTTTAGCTTTGGACTGAGGTTCAGAAAGCTTTAGGCTGTCTGCCATTCAATACATCAAAAGGAGAAGGTCCTGCTGAATTGTGTGCAATCTCACACTGGGCACACAAAATGTAGGACAAAAATCACCTGAGCTCCATTCATCTGCTTACATTTCTTCTTAGGGCCTGATTCATCTTCTTGACTAATTTTTCCGTCCAGTGATAATCAAAAGACATTCAAATGGCTTTTCTTGGGGGAAGAAAGACTGGAAGTAGTCCTCTCCTCCATCAGAGTTTCTCAGCCTACTCAGAAATGTTTAGCCAAGCTTTGCAGAGCTCTTTCTGCTGTAGTGCTGTGTAATGGAGCTCCCTCTGGCCATCAGGTTATATTATCACAGATAATCAGAGCATATCAGTTTCACACAAAGCTCAGCCAGACAAGCAAGACAAGACAGTCTCCAAGGTGCCACGAATCTCTCACTCACATTACACATATTTTGCTTTTAGCAAGACCACCCTGTCACAGCATATGATGTATAGTACCCATCTTCTTAGAGGGCAGCAGTGAAAAATGGGTTATAGCTGTAAAATGTTTTATTGTTAAGGCCTATTTATTATTTTTAGCCTTATTCTGAATCTGAACACCTCAATATCTATCTTTCTCTGTTTGTTTTAATGTTTTTTCACTGTCATGCCTCAGAAAACCCTTCCTTCTGCTCAGTAACACCAGACAATAGTTTTTCAGACTGCAGCAGGGGAGGAACCAGTGTGCCACAGTCCTGATGATCACATGGCTGGGAACCAGCACAGTGGAAGAGGTTTCTTAACCAAAGGAAGTCACATGAAAAAACTCATGTTTGTACCTGCATCCAGCTTCCTCTCCATCTTTCAGACTGCAGCAGGATCACGTGGAATCACAGAGACATGGTAGGATGTTACTCATAACTGGAGCCACAGTCATGGATAAGTTGCAAGTTGTTTAGGAAGGACAGGCAGGATCAGAGAAAGAAACATGAGGTTGTTGTATTTGGGTTCCATCACAAACCCCTTGACCAAGAGGAGGAAATAAATGACGCTTTCTAAAAACAGCTAACGGAAGTTTCCTTAGTGCAGACCTTGAACCTCACAGGGAATATCAACCATCCAGACATTTGCTGGGAGGGCAACAGGAAATCCAGGTATGTCCTAGGAACCTCAAAATGCTACAGGGATAAAGCAATGCTCTTCCTGCTCACAAACAGGGGGAAGTGGTGGTGAATATTGTCACAGAAAGTAGTTTGGACCACAGTAACCATAAAATCATCGAGTTTAGGATCTAGAGAATGGTTTGGAAGGTAAACAACAGTTAATACTCTGGATTTTCACAGAGCAAACTTTGATTTTTTTTAGAGACTTTCTACGCAGAATCATTTGAGAAGCTGCTATGAGGGGCTAAGATGCCCAGGAAGCCTGACTGATTCTTAAAGCAAAATTACTGAGAGCTTAGGAACAAACAATCTTATCCAGCAGGAATTCTGGGTATTTCAGTATAAGACCCATTTGAATAAGTAAGAGACTTCTCAATGAATTAAAATGCAAAAGGAGAGTGCACAGGCAGTGAGACAAGGATAGACATCAAAGGCGGACTATACAACTATTTTGTGGATCCTTGGGGATGAAATAATGAAGACCAAAGAAAACAAGGAACAGAGTGAGAGAGATCGGAAACCTCAGCAAGAAATGTCCAGATGGGATTCATTTTAAAAAGCCAAGGCTAAAATATTGCTAGCACATACTCAGCAAATAGAAGATATGTGAAATGTTTCTAGTAAGAGCATAGGTCCTGGTGAGAGGAAGCACCAACTAAACAGAAGGTTTTAATAAAAAAATGTGCTGAAAATTATTCTTGTTGCTTTGGGTGCTTGAGAAAGATGGGGGGAAATCTGACTTTGGCAAAGGTTTACATAAGCTGTTCAGTTGTAGCATTTCTGGCAATTTCTGGAACTGTAGATCAGAGAAAAATGATGAGATCAGTCAGAGGACTAGAAGGTCAAATTTGCAGCAAGTATTACAGAAGTTAAATCTATATCTGTGGGATAATAGATGACCAAAAGAAAACACAGCTATTCATCAATAGCTAAAGGGCAAGGCTGCTAGGGAGGCAGGGAGACAAGTTGGAATAAGTAGGAGCAAAACAGGATATTTCCAGCTTGGCATCAGGTAAGTTACATGGCCAAGGTTGCATTGGGTTGTGGAAAAGTTTTTTCCTGCAGGCAGAGATGGAAGCTCTCTCTACTTCATTTCTCTTGTGTGGTAGCCTCTGTGATGGGTAACAGAGTGATCTGTGCTAGCAGTGGGTGGCAGTTTTTGGAGTCAAGATGTGAGAGGGACAAGAAGAAAGTGGTGTCAGGTCCTAAGAAGGGAATGGTACTACTATGTTTGATTGCCCTGAGTTTCTGCCTGCCATATGCTCTTCTACCTTCACTTGAACCAAAACACCCACCAGGGATTGCTACGAGAGATCAGGGTTTGGCTCAGAATACAAACCTGATTCCTTGTAACCCTTATTTTTGATCTCGTTGCAACAGAACTGACTTATCTCTAGCTAGAATGACACAGCACAACAAGAGGTACAAGTATCTCCCATGAACCCATTTCCTCTCTAGGCAAGAGTGATAGACAAGTCGCTCAGTTCCTTTGCAGTAAAGTCCCATTCAGCCAGATGAAAGGGACACAAATAGGATTTGTTTTAAGAAGGTGTTGGAAAGGAGTGGGTAAAGACACTGGCTGACTGGGAGAAGTGAATCCTTCTTCTCTGGGAGCCATTTGGGGAGGAAAAATCAAAGTGTGGCATTATAGACCCCAGGAGCTGAGACCTGAACATTTGGGGTGAATCGAGTGCTATGTAGAGTGGGGAGAGGCTGCATCGTGGCTTCCCAGTCCTGGCTACTCTTCCCACCATACACATGGCTGCCTACTAATCTTTTGCATAATGACTCCCGGCTCTTCCACACTGGGCATGCGACTGCAGATTTAACTCCTAACACACCCTTCAGAGAGAGATGACAGCTTTGGAAAATTGCAGTCTAGTTAACTGGAAACCTGTTCCATCCGTGCAGACAGCAAAAGGGAGGCGATTCCCCCCTCTCCCTCGGCCGGCTCACACCTTGCAGTGCCCCGACTGAGCGCTGAGCTGACAAGAGAGGAATCTCTCACTCGCCCCTGGCAGCTGCTGAGCCGCTAGGGAGAAGAGTACTTGGTAATGATATGTATGCTTTGCTCTGTCAACACGAAGATTTGTCCCCTTGCTACCCTCCCCAACCTCACCCTGCAGCTGGATTTCAGCCAGTGGAAGCCCTTTAGAAAATGGAAATGGATGCGTCTTTCACAGTCATTAGTGTGGATTGTGCTAATGGGATGTCATGATAAATACTGACAGTTAGCTGAGGGCAGCAGCGTTCACTGTGAGACTTCAAATGAGAGGGCAGCAGATGCTACAACAAGCTCAAAGTGTGCCCGTGGAGAGGGAGGATGCAGCAGGAAGGCAAAGGAAAGCTGGCGGGAGGGCGGGCTGGTGGCGAGGTAATAGAGCTTGCTGCTTCAAGGTCACCAGCCTGAGAGCGCTCTTGGGTGCTAGCAATGCTGCAAACACAGAGCACGGGGGTGAGGGATGCAATGGCTGGGGATTTTGCATGTTAGAAAGATGAGGGTCTGCGGAAGCCTCAGAAGAATCCCAGATGTTAGCAAATGTGTGGGGAGCCAGGGAAGGGCAAGGCAGGTGGCTGCATGGCAGGAGGGGGCACAGGCAGGATCACACAGGTCCTACTGAACCCCGCTAGCGAGGGTAGTTGCAGAGAAGAGATGAGACGCTGATGTTCAAGGGAGAGGATTACTTGGCTTGCATTATCATTCGTGCTCGCAAGCACATGAAAAAATGAGCTTAGAGCTTCAGTACCTCAGGGAACTGACCAGCATAACTATAGTTAGATAATTATACCATTAAATCTATGCTAATACTACTAAGGCTGGTCATGAATTTTTTAACAAAACAGTGTTTCATTGGAAAATACCAACTGATTTTATCAAAGATAAATTTTTCTCAAGGACAAGGACATTTCAAATAATAAAAAAAAAGAAGACAATAGGAGTCAGAACACACACTTATTACAGTGAAGTGTTTTCAGGACATTTCTCTCTAAGTCGAGTTTCCAAGCAAAAGTCCATCCATGAATTAGACAGTCAAGGGACCTCAAATTGTGGATCCTCCAACCATTGCAGACACTGATCAGCAGTCTGCTAAGAAGCTCTTCCTGACCTCTCTGATTTATTTTCATGGATAAAAATCTCAATCTGATTTTCATTCTGATGCAGATCAGAAAAGAATTTTTGAATCCTGAAGTTTGGTAAGGCAGGAAAAACTAGTTCATTCTCTGCTCTTAGTATAATTCACCCTCGGGGAAATGCCGTTCTAGAATAAAAGCATTTTCTTACTTTGGAGTAATTACTCTTATTCCAGAACAGATTATGCACATGAGGGAGTGAAAAAAAAACATAGCTAGAGCAACAACTGTTATTCTATTGCCACACTACTAAACTTCCCAGTATATTCAAGTCTTAAAGGATACAAAAGTACACATGTATTCTTTTTCTTATTGAGAGTATTAGCTCTCCTTAGGTAAAGGTTGCATACAAACACCTTTTGATATAATAAGTCTGGTCTGACAAAATTAGACCTGCAAAGACCAGTGAAGGATGAACTGTGACTTGCTTGAGGAGTTAACATTGACTTTACTTCTTGTTCAGCACAGCTGTGTAGTCTTGGTGTGCACACAAATCCAGGTATGAACACACATGCATGCACACATACACAGGGCCTTTGCATAGTCATGTTTATTTCGTTTCCTCGGCCTGATCATTTGCTGATTCTGAGATGGGAAGCACAGAAATAACAAGGAGGCCTTTCATCACAAATGAGACTGAAATAAAGGGGGGGTAAAAGGTGCATGTGATGTCAGCACATTACGTTACACCCACCCATCGTTTTTCTCCCAATATTTCTCACTGGAAGTAGCTCTGAAGACATCATAATAATGACTATTGGCAGGATTTGTGTGGGCGAGGTGCTAAGAGCCAAGCAAGCCCAAAGTCTGAATTAACGTTTGAGTCTCCCACGCAGAGTGGCCTCTGCAGTGCTGAGATGAGGTCAACAGATGGAGGAGGATGGAGAGGAAAGGAATTCCATATCGGTGTTCGTGAGCTCATCCCATTTCTTTGTCCACCAGCAAAGGACATAGAGTATTCCCACCTGTTTCGGGTTGGGTGGCAGTGACTCTTGTTCTTAAAGGCAGCCCGTCAGCAAGAGTATATCCCATGCAGAGGATTTTCCAGAGGTTTGAAGGCTTTCTGAGCCCTCTTATGTCATTGTCACAGCATTACTTTTTAATACTCTATTTCAGGCTGGAAAGAGAGTTTCACATTGCAAAAGCAACTTAACTGACCATGCGTTACAGCACTCAAAACTGACAGCTTAAAGGTTGAGATGCCTTTAACAAAGAGCCCAGCACAATGGCCTTTCCATCTGCTAGTGCAGCACAACATAGCAATCTCCAGGAGTCCTTAGTTCTTCTACAGACACATTTGCAGCCTGTTGTCCTGTTCATGTCCTGGTTTTGCCCATGGATACATGCTTTTTCACTGCTGATTGACATGGAAACAGCCTATCTTGGCATTCAACTCTTTTTTTTCTTTTTTTGCTGTGCCAATCAGCACAGCTGTAATCACCTTGGCCTGAACAGTGCTCAGGAGATTTCCAGAAAACAAGGGGAGAGTGCTGAATGCACTGAATCAGTAATGTCCAAGATATCTCCCAGGCAGAAACCTAAGCAGGACTGCATTGGAGTGGTAGAGGCTGCCCTTGCTGAAGGAGAGCTTGCAGGCTTAGAGGAAAAGACATTGCAAAGAAAACTGGACAGAAACCATGTACTTCTCTGCCTTTACAGATTCTGCTTTCTCATCAACAGATTCAGCCCTCTCAAGAGGGAAGGCTGTGCCCAGATTTGGCTACCCAGCCTCACAAGGCTGGCATCAGTAGCTGACATAGTCAGAGGGACCCACAGGCACAAGAAGGCTGGATGAACAAACATCTAAGTGCATACCAGCAAAGATCAGCATGCATCCTAAGCATCTTTCTGTGAGCCCATAATATACAGTAGGAGGCAGATTCTGTTCAGAGGGTGATCAAAAGCTTCTGTCTCATTTGTGAGATCTCTTTGCATGCTTGTGTTAGAGGAGGCATGCAGCTGACTCGGAGAATCCATAGGGATTTGTGGCTGCCTCTCATTTAAATCACAACTGGAGTTGTTACCAAGATCAGAACACCACCGGATCAGGAGAAATTTCCTATCTGATCTCCACATGTGAGTCTTTCATACAAGACTTAACACTTGCAATTCCACCAAACTGCAGGCATGCTCAGATTTGCATCCAGCAAGTGGGGGGACATCAAGTGCAGAGAAGCCCTCACCACCCACTAGATGTTGCACGTATACAGCACTGGATCTTGCAGAGGGCAGCACTGCCCTGACATTTGCCTCCTTCCCTGCCTGGATGGATGCATGGACTCTGCCCCCATGTGTCCAGTGCCAGGAGGGAAGCCAGCCTTTGGGGCACATACAACTAACAGCGATTGTGTGTCTCCCGGACAAGCCCATACTGTGTGAGGCAGGTCCCAGCCTGTGCAGGCAGTGCTATTTGACCCTTACACAAACCATTCATTCCCCTTGTACAAAAGAAAGTCTTGTTTAATGCGATGTCGATGAAAGATGTCGAGCAGAGAGAAGTTCGGAAACAGAAGCCACTTTCTCATATAGCCAAGGAGCTGGGTGACAACTGCCCTCTGTTCTCCACCCCCATCCTCCCTCCACCTCCCAGAACGAATAGACAAAGGACATGTCATGATCTGCTTTTGGAAAAAAAAGGGCTTGACATCGCTGTCAGTAGAGCAGTTGTGGAAAGCAGGGCCGCTCACATCCTTCTGGATGTGAGATTAATATTGGCTGTTAGGGATGGCAGTGCAGAGAGAGCTGCTGTGGTCATTGTGTGTTGAGTGGCAACGTCTCCTCATCGAAGTTGGGGTCTCTATGACAGCACTTTCAAAAGCTGTCCCTGCATCGATTAGATGTAATGGGATGGAGGATCCATCTGTGCTTTCAACAAATAGCTCACTTAGGATGTAGTTTCTTACAAAAGAAGTTACTGACCTTTATGGAAAAACCTTATGAAATTTTACGGAGATGAGACTGACAGAATGGCACAGAAATTATTCTTAAAGCCAACAGTTTAACAGAGATTGTCTTTTTAAAGCCATTCTATAGAAATCAACCATCAGAATATAACTCTCTTCTCGACATTAAAGAATGGGTCATAAATCAGTTGAAAGGTAAATCATATTTTCCCTCTGCAAAACTTTTCCAGAGGGGCAGGATGTTGAAGTGACATCTCTGAGGCACATATGGAACCTCTGTTGAAACAGCTCAATGGTTCAGGGAGACCAGAAGGGCTGGTTGCCTTCAGATGACAGTTATGCATATTTAGGTTTCTCACCTGCTACTGGCATTAGAGAAAGTTCAATATGAATTTTTCACCTGAGCTTGGGTTTCTTTAAACTTCTCCATCAGTACAACACTCCTTCTCATCTTCCTCTTTGCATCTTGTTCTCTCCCCTGGGAACATTTCCTGCTACTGCAGTGAGACCAAAGCTTGAGACTCTCTTTTGTTCTTTAGCTGGTGGGCAGGCACCAGCTGGGGAAAGGCAGGTACTCAGGCTTTCTCTAGCCTTTCATGGGTTGACCCCATCCCTAGGGTGCAAGGTACATGCAGAAGCAGGCAATTGCTTCACCCACGGAGAAGGTACATTAGGGCTCTGGCATCCATACAGCGACCCTTACACATGCTGCACAACTGTAAGCTGATTCCCAGGGGAGTTTTGCAAGCTTGAAGCCCGTTTGCAGTAACAGTGCCTTGCAGGTGGCTAAGGAATAGGCAGAGAGCACTGGAAGCACCAAACCAAAGCCCTGTTGGAGGCTGAGAGCGGAGTCTTCACAGCGGCTCCTTGTTGCACCTTTGGACTTGCACTGCCAAAAGATCTGCCTCCCAGTTGAAGAATAAC
>NW_016690226.1:1848491-1873527 GCF_001604755.1 Lepidothrix coronata
CAATCTGTCTCTGTCTGGGTCCTTACACAGCCCCCATCATCATCCTATTCAAGAGTCTGCAAAGTATTTAAAAATAGCATTAACACTAACAATCTCTCTTTCTTTCCTCCCTAGCTTGTAGCAGAAATAGCTTGATTAGTGTACAGTTCTGGTGCTTCAAGGGGGAGAGAAATGAAATTGCAGAGCTTTGCAGAGTGGCTTTTCAGCCTTCTTCAGGCATCAACTGCCGGCTGCTTTGCTGAAGCACAGGTTCTTCAAAGGATGGCAGATTTTAGATCAAGGACTGCTTGTTCTGCCACACGTATTCTCAGGCAGATTTACAATGAGGAGAGAGAGAGAGGCCCTGCTGCAGCTTTGGACCTTGGGAGAGATGCACCTGATGCCCCTCCCCACTTCCTGCTGTCATTCTTTTACCATGTCCAGAAGGCTGGGAAGGAAAGGACTTGGGAAAGGAGTCTGTCCTGGGGCAGATGAGTGGGTTAGGCAGAAGATAGCTCAGCAAGCTCTCTGAAAATACCACCAAGCTGTAGCCTGACCAGGGAGGAGCTTGGCAGGCAAGACCACCGGCATCTCATCCTGTCCCTCAAATACGGATTTCGGGGGTGACTTTGAGGGAACAACTTGTCTTCTCCAGGGCTCATCCTCCTTCTCAGAAGAAAAGGGAGGTTCACAGGGAAGGTTTCACTCACTTTAGTACATGTGCGCAGTGTTTTGAGGTTTGCATTTACAGAGGTTCTGTGACGGTCCTACCTAACAATGCTTCATAGGCCATGTCAGCTGTGGGCATGACTCTTGACTGACCTTTTCAGTAGGTTTCTTGCCCAACTCCATACCCTCTCTCTACCCTCCTCTAGGGCTGCTGGCAGCTCTTCCTCACCTTATATTTGTGAAATACAGCATGCCAGCCAGGAATCAGCAATGGCCCTGCTTGCTTCTTCCCTGCCTTGAGGGCAACAAAGAGGCAAGTTCTCAGCACAGCTGCTAACAGATGCGTATCCACAGCACAGCATCACACATACCCACAGCTGAGGACACCAGCAAGGCCCCTGCTGCCCTGTAGCCAAATCCCTTGTCAAAAGCAAGGCTGGGAAATGCAAACAACTCACTCCCCCAGTCCTATAAGGTGCCTCAGACACTCGTAGTGCCTGCTTGTAAGAGCAGCAGCAGCAGGAATGATGAGCCAGGAGATTGGGGAGCAGCTGCAGCCACTCAGCCCAGATGGAGCAAGACCTCGGGAGGCTCATAGTGCCGAGGCATAGCTTCCTTCTTTGCAGCATGAGTCAGTGAACATTTTCCACAGCATCTCCTGCCCTATGACTTACTGCTGCAAGGTTTGGGGATGTGGTCTGTGGGTCTGCCTCAAGGCTGACACAGCATCAGGCCCCTTAGGGCATAGCAGTGAAAAAGCAAGGAAAGCAAATTGCAGGAATTGCACACAGATTGCAACAGTAAGCTACCCTCTCCAGCAGCATCTCTCCCAGGATCTCAAAGCACTTACCACTTGAGAAGAAACTTATCTTAGTGGCAACCTCAGGATGGAGATTTCGTGGAGTTTCACATCATGTACTTTCAGTGGAGGAAGTGTGGGCAGAGAGAGCGGCAGACAGCCTACAGTGTGCCAGGGAAGAGCTGCCACCCAGAGCACTGCAGTGTAGATTGGTGCATATGTCTGTGCTGGCCACAGCTGTGGTGGTGGTGGAAGGAGGAAGGTCTTACTAGGGCAGCAACTCCACTGCCATGTGGCTAGGAACACAGACTGCCCCAGGCATTGCTTTCAGGAGGGATAAAGAAGACTATAATACACTGGATACTCCACTGTCTCCTCCAATAAATCTACTCTGGATGCTCTAGCCAAGAAAAATATCTCTGTACAGACCCACCTTCCCCAGAACTGAGTCTCATTTCAGAAGTGCACAGCTTTTGCCAGGAGCCAGCTCTGACGAGGGGTGGGGGGAAAGAAGCATGATCCTGAACTGCTGACCCTCAGCCCCTCCAGTCCAACCATAGGATGGACTAACTAAACTGTGGCTCTGTGTGTGGCAGCGAAACAGTCATGTCAAAAGTTGTGGATATAAAAAGGGAGAGCCTGGAGCATGAGTAAGTAAAGCCCGAGTGGTATGGGCTTCCAGAGTTTCCAGCAGCCTTGGATCTGATCTCTTCCTCCTGCTTCTGCACTCCAGAGAGAACCTCAGAAGTCAAAGTCCTTAGCCGGCCTCTCCTAGAGAGGTCTCAGGGTTAGCGTGTTCACCCGAGGATTGTCTCCAACTCACTAACCACCCAAGTTGTCTGTGGCTAATAAGCAGTCAGTTATCTCCTCTGTGAGTTCTTTCTCCAGCCACAGGAGGATAAAGTCTCTGTGTTATCCCAGGGAATGCTGAGAGACTCAATGCCTTTCAGGCATAGGCAATCAATTTCCTTGGTGCAGGTTTTCCTAAAATCAAGGTGCTGCAGAGCTGGAGCACCCCAGCTGGCTAATTCTTGGAGCAGGATAATGCTTCTGCTGGCAGTGCAAGAGTAATGCAGGCTTCTGCTGAGCCATCTGCGGGGAAGCATCTTGCCATTTCCTGACACCCACATGCTGGCTTTCAGCCATGAGCACACAGAACTCTTCTGGGCTGACCATACAACCTGTGGACTTCATACTTCCAACAATGAGCTGGGTGGGTGGGTGGATGGATGGATGGATGGTTTCCTCCCATTAAGGGCAGCCTGAGATGCCAGAGCATGATAGTGCCAGCCCTCAATACGCTTGGTGAAGGGCAGCAATTCATGCCCTGCTCTGGCCAAGGGAGAGGCGCAGAAGGACATAGCCTGTGTCTGCACAGCCATGAGGACATCAGTGGTGAGCATGGCAGTAGTCCTGGGTGCTGAATGCATCCCCCTCAGAGCATCCCCTTGGCAAAGGGAGAAGCAGAAGAGCGAAGGCACTGGCACTGGCCTGCTTCTTTGCCCATGTCGGGTTTTCCTTTGTGTTCCACTTTGTAAATGTCATTTGGGCTGTAAAATGTCACTTGATGTCTTTCTTTCCAAGATGTTTTCAGCAATGACTGCTCCAGAAACATGGCCAAGACCTGCCAGTTAACCTGACAAAACAGACTTCTCTTGTTCTTCTCCAAGAGCCTCAAAATATTTTGCCCCACTTAGTGTATCCCACAGCAGGAGCTTTGTTACCTGAAGCCAAACTTGATGAACAAGTTCCCACCTGAGCCTGGGACTGTGCTACCTTCTATGCCTAATGGTTTGCTGAAAGCAAAGAAACTCCTGAGATATGGCAGTCACAACCCTCCTCGGAAGGGTAAGGGAGGGACAGATGTGTGCTGTGCAGCCCAGTGCAAGGTGAAGGCGGGAAATTAGCCTCTTACAGCAGGACTGAGGTGTGACAGCCCTCACTTCTGCCTTTTGTGCATTCAGCCCCAGCTGGGAGGCTGAAGGAAGAGCTGCTTCTCACATGCCCCCTCAAGCAGCATCGTGACTTTATGGCCAAGAGACACAGTTCCTAAGGGAGGCAGGCAGGGGAAGACTGAAGTGGGACCGTCCTCTGCGGCCACATAACCTGCTCCGAGTCAGAGGCTGCCAGACAAAGCGTTTGCTGTGTCTCTTCAAGTGGCCAGAGCAAGAAATGGTCCAGCAGCTGCTGCAGTGGGAAGTGGTTGCACCAGCACTCTTGCCCACCTCAGGGAAACTGAGGCACGCAGCGGCGATGTGCGCCATCAAGCAGCAAGTGAGGAGACCAAATCGCAGAAGCACAGTGGTCCCTGGCTTAGGGCTATGCCCTCTAGGTTGCCTTATCAATAGCCAACCCTCACGGGCAGTAGCCGTGGCAGGTGGCTCCTTCTTGCTGCAGTCGGAGCGAGGAATCACTCCAACACCCGGTTAGCGGCAAAGCGATCCCTCCGGGAGGAACAAAAAAAATCCCAAGCCCTCGCCTTCAGCGGGGAGAGCAGCGGCCGGGCCCGGGTCAGGGAACCCTCCCCCTCCCAGGGTGCCCGGCCCCGCTGCGGGCGGCGGGGGCAGCGCTGCGGCCGCGCCCGGCTCCGCTCTCGCTTCCCCCGCTTTTCCCGGCTCTGGTGCCCTCCTCTCCGCTCCTTCCCCCTCGCCGGCTCCGCTCTCGCCCCTTCCCCGCTTAAGGCGGCCCCGCGGGATGCGCGGCGCGCAGGAGTCGCTGCGGGCGGCCCTCGGCGCTCCCCCACCCCCGGCGCGGGGTGGCCTTAAATCGGCCCCGCGCCGCCCGTAGCCGCATCGCCGGCGCCGTCTGAAGGCGGGCGCCGCCATCCGCCGGCAGCGCCGACGGGCCGGTCCCGGCTGCCATCCCGGTGCCGGTCCCGGTGCCAGTCCCGCGGCGCAGGGAGGACACGCCTCCGCCCGGCGGCGGGCGATGCTCCCCCGGCAGCCCCCGGCGCGGTGCCGCCCCGCGCTCAGCGCCCCGGCATCTCCGCCGTGACCGACCCATCTCGCCAGGTAAGCGGGAGACTCGCGCTCGGGCATTGGGGTTTTGGGGGTGGGGGCAGCGCCGGGGATACAGGGGTGACCTTGCGGTCCCCTGGCCCTTGGCGCTGGAGGAGTGCTCTGCCCTGCGACCGGCAGCGGGGTTCCCGAACTTCCTCCCTGCTCAGCGCCCGAACATGCTCCGCTCTTCACGGCGAGCCCCTGTCCTTGCATCTCCCCACACCTTGGCCCGGGCACCTTTCAGAGGAGCGACATCCCATTCCCAGGCTGGAATTTTCCAGCTGTGGGGAGATGCCCCCATTCCTAGTGTGCGTCCACCCGGGAATCTCGCCGCCGGGATCTCCGAGCGATGGTACCCAAACGCGGGTCCTGGACACGCCACTGCTCCCGGAGAGGTTTTATTGCTCCTCTTGGTGACAAATATCAGGGAAGCCAAAGTACAGAGGGGCGAAGGGGTTTGTGTGCAGGCACAGGCAGGCTCGGTGGCAACCGAATTCAAGTGGACATATCCGTCAGGGGCTCTGGAGAGGTGGACTGGGAGAGGGCAAGAGAAGGAGGGCGGGGAAGGGCTCTGCCCTTTTCACCCCAGCTGGCACACGTGTGTCTGCCGAGGGATGCACTTGCTGGTTTTCTGGAGCAGAGTTTGGGGTCTATGTTGCTAGATGAGTTGGAAAGTACTTTTTTCAGCATCCTACTCCTGCGACTCACCCATCCAGCTTCAGGCCAGGGGAGAGCAGGGGTAGGCTCAGCAGCTAGTGCATGACAGGGAGAAACCCCTCAAGGTGCTGCAAATCTGGAGAGAAGCAGCTGTTTTCTCCATAACTCTTTAGGGGAAACTGCCAAGGGGCAATTTCTGTGCGTCTGGAGAGAAGGGGTATTTGAATCAATGGGGCAGCACCAAGCATCACCATAGCAGAGCAGTAATGACAAGCAATAAATACCTGTCCAACAACTTGAAGTCCGCACAGCTCAAGGAGTGAATGGAGGAGAGGGAGCGATGCAGCCTCTGCAGGTGCTTTCAGCTCATTTCCTGGACCCAGTTTCCTTGTGCAAAGCACGTATGTGCAGAGAGTGTAACAGGCAACAGCGGCTTCACAGACAAGTCTGGTCACTCACCTCTGCTTCGCCTTAAATCTCATCTGGTGCAAAAAGGGAAAAATGAGTTCACGCCTTGCATCCCTGGATAGCCAGCAGAAGTGCAAGGCATTGACCTTGCTAGCCTCAGACAGGACTAGGAACAGGGACCATATCACAAGTTGGGAGACAGGTGCACAGAGACAGCAGGATGGGAACTTCACAGAAGGGAGGCCATCGTTTCTCTGAAATTAGATACCTTGGTAGAAGATTATGGGGACCTCAGTCTCAGGTAATAGGGAGGGTTACCGGGCATGAGGGGGGCACTGGCAGAGCTGTGTGTGACACCCTGTGTCACATCTTTTTGCAGCTCTGCATGCTGCAAATCCCCTTCTCTTGATGCCTTGAAGCAGGATGTGGGGAGCTTGATGACTTTCGGTTGGTGCTTGCTCCATGGTTTCCTGGAAGCTCTCTGTTAGCAGGCATGCCTTGGACACAGACCGTGCGTGAGTGCCAGTGGCTGAGCACACGCTGTGTCTGCCTGCTGTGAGGCCAGGAGCTCACTGACTGTGATTCCTGCCCTCCCTATCTTCCAGGAGCAACTTTGGTGTTGCTTTCAGAGCACTTCAGTCTGCACTGAATTAAGGCTCTGCAGGGCAGTTAATGTGCAGAGGTAGATGCGCTGAGCAGCTAACTTGTCGTATCGGGTGTTTCAGGAATAGATGAGATCAAATTAAAGCTCTTGGCTTCTTTGGCATTTTCAGTGTAGTAATAATAATAATAATAATAATTGAAAAATCATCTAGGCACCCTTGCAATCCCAAAGCAATTCAATCAGCCGACACAGAGCACAGCTGAGATACAGCCACCTTTGTAGCCAAATGCCTCAGTTCGATTTGCAAGACATTTTAGCAGCCATGGGATAGAAAGCAAAGCAGTTGGGCTGAGGACACTTGCTCCCACGGAAAAGGTTTTAACGAGAAAAGCTCCCGCACCTTTGGGCTTTGTTACAGTGTCATTTGGGAAGACTGTTGCCTAGGGAGCTGTACAGAGCTATAGAGCAGCTAAATGTACACAAGAGATAAAACACTTTCACAATGTACAGCCCTTAAATTCATATTCTTTCCACGGTTTGGGAACGTCTTTGTGACTATTGCCTATGTCCTCTAATGCCATCTTCCCTTCAGAGTGTCCGAGGTCATACTGGACAGCTCAAGGCTATGTCTCCTATGTAGCCAGCGTCCTTTCTTCTTGCTTATGAAGCATTGGTAGAGGTGCTTTTTGGCAGGGAACTTCCCTCTGCTTCAGCAGCAGGCCAGGAGATGTCCCTAGTGTCTGAGAGCAAAGTCATACCTAGCTGACAGCTTGCTGGCAGGAGCCTGGATTGCATTCACTCCGGCCGTACCCCTGGATAGCTTTCCTCCCCTCTTCACCACAGTAGTCACCTGCCAATAGCAGTGCCCTGCACATCCTCATGTTTCTCAGTGCCTTCATAGCTCCAGCCTCTGCTGCCCCTCTCCCTCAGGGTGCTGGTGCTGCAGGCACAGTCACCTCCAGCTTCTCACCAATGCCTCGGGAGGCAATGTTGCTGTCCCAGCCATCAGAAGCCACCCCACAACCCCATCCATTTCCAGGAACTACTTCCAAAGCCTCTTCTTCCTCCTCTTCAGCTCTCTCAGTTGTCTTTCCTATTCCCAATATTTGGGAGCAATAAAGACATATGCTGCAAGCCTTCATATGTGTGCCTGCAAGGGATGAGACATTTGATAGGCTCCAAAGATGCCCTTTACTAAGCATGGAAAATTGCTCTGGGAAAGCTCTGCAATTATTCTGCAGGATGTACACAGGAAAGATGATATCTGTCCCCTTCCTCTTTGTATCTAATTGTTCCTAATAAAAGAAGAAGCCTAAAAGGGATGTAATAAGCCGGACTGGAATCCAGGTCCCACACACCTCCAGGGCCCTGGAGAAGTCTAGGATCTCTCTGCCCTTTTTGCTTCTGGCCTTTCTGCCTAATAATAAGCATTATGCTTTTCTGCACCACTTCCCATCCCGAGATCTGAAAGTACTCCACATATGTGATTAAGAGCACTCCCTGCCCACATACAGAGCTGTTTGTCAGGATGACTACCCCCACTTTACAAGGGAGACACTGCAGCTCATCACGTCAGAGCTGAGACAGACCCAGATCATCTGTCTCCCAGGCGAGGCCCCTGCAACTCTGAGAAGCACTTGCTGGGAAGAAGCTCAGACTGACAGGACTGTGATTTAAAACCAATGAATACTACAAAAGACTAATAAACACAGGGCACAATGAGACCTGTGGCTGTCAGCACCCTCCTCTTGGGTGCAGGCAGAACTGCCTAAAGCCCGCTCTTCGACAGGGACGCTGGTCAGACCCCACTGATTCCTTCAGGTTGGGATGTGCCTCCAAACTGTGCCTTGATCCATGGTCAGCACACTTATAGAAACTTGGTCCTTTAATCTTTCATGCTGTTTTAGGCTGTGCAGGCTCATAATTAAGAGCTTGAAGTCTCTTCTAGTTTGCTCTCATGTGACATTAGTGCTCCCGAAGGTCTTTCCTTAAAAGCTTGAATTTATCTACTTTGCCAATGTTCCCAAGTGTTCAATCAACTGCCTTGTTGGCTTACTTCACCCTGCAGTGTGGGGGGCTGTCTGAGATCCTTCTCCCTGAGTTGAAAACAGTGCACTTTGCAAGTTCCTCAGATTTATAAAACGTGAGCCAAGTTTCCTCAGGAGGCACAGCTTCCCGGGACTGAGACACAGAACTGGGATCTACAGCTCCAGCACAGGGGCCTTTAGATTTTGTTTGCTGCTCATCCCTACTCCTATCAGCTAAACCCACTAATGCCTAATGCACATAGAGACATTCCTTAAAATGGGGTTGGTTAGCTCAGAGACACAGTTGACAAGGGATATTGAGGTGAAAAACAAAGCAATCAACAACATGGAAGAGGGAGAATGAATGCTTCTTTATATGGCTTTTCTCAGTAAAGGAACTGGAGTGCATCCAGGAAAATGTGAAAGGTAGCAATTTGATGATAAAAGTACGTTTTTTTCCCCTGCTGTGATAGTGACATAAGGAACTCGCTGCTACAAGATGCTTCTGGTGCTGAGTGCAGGATTAAGAAAAAGAGGAGACATTTTGATGGATAGTAGATCATTTATCACTGGACAGGTCAGTCCATTTGAAATAGATCTAAATCTTCAGGCTTCAACCCCTCACAGCTGCCGAGCATAGGATTTCTTATATCTTCTAAAACCCACAATATTGATCAATGTAAGAGAAAGGACAAAAGGATAGAGACATGTTCAAGTGAAGATCACTGGGGCATATTTTAATTTCCAGGCAGAAGCAAAAAATATGTATTTTCCAGCCTGTGTGCTGACACTTAGCTCTCATAGGTTTGGGTTTGTCAGCTAAAACAGGTTCACCTTAAGTTCTGATGAGACTTGAGCTGGTCCAGTGGTGCTTATGTTGCCACTTTCCTTGCCTGTGTTATGGATTTTAACAGACTGGAAGCATCCTGGCAACTTTGTGTGGTGCTGGTCTATCAATAACACTGTATTTCAAAAGGAAATGGTATTGTTCTATTATTTGGATGTTACCTTCTGGCAAGGAGAGCAAGGGCATTTATTCGCAGTACAGCCAACCTCTAGACAAGCAAGTGCTGGGATTACTTGGAGCTGAACAGGGTTAGCAGTTGGGCAATCTCAGCTCTGGATAAAAGATTTTAGAGCAGCAGTTCTGTAAGTTCACGGTGGGTCTGTGTGTGGGAGTACAGGGCATGTGGGAACTGTGATTTGCTAAGCAAAGCAGGATTGCTCCTCGACAATCCTTGTATGGGAGAACTTGGAGAAAAAGCCAAGAGCAAGGCAGGCAACAGTACCTTGCAGACCCTGCCTCCCCTGAGACTATGCTCCCCATGTGGCATTGCAGGGCAGCCTGGCTCCTAAAGACACTGTGTTTAAGGGCAGGGGTAGAGATGTGATTTTAGCAAGGTCCTCTGTGTCCAACAAAAATCTCTCAGTACTTCTTGATAGAAACAGCACAGGTGGTCCTTGCCTGACAGAAGCAGAGGTTGCTGGCTCCTCTCCCCCTTCATGCCCCAGGAGTTAAAGTAAGATACTTTAATATTCATCTTGCCCTGACCCTCCCTCATTCTGAAACCATTCTAAAAACAGTTGTAAAGGGGTATTTCTCTTATGACTGTAGATTTAATTTATTATTATGGTTACATCCCTAGCTATGGGACAGACAGCAATGCTGGGCTTCATGAAAGCCCTGGCTGTGACCACAGCAATAGGACTGACATTCACCGGGGCAATACTGCACCAAGTGCTATGTCAGAGACCAGTGCTGAGTGAGCCTGGGTGGCAGCAAGGGATCTTGTCCTCTCTGCAGTGCTGGGGTGCCTTCCTCACTGGAGGTGGTCCAGTCTATTGCATTCATTGTGTCCTCCCCTCCATTTTCTCCAGCACAGATTGCCGGGGTGAACTTAGCTTTCTCCCTGCTGATACCTCACCCCCTGGATCCTTCCTTCTTGAAGCCCTTCCCCCAGCCCAGATCCACACAAAGGTGAAAAAGAAGGAGGAGACGATGATTTCCTGTATCTGCCAGCTTCTCTCTCCACCTCTGACGTGAATGAGGCCCTTCATGGTTTTCTCTTGAGCAAACACAGATGCTTTTGTTTTATGGGCTGGTGGGATGGGATGGAATTAATAAATCAGAGAGCCAGTGCTGTGCTGCCACATTCCTGCAATTTTAAGGCAAGATCACACACACAAAAAAAAAGCAGAAACAAAATAGGCAATCTCTTCAGAGAGAGCTCAGATGATTTGACTGTGCCTCTTGCTTGCTGTCCCACTCGATCTCCTGCTCCCTCACTCTTGTTCATTCCTCCTCCTCCTTTCTCCTACTTTCTCACTCCCATTAACCTCATTTCTTCTCCTGTTCCCTCTCCTTCCCTCAGGAACCACTTTCAGTCGCACCTTAGTATCTCACCTACACCCATTTTTCTTCCCTCACCTTCCTTTCATCTATACTTCCCTTACCTCTACCCCACAGTAAGGTGCAACCAAGGCTTGTACATCCAGGTATCAAGTTCAGTGTCCTGCATGCAAGTCCAAGAGCCAGGAATGCCTCAGCTTTTATACTGTGGACTGAAATGTCCACTCTTACACCTGCTTCCTCCACCCTGATTCATTTGCTCTTTGTAAGGAGAATGTTGCTGCCTGAGAGATTCATTGAATTACTCTGGGAATAAAGCACACAAAGTATTACTGTTCTCCTCTCTGACATGGTATTTAATAGTATTCCTGCAAGCAAAATTGGAGCCTGCCCCAGAAGTAGCAGACCCTTTTTGTCCTTGAAGGGTAACCACAAATGCTTTGTCTAAAATTAATTCTTTTGAGCCCAATAACAAGTTTTAACGTCTATACTTGTCTACCATCAGGTGGTAAGGGGCTAGGAGAAGACTTTTTTTCTGCCCTGTAATTAGCTGACTGTATGTGGGGCTTCAGGAGGGCAGTGCAAACCATGTGGTTAGTACAAACTACCGTCAAGGGGCTGAGACAGTTTTTATTCACTGCTAGGTTTGTTTTTTCTCTAATGAGCTGAGGCACTTGAAAGTCATTTCCCCAGAGTGCTTATACATTGTTGTGCTTATCTTACCTGTGGGGGAACTGAGGCACTGAAGCAGGTGAAACGATTTGCCCAGATCCACATACTGACGCATAGTTGAAGCCAGAAAAAGAACCAAGAAATCTTGTTTCACAGTTGACTGCTTTATCCTCTGGCCTTGGAGGAGGCCAGCAAAGACCTTTATCTTGTTTATATGAGTGGATAGTCATTCCAAGAGGACGCTGGGGCAAGGGTATCTTTCTGTACTAATATGTGTCTTAATGAGTCCTGTTGCTAAGCGGCTTCAGTGATAGATCATGCATCTTCTTCACTAACCGTTGAAATAATTTTTTAATCATTAAAGCTAATATAGAATCCTCAGAAACATCCAAATCTCACAGCAGGGGCTGAAATTAGCAAGCAAACAGAAACCAAATCATGATTATCCCTGTGCACCTCTACAAAGCCCACAGGCAGCATCTGCTGAAGTCAAACACGAGCAGGGCTGAGCTGTATCTCAGGGCTGTGCTGGGCAGTCAGAGGCAAGCTGGCAAATCCTACCGCTTCAAGGTCTGCATCAAGCTTCTTTCCTCCCTCAGACGTGTGCCAGCTCCTCATTTTGGTGGAGCACTAGGAAAGGAGGTAAGAGTATTAACCACTGATCCCAGATAGCTGAGGCATCTCCTGGCAGATCTTTTGGAAGGGGAAATTATTTGCATTTTGTCGAGTGCTATTAAGTGGCAAATCTCAGCCTGGCCAACATTGTTCCTCCATCCTGGTTTTTTCTTTTGTTTTGTTTTTTCCCTTGAAACCACATCCTCCATCCTGCTCCTGTCAACATCTTACAGCCTCTGTTTTGTAAAATACTAGATATTTCAGGTGTCCTCTTCAATCCAGTCTCCTGCTCTTCCTTCACTCACACCTCTGCCCTCCACCGTGGGATACTAGCACCTCTTGCACTGTATCAGACCATAGTCTTCTCCACAGCTCCTCCAGTGATCCCAGTGTGTTTTCCATTCTGGTTAGCAACTCTTATGTTGTTTCCTGTTTTCCTCAAGTCTACAATGGTCGGCTGCATGTTTTCAAATTATAACGGGAGCTTTCTTTACAGTAGAAGTGAAGTTTCTAACTTCCATGTTAGAATAAGATTCTTGGAGCATTAAGAAAAACACAACAGATCTCTTATTACTTGATATGCATCAGCAGCTCCATTACAAGGGAAGTCAGAGGACATTGATAAACACTTTGCTAAGATCATTACCGCTGACCTCTGTGTTAAGAAGACTTTTGGGGGTGAATATAGTTTACACCAATAGTTTACAAACCAATAGTTTACAAATCTTTGGGAAAGGATAATTTAAAATTGCTCTTTCCACCTCCAAGAGTCTTCATGCATGAAGTCTCTTGTCACCCGCTTGAGAACAAATCCTATACTGTTCCTGTACCATGCCCAGTCTCCCCACTTGCCCTCCCAGTCACGTTAGTCTGTTAGACAAATTCTGCACCCTTCATCCCACCTAGTACTCTCTTCTGGAGGTGCTGCAGAGGACACGTGGTTCTCCTGTCAACACCAGCTCCCATTCAGTGGTAGATAAGCTGCCATCCCAGCAAGTTTTGTTCACAGTACATCAAGCCGAAGCCACGCTTGGATTGTAGCTCCCTGGAAGTCAAACCAAGTCCTGGAACTGTTTAACACTGGTACAAAATAATCACTAAGCAAGATTTCTGCTTCTTTATGCTCCCTTCTGCAACACACTTACTGGAGTGATAAAATCTGATACTAAGTATTTCTTTCCTAACACCAGTATGGGTCCTGACCTGAGCATCAGGACAAACACAGATGGCCTACAAATTAGTTACAGCAGCAGGAGCAGAAGTCCAGTTTCTTCCTTCTTCCTTCCCAAGAGGTTTTTCGATGTTTCCTCTGTCTAGGAAGTGTTGCTGGTCCTTCAGAGTTATTTTTTGTGGAGCTGGTAAGGGACAGACATAGTTCACATGTACATGTGTAAAGCTAGGAATGCCTCACCTGACTTCTTGACTTCCAGAAACGTCCTCACAAAGAACTGCTTTTGGTCTTGTGATGCTGTAGCTCAGAAATACCAAGGTGACTGTCACGCTGAGGACGCACAAGACCACTGTCGACAGAAGACCAGCACGCCAGGCACCAGCCAGAGATGCAGGGTGTGTACACACTTGCAGGGGTTTGGGAAGGATGTGGGTGGGAGCAACCTTAGTAACACCATCCTAAGTTTAGCCCAGTTTGGGTAACACCCAGCATTGCTCTGCTGGGAAAGAGCTGATAAGTTGAAGAAGGAGACTTTACTACAGACAGAGAAAAAAGGTTGTTAACAGTCACTTAATATACGGAATCTAGTTCAGGACAAAATCTGTGAAAAGCAACCAGAAACGTGCTCCGGGGAAAGGAGTTCATTGTCTAGTAAAGACAAATTGGCCCCTTGTTTTAAGGCATTTCTGAGTTTCCAGAGATCCAATTTCTACTTCTGCAGCTGCCACTTTTACCAGCATCTCTGTGTGTGGGGAGACTACACCTTGATCCAAGGCACACAGTTTTTTGATAACCAGAGCTACCTTTCCTCCCTGCAACACAAGGAGAGAGCCAGATTCACCCCCAGAATCAGGACAGATTCAGATCCACCTCTCAGATTTACAGCAGCGGCCCACTTTTAATTTTAACAAGAAACCATTCTTTGACCTGATGTTTCAGGCCAACCTGATCTGCCTTTGAAGTGAGCTCCAAGGGCTCACAAAGTGCAGAGGAGGGTCCAAAAAAAGCCTAGTTCATCTTTCCTTTCCAACCAGAAGTATCTATTCATGAGTTATTCTGTCCAAGGCCAACTGGCAGGCCATGAATGTGGAAGGAAGGTAGGAAGGACAGCACGGCCCAGAAACCTTGACTGCAGAGGTGTAAGAGCTGGGGAGAGGCATCTCTCAGATTTTCTTGCTTGTATTTCTGCAAAGATGATACTTCAAACTCAAGAAACAGACAGAGCAGGCAACTTACCAGGTTGGAGGGAAGCATCACCCACTTATACATCCAGGTCTCGATCAGCCTGAAGCACAATTTCATAGGTAAGCCCACAAGTACAATACAGCATAGGCTGACCTCCCTCTCAAGGGAAGGTTCACAAACACTGCATGTAAAGATGACTCTTAGACCTGTCTGCTTTCAGGTGCAATTAAGGAGCATGGCAGAGAGCAAGCCCTGTACAAGCAAGCCCTATGGCAACCCTATGCACTCTAAGGGAGAGATCAGAGTTTGTCTCTTGTGCTGAGAGCTCGTCTGCCCTCACAGCCTTCCCTGCCTTCCCAACAGACTCTTCCATTTTCACAGTGCAAGACATGGAAAAGCAGAAAACAAAACCTACATCTTTTTTTTTCTAGTAGGCTTGGATTTTTGTCAGAAAGGGGCACTGACTTTTGCTACTCTTCAGCTCCATCTGTTCACCCAAATGGATCCACTGCTTACCTTTTCTACAAAATAAAACTTATTTCAATATCTTCTGGCAGCTGCTGCCAGTGTCCAAGTTAGATATTTCAACTACTGTGCTAACTGCTCCCGTGGCATTCCCAGGAGGTGGGAATTGCATATGGGTTTCTTGATACCTTGGCACCTAATTCAGATGTGACCTGCCTGTAATCCAGAGTCAACAGCTTCCCTGATAGGACAGGGAAGGACAGCAGGGCAGCCACAGCAGGACACTGGCCATCACCTTCCTGTCCCTTCTTTCCTTCGCAGTCTTCTCTTTTTATTTCACATACAGAAGGCAGAAAAATAAACACTGTTTTCTGACTCTAATTTTCATTTTACTGTTTCTTTTAATCGAGCCCAAGCTACACAGATCAGTTGTGGCATTGAAGGTACAAGTCAAGCAGCGGACCATAACGTATATCTATTGCAAAAGACAATTCTCTAGGTGCCAATTTATTTCTCCATTCTACATTTGTTTATAAAAATGTCTGCATGACGCTCGGATGCCGTGCAGCAAGTGGCAAATCTAGTGAGTGCTGATGATTTATTTGGAGGAAGAAATCAGAATTAGCATTTTGGACCATCTCAGCTAGTTACAAAGCAAGTGTATTTCACACAGTTCAGAGAACTGCAACGGCAAAAATGTCCATCAGGGAGACCAAAGTGATGTTTCTCCTCTTTTTACTTCTCACACAACTAACAACTGCGTAATGTGGTAGCAACTCATCGGGGCTGGTCAGTGTCCTCTCTGTGCTAATCTATATGGAGCGGCCACCCACAAAAACATTCCACACAAATTTGATGTTTTCTTGGTGGTTTTATTGATCACATAACTCAGCCAGCACTCTCAAATAAAAACTCGGGGGGATTCTTACCTTTGCATTGCACTCACTTGCCCACAGTTCTTCCATGCAATAATAGATCTTGACTTCAGATTCTTCAGGGTGCCAGCACATACATGTAACCATTAAAATGTCAGTATTCCCACAGGGTTTGGGAACATATTCATCTACATTGATATTTTAAATGGCATAATCGCTGTTTCACTCATTTGCACTCTGAAATCAGCCAGAGCAGCTTCTCCTTTGCTTTCTTTTGACCTCCTTAGGGCTAACCAGGAAGTCCAGCAGGGAAGAGCATTTCAACATTGCCTTTGAAAGCAGGAGGAAAACAAGCTGTCTAAATCAATCAAGGGTGTGCATTAGTGATAGCATGTTCCTCTGGAGGTCTGCATTTGATGTCATATTGACACATAGCTAAGATCAAAGCCTGTCTCTGCATCCTGGCTGCTACCACAGGAACAGCATTGGCCTTTGGGCCTCATATCTTTAGAAGGAGCTTTGTGATCAACATGATTTTTTTCCTCCCAAAACAAGCACCTGTGGAATATAATTATCCATCAAATAATGCCTAATGCCTTTTTCTCTGATAAAGTAATTCCTCTCCATCTTTGAAAATGTTCTGGAAGGAAATACTATGGGTTTTTCCTTTCTGCTTTTGTAAGAAATCTGTAAAATGACAGCTCCCACTCCTGCTGAACAGGCATCAGCTGTTAACTCAGTAGGGAAAGATCTGAATGAAATATACAGAAACTTTGGAACAATCCGCTATTGTTTTTGCTTCCTTAGAATTATTTTGCCTCCTTGGAAAAAAAAGAAAAAGAAAAAAGCCCTTTTTTGTTGGCTAATGCAGATATTGGGCTGATTCATGCTGATATGTTTGGAATGATTATTCTGTAATAGTCATCAGCGTCTGAAAAGGACTTCAGTTCTGCCAGAGCTCAGCAGCAGGGGAGAGAAGCTGACGTTTGAATAAGCCCCCGACTTTCCTTTCAAGAGAGGATAACTTCAAGCTTAGAGGTCTCTCAGGAGACAGCTAGCTTTCTCAGGAGACATCTGGTACCACCTGCTTCTCTTTAGGCCTGAGTTACTAATCTTTCTCCAGGTATTTCTGGCATCCCTGGATTACGGCTCTGCAGTGCAGGGAAATTGTGATGGGGCAGAGGGCTGTGTCCCTCAGAGTCACAGCCCACCCTTGCCAATGCTCAGGGGGCAGGAAGGCAGTGACAGGTTTCATGGGTCGATCATGAAGGACATTTGGGTCTCAGCTGATTAAAAATAGCCTGGTTTAGACCTCCTTTTTCAGGCTCCGGAAGGCTCCCTGCGAGGATGAGTTTTGCAGCCAAGTTCAAGGTCTAGCGTTTATCCGAACTGGGTTATCTCCATTCCTGCTGATAGCCCAGATAGTGCCTGGATACCCTTGATCTACCTGGGGATAGCAGGCTGAGCCACGTGCTGTCTCTAAGGTATTGGCTCCCATGGGACATAGCCAGCAGATTTAATTAGCTTCGTTAAAGTTTCCTTTTTGTTTTCTGTTGAGGTTTTTGAGCCTTTCTTTTTTTTTTAAATTGGAACAAAGCCCTGTATAAAGCATCACCCTCCTCCAGTCTGTGCTCCCCCACGCAAGCCACATGTCTGGGATAAGGATGCTTTTGGGAAAGGCACCATGCCAAGCTGTTTATGGACCAAGACTGGAGGAAGATTCTTGACTTGTGTTCATGTGGGCAGTGGAGGGATGGGGGGGTGTGCATAGTGTATTCCCCAAGGACAAGTCTGGTTTCTGGGCTGAAGTAACTGCGCTCCCATAGGGTGAAGAGATCAGAGCTGGCAGCAAGAGGATGAATCCTTTCTTTGCATCTGAGGAAAAGGCAAAGGAACTTGGGAAGGGCAGCTGTTTCACTGGGAGTGACTCACTTCCTGGGGAAGTTGTCCCCACAGGAGCCTGCTCACCAAGGGACAGAGTATAGATGGGGCTTAGCCTTGAAACCCCACAGCTGCTGGTAGTTCTGCTCTTCCTGCCCTGGGGAAGGACCTGGCCATCCTTCCCTGTATTGTTTTATTATTTGTAGTTCTCTGATTTTTGTCTCTCCAGGGGACTCAGTTAATTTTCCCTTGCCCTCTGTCCCCACAAGTGGTAGAGAAGTACTCACCTCATTCAGATGGCAGGTGTCACTTGCCTGAAGGCATTCACAAGGTCTGCAGCAAAGGGAGGATTAAAACCCCTAGCAGAAGAATATTCTTCCATCTTCAGACAGAACCACAGTCTCCTGCATTGCCTGTACTACTGGGAGGTCAAGATCCCAGTTGTGGTTTAGGAGAGAGCCTTTCTCTTCCCTGTTCCATGCACCTCTCCTATGAAGTCATGCTGAAAGAATTGAGATTGTTCAGTCTGGAGAAGAGAAGGCTCCAGGAAGACCTTAAAGTACCTTCTGGTACCTAAAAGGGGCTACAAGAGAGCTGGAGAGGGACTTTTTACAAGGGCGTGTACTGATAGGACAAGGGGAAATGGCTTCAAACTGAAAGAGGGTAGGTGTAGATTAGATATTAGAGAGCATTCTTCACTTTAAGGGTAGAGAGACACCACCACAGAGAGCTTGTGGCCGCCCCATCCCTGAAAGCGTACAAGGCCAAGTTGGATGCAGCTTTGAGCAACCTGGTCTAGTAGGTGTCCCTGCCCATTAGATGATCTTGAAGGTCCCTTCCAACCCATATCCTTCAATTATTCTATGATTCTATGACCTTTCAAAACAGACATTAATACATCTTTCAGATGCACAAATTCTGCTCAATCCAAAACAATCCATGATTCCATAATTAACATTTCCCTTCCTGGAAAAAAATACTCTTCCTTCCTTTTTTTTCCCCTTTGTTTTTCAGCCACCCAGTTCCATCAGAGTTTAGGGGAGAAATTGCTATTTATTGAGTAGAAAACCAAATTTTCCTTTTCTCCTTCTCTTTCCCACCCCCACAAAAAATACAGCTGACCATGAATCCTTGGGCACTGTCCTTTAGATCTAGCCCATCCTTTCTGTCCTACAATGATGCTATTCCTGTAGATCTGTCTTGGGGTCAGAGGAGTCTCACTACTGAGAAATGTCCTGTGTGGCTGTGTTTGCACAGTAATTACCCTTGCTTATTCCAGAGCAATAACCCATTCCACCCACTTCTGTGGTTCCTTGAATCCATCCTCCCACTTTATCAAGCGCATCTGAAACAGGCAGGCAGCTGCCTGGTGAGGGGAAGCGCTGCAGCATCTTGGCCTGTCTCGATTTTAAACACTATTGTAGTTTCGGCTGAGGGCTCTGATGGGCCCGAGGGAATGGGGGGAGAGGGGACAGCAGCTTCCTGTGCATTTCGGCAAAGCAGAGACTGAGCCGGTGCTGCTCACCACAAATACCGGCTCTGTCATGAATTATGCATTCCTTGTTTAAAGAGAGGTCGCTCTCATCAATAATTGAAAGCTCCCTGCTCTGCCTTCAGCATCACATCTCCCACACCGGGAGTTAGGGATCTCATGAAATCTGCATGGACTTCCTCAAGGTGGCTAGGGGCTGATGGAGAGAGGCAGCAAACTGCAGGCAAAACAAACCAAAAACCCTGCTGACAGTTTTAGTGCATGAAATTAAGAGTCATCTGCATCTACCTGCAGCTCTGCTCCAGTTCTGCCCCTCACACTCCTCTCTCCTCCCCTCTTCACGCCTCTCTCCTCCCAGGGTATGCACAGAATGGTAGGCTTGCAAACATGGTACAAACCGAGATAAGCGAGTATTTCTTGAAACTTTCGGCTCTGTTAGCTGAGACTAGTTTGCTTTGAGTGCTTGCCTAGAAAATCTCTACACTGGATGGTGGGATGTTCCCAGGGGACACTTTGAACCTTGAAATTTGTCCCTCTGGGAAGATAATGATCTTTACAGCCTGTGTCTCCAACTATAGCTGTACAGTCCTGGGGCTGGTTAAGCATTCAGGGTCTTCTAAGCCTGGCTCAGGCAGACTGGCTGCCCTGAACCAGAGGCTGCAAAATCACCTTTCTTGCAGACCAAACTTTTCAAAAGGTGTCGTTCCTATTCCGGATAAGGAGGTGGAGGGCAGAACCAAAACCTCAGAACAGAACTACCGAAGCCCATGTGACTCTAATAATTTCTGAGTTATCAAGGAGGATGCCAAGGAGGATTGAGCAGCTTTTCAACATGGCTGTAGGAAAATTGCAGGCACCTGAACTCATATGTCAGCCTGATAATCTCCGGTCAGCTGGGTCTCTCCCTAACTTTCACCTTTCTCTGCCATTCACTCAGCATGTCCTTTCAAACTCCTCTGCAGTTCAGGGAGAAAATCACTGCCTGGGTTGTTCTCCAACCTGGAAACCTTATCCCTCTCTCAACATCTGGGATATCCTGCCTGTAACAAATTGTTGGTAATTAGTCAACAGCAGATGAAGGGACTGGTCACATGCAATGCTCTGAACCTCGGCCAGATCTTACTTCTCTTCAGTATCAGTCTGGGTCATTCGGCTCTTCCCACTGTGTGCTTCTCTGGTTCTCTTCTCCTGAATCCTTTCAGATTAAGGCCCCCTGCATCAGCACATGAGCCTAAACGGAGACTGAATGGTGTGGTATCTCAGGAACTGAGAAGTCTGACAAAGCAGCATGAAACAAAAGCAGTACAAGAAACATTTTGTCCCTATCATGCTCAGTTTTGTGTTCTGTGTGTGTGTTTGTTTATTTTTTAATGGAGAACAGAAGATTGATGGATGAAATTAAGAAGAGGGATGTGTAATTGGAAAACAGCTCAAGAAGGCTACAGGCAGCATATTGAAGGCATCCATCAAACATCCAGCTAATGTTGTTAAGGGTGTGTAACACAAACAAGGGCTGCAGAAGACACTAGGGAAAAAAAAGAAAAGGAAAGAGAAAGGGGAATAGGCAGGACAGGAGGAATAGCAAGGGAGAAGTGCCAGCAAGAGAGTACAATCAATAATATTTGTATTGCGAGCACATCCAAAGACTCCTGTTGGGATCAGTGCCGGACTGTACAAGCACATTAAGGGATAGTCCCTGCCCTCTACAGCTTAAACCCAGGAATTACCGGATGATCGCTGGAGATGGGTTTAGATGATCACAAAATTTTCTTCTGATCTTCAATCTCATTTAATAGGATCTACTCTGAAAGAGTTTAAGGCAGAAGGAAGGTAGCTGGTTGTGCCAAGAATACACACAGTAATGCTTGCCAGCAGGCATGCAATTAATCTGAACCACTTAGGAGACTTTGTTTTTAATTATAAAAAGTAGGTAAAAATATGTGCAGTAAACCTCTGTAAGCCCCACTGGGGCCATCATCAGGCTATTCAGAGGCATTGAAATGTGACTGGGTTCTGATACTGTGTTTTCAAAAGGATAGGCTGATGCTTTAATGGACCACTTTGTGGGAAATATTCTATGCAGGGTGGACATTAAGAGAATGCAAAGGGCCTTTGTGTGGGAAAGGATAGAAGACAAAGGCTAAAATTATTAGTAAGCCAGGGGATTCCTTCAGTCCTGGAAAGAGGTAAGGAAAGAGACTCTTAAGGATTGAGATAAGGCGGGTGAAAGATGTAAGCAACAAAGAAGGGCACAAGCATGATGGATACAGGGGAGAAAGTGGGGGAGAAAAGGCACCATTTTAAAGAGAAAATAAAGTATTTCAAGAGAAATTTTTTGAAAATGGGGTTAAAGTCAGCTCCTCTGTAAGGTTCACAAGTTACCCAGGGCTTTATGCAAGGCTTAACTTGTTCAGCATTGCCTGCTTTGGAAAAGTAATAGAGAGAAGGTGCATGTAGAAATAAATGAGCACAAAGCACCAGGGGAGTTGCACACACAGACAGCATCTCCACTTGTTTGCAGTGTTCGGGAAGCATGAACAGGGCTGGCTGGAAGGGGGAGGAGGAGAAAGAACTAGAAAGGGAATTCGTTAAAAAAATCTTCTAACTCTGATCCATTCTCCTCTATGCTCTCTTGGTAACACAGCTGCCACTGCTGCCTCCTCCTCTCCTCCCCTCCAGAAGCAACCTGAGTTTGCAGCAGTGGCAGGCCTGCTGCATAGAAACTGTGTCTGTATAATTAAGTCCTTTTATTAAAGGGAAAAAGCACTGGCTGCCTGACTCTACTGCAGGGACATTTGTAATTGCAAGCTACCAGAGGAAGCAAGGAGCTTCAAGGAGCCTGAGTGGACCTAGGTATCTGCTATTGTTATTAGCAATTTTTGGATTTCTTTTGTGGCTCTGTCTGTTTTCACAGCCATGAACGACGGAAGCTTTACTCTGCAGTGCTGTGTTAGGAAGAGAAGGTATTTCCTGTAGGGAAAGCAGCTCCTGGTGTGGGTAATATCATTCTACCCTGTGTCCAGCCTGGATCTGTAGCTTACCAAACACCTATGCCTTTGGCATTAGAGCTTGAAGGGGACTCTTGTACCTGCCTGGGACCCAGTCATCAAAACCCAATGAAGCTATGCAGAGCCAGCATGTTTGCTGCACAAGGCTCCTGCTGGCATCACCAAAACACTCCTATGTACCCCCAGCCACACAGGTTCCTTGGCCCACTTCTTCACCAGTTTTTGATAGCTTGGAAGTAGAGAAATGGGCACCATGGTGTTTACTGAGTGAGTAGGTAAGAAACATTAGAGATTATCACCATGAATGGCTGTTTTGGGGAGCAGACAGTGGAAGTAGATTCCCTTGAGGGATGGCTCCAGTGTGGTACCATTGGTGCCAAACAAGGAATGAGCTTGTGTAGCAATAATTACCTTAACAGGGAATGCTTATGTGCATCCACTTGAAGATTTGCTGAGATGTGCTAGTCTTCTGTCAGATCTGGCTGAAATAGGTTTGATAGTTATTGGTGGTAGGGCACTAATGAGCCCTGCAATTGCATAATCCTTGTTTTTTCAGGACACCAAGGTAAAATGTCAGGGAAACAATTAAAGATAGATTCTAAGAAGGTCCCAGAGGATAAATTTAGAATAGCATCTCCTAATAACTTCCAGGAGTACCCTGTGGCTGCTGTCACTGCAAAGCAGAGCCCTTTTGAACTACTTGTCATGTTTCTTCTCAAGTCATTCTCTAAGGCTGAAGCAAGGCAATCCTTCCCATTTGGACAGATGAGGAGCTGCTAGACCCAAATCCTTGACAAGGAGTTGTCTTTGAACAATATGTGCCTAGGTCCCTTTGAGGACCCTGGTTTTAGATGACTGGCCTTCAGTAGACATAAAATTCCCTGGCCTTCAGCCCAGGACAGCAAGAGGATGTGATGGGGCTTGCTGGATACTCTGAAGTCTGTCATTTGAACTAAGTGCTGCAATGGCCGAACACTGGAAGCCAGAAGGAGAAAGTGATGTGGAATAATTAAACTTTCAGTAGGCATCACCAGCACTGTGGAATAACCAAGGCAGAGATTTCATGGAAAAGTTAGTAGGTGATAATATGCATCCCTGATTGCCTCAATGCATCTGCATAAGGAAGATGAATTAAAACCACAGAGATGAAAGAGATGCTGGCTATCTTGAGGATGCCTGACATTATTTGTTTTCTCCACTTGCATATGGAGGCACACAAATCTTTCACACAGTTTTAAAAAATTGTACAAAAGAAGCAAATTAAATGGTCACCACAAAGCTCAGGAATGAACACAAGTGCCAGAGAGGGGGCAAGTAGCAGTCTTCTCTGGTTTCAGAATCAGCAACAAGAACAACCCTAAGTTAAGGACAGTGGGTTCACCATGGGACAGTGGAAGTTCTTTATAGCAACATAAATAGCTGAAAGCTTTATTCAATAGCACCAGAGTTGGCCAGGGCAGCTGGAACATGGTTAGGGCCCACAGTGTTAATGGGGCTCCTTGTAAACTTAGACAAACACTTTGCTGAATCAGGGCCAAACATTTATCATGTCTCCCTGCATTTGTGATGATTGATATTTTGGAGGCCTTACTCTTTTTCTTTTCTGAAAGGTAGAGAGATGCCTGGGCATTGGAAGCTCCCTGCAGCATGCTGAGGAGACGTAACCTTCTTACCACGCTCCTGATTGCCTTGCCATGGGCTCTTCTCCTAACCTTGTGGCACCAATACCCAACCACCCACTACCTCAGCCTGCTGAGAAGTAAGTGCAAGAGTTCTGCTGTCAGTGTGCTGGTGGTTGTGATGATTTCTGGTTCGAATCCTGGTGGGAGATGCTCTCTAGTGGGATGGGTTAAACAAAGATATGGTTGCCTGAAGGCCCCCTAAGGGTTTGCCTGCAGTAGGCACATAAACTGTTCTTAAGAGCATGTTAAACATGTATCTTAGGCTAGCTTTGGGGAGAGGATGCTGATGTGCTGAGCACTGACTTCAGACAGATGTGTCCCAATCTCCTCCCTGAAGAGGAAGCAGCCCTGCAGTTGTTAGTCCTCTAACATCTCCTCATTCTTTCCTCCTTTTTCTTCTTCTTCTTTTTCTTCCTGTTCCTTCCTTCCTGCCTTCCTTCCTTCCTTCCTTCCTTTCTTCACCCCAGAAGAGACAGATGAGAACGTGACCTCTAAAGTTCTCCTCAATGGTACGTCTGCACTGAGAGAAGAAGGCTTCCCATCATGCACTCGGCAGCAGCAAAGCATAGGGGCTACCCCTAAAATCATCCAGAATTATGTGTACTCCAGGCCTCCCCCGTGGTCAGACACCTTGCCAACCATCTTTGTTATTACCCCTACCTACACCCGGCCGGTGCAAAAAGCTGAGCTGACCCGCCTGGCCAACACCTTCCTACATGTACAGAACCTGCACTGGGTGGTGGTGGAAGACTCGCCGCGGAGGACCAACCTGGTATCCAACCTGCTGGAGAAGGCTGGGCTCAACTTCACCCACCTCAATGTGGAGACGCCCAAGAGCCTGAAGCTGGGTCTGTCTTGGATCCCATCCCACACCCCAAGAGGGACACTGCAGAGGAACCTGGGGCTGCACTGGCTGAGGGACAGCTTCAGCAACACTGCACCACCAGAAGGGGTGGTGTATTTTGCTGATGATGATAATACCTACAGCCTGGAACTCTTTGAAGAGGTAAGAGACATAAAATTGCATGGGGTAGAAAAGCAGGATATAGCTGCAGAGCCTCTTAAGTCCAGTTGCACTTGCAAAGACCTCTAAGGGAGTTCTACCACATGGACTTTTATCATCAGCTGGGAGACGAGGGCTCTGGCATGCTGCCTGGAGCTCACCTCACCCACTCTGCACATAATGCCAGCTAGGTATAGGGCAGATGCAAACCTACAGCTATGCAAACCCAGGAACCACGCTTCAAAGGGCTTAAAGAGCAAAGAGCATATCTGCCATGGTACGGGCTGCAGATGTGAATAGTCACTCACACACCGTTGCACCAGCTAGAGTCCCTTTTGCAGGGGACCAGAGGATATATACCTCAGAATTTATACTTCACCACAGGGACAGCTGACCTAATTTAAATAAGCACCAAAGACATACTTCTGGCAAAGCATAAGTCTGCACTGTTGTAGGGGTGTGATGGGTAGGGGATGGCAGGAAAGTTGTCTGAAT
>NW_016690226.1:1873552-1882953 GCF_001604755.1 Lepidothrix coronata
TGCCTTTACTCCTTGGCTGCCCTTCAGTACTTCAGTTGCAGCCACCACAACAGGGCTGTGCCTCTGGGATCACAGAAGCTTGCCCAGACTTCAGCTGGAAACCTGGCTTTTGTGAGATGCCAAGTCTATTGTAAACTTGCAAAAATCCAGTAAACTCCCTTGTCACCAATTAAAGCCAAACTGTACTAAGCCACTTGAAGTGCAGAATTATGCATCAGAACATATTTCCAGTTCTCAGAATTTTTTAGATCTCTGTTAAGCTCATCCTTTCTTACTTCTTTCCAAATCCTTTCTGACAATTTCAATAAAACCTCACTCTTTCAGGCAGTAGCCATGGACGAAAAAACAAGGTGGGGGATGGGGGAGAAATTGTTATAGATGAGGACAAAGATGGATCAATCATGGGGGGAGATTACTTCCGTGAGGATGAAACTGGAGTGAGTGGCGTTGATAATACAGAGCTAGAAGCCTGATAGAAGTTGTACGTGGCATTTACAAAAATGATAAAATTCTACCAAAAAAAGGAAAAAAGTCCAAATGAGATCAAGAAACCAAAGGTTTTCATTCTTCTGAGGAACTGAACATGAGCACAGAGAAGCAGTGAAGCAGGTGTTCAGAGGATAATGTGCTAAAAAACAGCCTTGTGGCTTTGGAAGCTGTAGCTCTTCAAGCAGTAGTGCTGCCTAGAGCGATGTGCTGCCTAGAGCGATGTGATTGAATGGGAAGTCAACAGGGGAGGACGGGTGCCAGGGAAAGCAGAGAATGGCACACTAATGGGTTGGGACAAACACTGTGGGGTTGAATTCTCACAGCACTGTTTCTTTCCGGCACACAGATGCGCTACACAAGGAGGGTGTCCGTCTGGCCGGTGGCTTTCGTTGGGGGGCTGCGATATGAATCTCCAAAAGTGAGCCCAGCAGGGAAGGTGGTGGGCTGGAAAACCGTCTTTGACCCTAATCGTCCCTTTGCTATTGACATGGCTGGATTTGCTATCAGCATCAAGCTGATTTTGGAGAAGCCTCACGCCAGTTTCAAGCTGGAGGGAGTTAAAGGAGGCTACCAGGAAACCAGTCTCCTGAAGGATCTAGTGACTATGGATGGGCTGGAGCCCAAAGCAGCCAACTGCACGAAGGTGAGTAGGACAAAAAACCTTGAAGATACAATCTCCTTGCTGTGTCCTGGCTGCTTTTACAGCCTCCTGCCCTACTCCTCCACCTTCCACTGTGCCTGCCCTGTGCTGGCACATGTCGGTGTCAAATGGTGCTGGGACAGATGGACAAAGCCTGCCAAATTCTTCACAGATGTGAAGCTCAGAGAGAGCTGAGAAGCGATGTTACGCATTCTGTGTTAATAAAGAACCTCAGATGTACAATTTGTGCCCAGACTGCTTCTCCAAAATCCAGGAGGATTGGTAGAGGTTTGAGTCTTGGGTTTTGATCAAGCATGATTCCTCCTCCTTGTCACTGTTTCATGCACCTGTGAAGTGTCTCCCAGGATCAACCCCTTTGAATCACATCCTTCAAACAGCTGTGAACCCCAGGTTTCTGAATATCCCACCTAATACTCTCATTGTTTCCATGGCATCCAGAACCCTCGAACTCCTTGTATTTCCTTCTAGGTGCTGGTCTGGCACACGAGAACTGAGAGGCCCACTCTGGTTAATGAAGGCAAGCGTGGATTTACAGATCCCAGAGTAGAGGTGTAAGCAAAGAGCCAGCTCCAGGGTGTGAGTACCTTTGTCTTTATTGTTTTTAACAGGACAAAAAATGTGTACCCATCTCCTTATTTATGCTATTATTTCCTCAAAAACTGCATATATGACTGTCCCAGTAATTAACCATGCTACCCTTTGCACAAGAAGTT
The DNA here is from genome assembly GCF_001604755.1 of Lepidothrix coronata. Classification (NCBI taxonomy): domain Eukaryota; kingdom Metazoa; phylum Chordata; class Aves; order Passeriformes; family Pipridae; genus Lepidothrix; species Lepidothrix coronata. The sequence goes on from NW_016690226.1 coordinate 1,875,416, forward strand.
TCTTACTCATTCAAGACTCCTTGCAGATCACATGGAAGCTTTGCCAGCTTACAGACAGAGAGAAAAGTGGCAGCAGAGTCCTTCAGCTTCACTTAGTATTAAGGACAAGACAAATTCCTTGCTCCACTCTTTCTGCCAGCTCCAAACTCTCTTTAGTGTGGGAGTTGTCCTACAGTGTATGGAAGGAAACCACACTCTTGCAGCAACCTTTTGTCCCAGCAGCCCTGCCACCTCTGCAGTGCTTCATGCATCCACCTTCAGCTTTTATCCTGCGTGAACAGCTGTGGTGTGGGTGCAGCAGGGAAAGGCTGATAGAACGCTTAGACCACCACAGAACAGGAACTGGCAAAGCACAACCTACACAGACTCTCAGTTTGAGGGGTTTGGTACCAACGTTATGAGAGCTAGGAATACATCTGCTGCTGAGGAGAAATAGTGAAGGCACTAGGAAGTGCCTTTGCAGTTCACAGAGCCAGGATCAGCAGAAGGATGGGGGATTATGGCAACCAACACTGGTGAGGGCAGGAACGTATCAGAGATCATTGATATGTTCTTAGGAAGAGCTTGATGAAGAACAGGCTTCAGAGGAGCTATGACCTGCTCTGCCAGGTGCCATGCCCTCTCATCCCAGTGTCTGCCTCTGACAGATTCCTATCCAAAAAGATTCAAAAGAATAAATGTATCCCATTTTGGAGTACCCAACTCTTTCTGAAATTATTCATATCTGTGTCAGGATACAGGATGCTGAATGATTTAGTCCTACTTAGGAAGATATTCTAGGGCTGCTTTCAGTTCTGACCCCAATATACACCTCAGCTCAGCTCTACCAGTGGAAATAAAACTGGCAGCTTTTATACAGACAGGCACGAGTATTTCAACGTCTGCACTGATCTCCTGTGTGCATCATGAGTAGCTGCATACAGCATTTCCACATTGTCTCATCATCTCTGAGTGACAGCTGTACAAAGAGTGCAAAGCAATTCCAGTGCCTGTACACCCAGCAGCAGATGGAAGGGACGTACGTCAGTTGCTTAAACACAGACACCTGGTTCCACCATAGGGACCCTGGGGTAGCCTACCTGGCCCTCCTGTAGGGCACAAACTCTGTACCGTATCTGCCAGCCTTTTATTAATATCTCAGATATCTTAGCAACCCATAAATGATGCAAGACACCTGTGCTTAGGCGGCAGCTCTGCTTTTCACCACTGCTTTTGTGAGATCCACTAGCAGCAACAGGCTCATTTTGCATACTCACCCATTCGAGTCTGCAGTAGGCTGAAGGTAAGATTGCCCAAACTCAGCTTACAAGCACTCAGAATCCGGTTAACCGGTCTGGAATTACCACTTACCTTGCAAAGGATGAGCAGGTTTATAAAATCCCAGATAGATTAGACCCTCCTTGACTAATTGCCAGAGGAGGAGCTGACTGTTCCACTACAGATGCAGGGTACGGATGTGACGTTTCCATAAATGTGCCATTTATGTATCAGCACTTTTGTCCTCAGCGTCTCTCCCAGGCCAAACAGCCATCCTACATGAGAAATGCCACACAGAAGCTATGGATTCTCATGAGAATGGCTCCCCACAAGTCATTTGTTGTGGGAAAGGAAAGCAAACCCTCTGAGAGATAAAGACACTGCCAGACGTTCACCAGCAGGACTTGCATCCTTATCTAAGCCATCCTCTCCGATGCTTTCAAGCAGATTGTTGACTGGGTCAGGCCTGTAGATTTTGAAGGAGCTTTTCACTTGCACTAGCAGTGAATTTGACCACAATACCTTCTGCACCACTGTCTGCCATGTGGGGCAGCTACTCTGACCTGCCAAGTGGGCAGGAGGCATCCACTCCAGGAGACACCTGCAAAGTAAATTGCTTGACTGGGCAGTCAAGCAAAATTGTCAGATTGCCCCTCTTAAAGTTTTAAATTGAGATCTCTGCTGATGGCTATGGTGTTTTGAAGGTCCTTACTATCAAGGCAGCTGAACTCCAGAACTTTGACAGACATGATCTAGATAAGCCAGGGCTGAGGGAAAAAAAAATTGCTTCCCTGGGGATATTCTGTTCTTAGACACAATAGGGAGAATGTTTCCGTCTTTCCCTCACAGCAATTAGTCCTTGTTGAGGATCAGATTGAGCCAGTTAAATCCCAGACTTCCCAGAGCCTTCTTTCCCTTCAAAGCCTGCAGATGTGAACTAGGCAGACATTGCTTGATGCAGGATTTGGCAATCTCTCATAATCTCTAGTTGGGCCACTTGTACGGCTGCTTGCCACAGAGTAACTGAAAGCTATCACAGCATACATCCCTGCCGACTCTACTGAAACACCTTCGAAACACAGGCTTTGGCTTCTGAGAACAGAAGATAGAAATTAATTTCACTTCCTCTTTTTTCTTTGTTAAAGTCCTGAAAAGTATCACTCAAGACTGGTATTATAAAAAACTACCTAGTCTTATTGCTAACATTCATTTACAGGCATCTGAGAGAGAAGAGTGTGCTTAGGTTAACACAGGGATCCTGGTGCCTTGTGAAATTCAGAAACAGAGAAAGTTCATCTGCATTTCAGAGCTCCCAGACAGATTGAACAGGGATCCTCAGATCTCATCCTCCTGCTCTTTCTTTAAAAAAATTATCAAAGAAGTTAAAATAATGATTTTTAAGGGCAGACAAAAAAAAAATCCATCAAAAACTTTATCTAATCCGTAAATAAAATCTCCTGGCTAGGACTCTGTAGTGCAAATAGAACGAGCAGCTCTTCAGCCATATCCCAGCCCAAAGCTGTGCACAGTGTGGCTGAGGAACCTATTTGCTGATGCCTGCCAGGTGTTTGCCTCAGCCATGGGATAGCCCTGTTATACTGTATGTTGTATTGACACCTCTATCTCCTTCTTACCTTACCTTGTGCTTTTTTGACAGAGGCAGCTGGCTGTGATCATTTCTGAAGTTTGTCAGCAACCACAGCAGCTGTGCACCCTGCCTGTTCTGCCCAGCGCTCTGCTCCACTGCTGGAGGATGATAAACACCCCCAAATGTCACCATTCTGATCAGCTTCCACTGCCCAAAAAGGTGGTAATAAGCAGGGACAGAGATTATGTGATGCCCTGCGATCCTCCCCACCCAGGAGAGGAGTGCTTCCCTTCCCCCATGGGCCCTGTACTTCTAACCATTCGTTAAAATTTATTAGATATGATCTTCATTCTCAGCTGTGCCAGCATAGGGGCTGACATCTGGGATGGGTGCAGGTGCCTCCAAAGGTCTCTCTTGCCATATGTAAAACCTGAGCTTCTGTGGTTCAAGAGCAGGAGTTGTCACTAAAGCACAAATGTGGACCTGTTGGCCTGAGGCTGGTATGCTCTCAAACCAGCTTTAAAGCAAAGCTAGCCTGAGAGACTCCCCCTCTGAGGGATGAATTCAGGTACTTACATGGATCAGCCTTCAGTGTTGGAGAGTGATGAAGCACCTCATTTGGGGTTTGGGAGTTCAGAAGCGATCTGGTGCCTACCTGTCAACTGGGATCTTGAACTGTTCCTGCTTAAGGTTGTTTTGGAAAATGCCGTCCCAGATCCCCAGGCACAGAGCCCTCTGGATAAAGTTCCTCTCCTGCTCGGGGAGACCTGGCAGGTACTGTACCTCAAAGGCCATGCCTCCGTGTCTTGCTGCAGGGACCAGAAAGCAAGGGCAAAGATGGATGGACTTGAACATGTTCAAGGCCTAGAAGCCTGCTGCAGCACCATGAGGGGCTCCAGTATTCTCAAATCTTGTACATGGACTTCCTTCCTAGACCTCCAGAGAGGAAGACAACTCTCTGAAGTGGAGGTGGGTGAGAAGTGCTCAGAGAAGAGGAACCTTCAGCCTGCACTCATCTGCTGTGAGAACATCAAGGAATGGGGAGACATCACTGGAAAACCTATCTTGAGCACATACATGAAAATTGAAATAGCAAATGTGACAAGGTTTTCCAATTGAACTTTGAAAGGAGCATGTGGTGCTGTGAAGAGAGAGGAGTCAGTGTCATGTGGAAGGGTTTCCCTTTCCCTCAATAGAACAGGAAAACAGACAGGTGGAAGGCAGCCCACAAAGCAGGAGGTGCAAATGAGGACCGAAGGAAGGATGCACTGGATTAAAAGCACAAGTGTTGGTACCATGTGTGTGCGTGGGGAGTGGTGTTGCTGTGACTTTTCCAGGAAGATTCCCTGAATGACCCAGAAACCCCTTTGAGCATATCTTGAAAACCTTCTTCACTCAGGCCATGAGAAACAAGGCTTTAGGCATTCAAAATACATCAAGGATTTCACAGCTGGGAGAAAGTTATAAGCAACTGAATCATCCCTCACCCAAGAAATTCTAGGCTAGCAGAAAACTTATTTATTTGTTGATTTATTTATACTAGAATTCTTCTCTGCCTATTCCTTGTTTAGTTTTGATTTTTAGCTTAGATCACCTGACATAGTCATGAAGAAAGAATATTACCCACTCGCCTCAAAACAGTAGAGCTTGGTGTTCACCGATGAATGTCATATGTTTTGTGCTCCCTGGGGTTTCTTTAAAATGGTGTCTTAAACTGGCAAAATAATCAGAAGCACAGCAAGGAGGGAAGTACAGTGAAGGAAATTATAGTTCCTTTATGCAAGAGACGTGGGTGGCATCAAGTTTCTGGCTCCCAAGCAATCACTGTGAGGTAAAAACATGAGCAAAGGAGTGCCTCACTCAGCAGATAGTCCCCATGGGATCTTGGGAAGCCTCCATGAAGGGGGCTCTTTGAAGAGTATCTGAGATAGGGAGTTGGTCCATATTCCCTCAGTGGAGAATGAGCCATCATGCATCCCACTAGGAGGGGGCTAAAGTACAGGAGGGGGCAAAGGGGATGAGATGCCTCCCTTCAGAGAGGGAGACAGGAGAAATCAAAGAATAGGCAAAAAATAGAGAAATGGGGACTGTGTTCAGTGAGGCTTAGGCCAGGGTCTGTCTGGATGAAGACACCCAGCAGTACGAGGCCACCCTCTTGGCTGTCTCAGTATGAAGAAATACTGAATGGGCTGAAAAAACAGTGTCTGGTCCCTAGGAAGGTCCTTACAGAGCAAGGGTCTGGCATACTGTCACTGGATAGCATGAAGGAAGCCCAGCATCCACAAAATGCTTTTCACTCTGCATTTCTCAGAGCCTTCTGTCCTGTCCTCTTCAGAAGGTAACAAGGCTTGCACTCCAGTGGGCTTTGCCAACCCATCCTGCCAACAGGGCTCAAAGCTTCTACCCAGCATTAAACCAAGATTAGGTCCCCTTCTTTGTGATTTCAGTGAATGAGCAAGAGTGAGGGAACAAAGGAGTTGATTTATGATCCTCCATTTTCTCCTCTGAGATGGGCAGGGTTTCTGCCCGTATGAACAGGAGGAGGAATGGTAATTAGTTCTCAGGCCTTTAATCTCACACAGGCACTACAATAGGCTTTTGACACTGACAGTGAGAGTCTATACCAAGGATCTGTTCTCTTTGCAACACATACCACCACACACACGTTTTTAGTGAGTTTTTGTTTCTATACCCCCAGAAGAAAGCAAAATTACTATTCCTGTATGTACTACACTGTCAGTTCAGTGTCGGTCAGATTCAGCTCTCAAGACCAGCCCTACCACACCGTCTCCATTCTTGCCCCAGCCTGGCCCTGGGGAGCAGACTTTCTGTGAATCAAGAAGTTCTGTCTGTCACTAAATTGTGCAGAATCAAGACTTTGTATGGACAGCGTGAATGTATGCAGCTGATATTCCAGGCTAGCAGACATTTAGACCTGTTCAGCACAAATGCTCTTCCCTGTAGAGCAGCCTAAGGACAGCAGGGACTGCTGCTAGCCAAGGTGTATCAGCTAAGGGTAGGTGAATAACAGGCACCACAAGCTAAGATGCCTGTTTGTTAGCAGAGATGGGTGGGAGAGCCCAGGAGAGAAGCAGCTGTCAAGAGTTACAGGCTTCAGGGCGAGTGAATGCAGTAAGGAGGGAAGCTGCAGATCAAGCCTGAAGTATTTAAACAAGAGAAGGCATCCCAGTGCCTGGTTTTTACTAGCGTATTAGTACCTGATATTCATGTTCTCTGAGATTCATCCAATTCACCAACCAATGTATATTACTAACCTTTCCTGTTGCAGAAAATAGTAGTGATGAAAGAAAGAGAATGTCAAGAAAGCACTTTTTAAATGGTTATTTATTTATATTGAATGGTACTAGAGCATTATTAAATACAATGTGAATAGTATGATATTGCACTGTTGTCTTGTCTGCAGCGTAAGTCCTTACTCCTTTTCCAGGAAAACACAGCGGACTCTGCAATGGAGAATGTATCCATTTTAGTTATTCTCATTTCAAGGCTCCTCATTTCAGTCTTCATCTGACCAAAATGTTACAAGAGAAAATCAAGCAAAAACATTTCAGGTCCCTGAGACTGATGCCTGCATTATGGAGATATAGAAGAAAGGAGACAGGAGAATATAACCTGAAATCTATAGTCTTATGGCATTGCTAGCTGTCATTTTGGACATGGTGACCATCCCTACTGAGATTGTTCTGCAAAGGTGCTGACTATGACTCAGAAGTGAGTGAGTGGTGGTCAGAACATTGGGCAGGCTGTCAGTTCTCCATCACAAAGGAGAGGGGAAGACAAGCTTTCTCAGTGAAATGTCTATTTGACAGGAAGCCACTGTTGGCTAATCCAGAATCCTGAAAGAAGCTAGCAGATCCAGATCCTGTTTCTAATGCTCTCACTGATTTGCTCGGGCTTTGGGCCAAGGTACATGACATCAGTTATCTGGGTTTTTTAACACCAGCAGGGCACCCACCTCCCAGAAAAGTGGAAGAAGTTTTAAGACTTTTCTGAGGAAGCCTTGCTGAAAATTTAGCACAAGGCAAATTCATATTTGTGTAATAAAAAAAAATCACATTCACAAAGATGCTGCTTAAAGTACAATGTGAAGTTTACAAGCCAAGATCCTACAAAAGGCTGAGAAAGAACTTCTGTGGCCAAAGAACCTGAAACATCTACTCCATTAGAAAACAGTCCCTCCCAAAAAAGAGGGACAGCTTTGATTGGCTGTAGTGGCTGAAAGTTTCTGCAATGTTTATACAACAACTAATTCTACCTTCCTCTTCCTTTTATGGAAACCCTGGGGAGTGGGAGGGCAGTGGATAAGGCACATTGACCAACACCATAGGAGCATCTGCTCTGGTATTGCTCTGTTACACCAACTGTTCCTCCCCTCCTTGGGCCCTGCATTTTCAAGGCAAAGCTCCCCAAAGTCACTTTGCTGCAGGGATCTAATGCAGGCCCCATGAGACAGGGCATAGAAGAGAGGTGGAGAGAAAAAGAGCAAGCAAGAATGAATCTTATTAAATGGCAAAGTACTCCTCTCAGTCTCTCATCACATTTGGGGCTGATTGGAGGTAAAACTGCACTCAGAGGGAGGGAAAGCCCCCTCCCCTGGGACAATTCAGAGGCTCTCGCACAAACTTAATTTCAAGCTCTGTTGAAGATGGTGTTTGTCTTTTTTTTTTTTTTT